>NC_053393.1:439835460-440139798 GCF_905171765.1 Bufo bufo | reverse complement strand
TCAGCTTGAATCAGTCGGCCCATTCTCCTCTGACCTCTAGCATCAACAAGGCATTTTTGCCCACAGGACTGCCGCATACTGGATGTTTTTCCCTTTTCACACCATTCTTTGTAAACCCTAGAAATGGTTGTGCATGAAAATCCCAGTAACTGAGCAGATTGTGAAATACTCAGACCAGCCCGTCTGGCACCAACAACCATGCCACGCTCAAAATTGCTTAAATCACCTTTCTTTCCCATTCTGACATTCAGTTTGGAGTTCAGGAGATTGTCTTGACCAGGACCACACCCCTAAATGTATTGAAGCAACTGCCATGTGATTGGTTGACTAGATAATTGCATTAATGAGAAATAGAACAGGTGTTCCTAATAATTCTTTAGGTGAGTGTATATATGTAAATGAGGTGCTGGGCTCAGAGTCAGAGAACGCTGGAGTCATCTCTCAAACATGGAGGAGACAGGACTCATCTAAGGTTAATTTACATATCTATAACATCGTTTTTTTTACACAATAAAAGCACACAGAGCTATGGGGACTGGATATTGCGGATGTGCTAGCGGCGATTTAGCAGCCCATGTCCTCAGCTCTATACCCAAAATCCAGGTGACAGGTTCCCTTTAAAAACAAAACCCATAAAACTGTGGGGGAATTGCATTTTTTTCCTATGGCTATGTGTATGTGTATGGCTATGTGAATGGAAAAATAAAAAAGCTATGACTCCAAAAAGGCAGGGAGAAAAAAACAAAAACGCAAAAACAGAAAATCGCTCTATCAGCAAGGGTTTACTGATGCTTTAGACTGTAGCACCTAAGATGTTGCCATCATGTAATCAGGTCACTTCCAGCCTATTGTTTCCTTATAGTTTTCAAACCCTAGAGTTGGTGGATCACTACTAGCATATTAAAATGGATCTTACTCTTTTTTCACACTTTGGCATTGTGGTTTATAAAAGTAGTTTAGTTACTGTCCAGATCACAGTTTGCCATGATACAAAACCAATAGTAGCTCAAATAAAAATAAACCTTGGAAAAACAGGTGGTTTTGAGAAATGATCCTGGACAAATGCAATCTACAGAATTCCTTTTGCTGATAATTAGCATAAACTCTGGTTAGTACTTAGGCAGGGAAACTGACCTGTTCTCCTTTCATGCCAGGAAAACCCTAAAGAAATGGCAGACATATTATCTAAATGTGCAACAGAAACAAAATACTGTATCAAACATGCTGTAGCTAAATAATGAGTAAAGCTATACAACCTACTCAAGTATTAACTACAGCTATAAGTCCATCACACAATAGATAAGTATGGTACATAGAAAACATATCTTGCCTTGTGTTTTCTATTGTCCAAAACAAGTTAGCCATGAGTCATTTTGTTATTATTTCACTTAGTAATTAGAACAATTTTTAGAATATAGCCAAACAAGGCCTTTGTCAGGACAAAAATAGTTTTGCTACAACTTTCACACTAGTGTTTTTGCTGGATTCGGCAGGGTTCAGCAAAAACACTCCTGTTACTGATAATACAACCATCTGCATCCGTTATGAACGGATCCGGTTGTATTATCTTCAACATAGCCAAAACAGATGCGTCATGAACTCCATTGAAAGTCAATGGAGGAGGGAACAGTTTTCTATTGTGTCAGATTGTGTCAGAGAAAATTGATCCGTCACCATTAACTTGCATTGTGGGTCATGACTGATCCATCTTGCTCCGCATCCCAGGACGGAAAGCAAATTACAACATGTTGCATTTTGGAGCACTCCGTTCTGTTCAGTTCAGTTTTGTCCCCATTGACAATGAATGGGGACAAAACTGAAGCATTTTTTTCCGGTATTGAGCCCCTATAACTGATCTCAATACCGGAAAACTAAAAAGCTAGTGTAAAAGTAGCCTAACTGCTAAAGTAAAGTTACATTTAGGAATGCCATAGATAAATACATTTAGCCTCAATGATGCAGGTAAGTATTTGGCATGTATCTTGTCATGTAGAATTACTGAAAAAATCCAGGAAAGTATTGGTTTTAGGATGTGGTGATATAAAACTAATGAAAATAAACAAATTATCCTGTAGATGGGTTAAACTGTCCCAATTGTTCACTTTATTATGAAACTCTTATTATCTCCTCATTAAGTTCCCAAAGAATATATTGAGAGATTTCAATCACACAAAGAATTAGCAAAATGAAGAAGAAAAAACATTTTTGGTAATTATGCTATATATTGTAGTGGAGATATACTGTATTTTTCACCCTAAAAGACACACGTTTTTTTTTACCCCAAAGTGGAGGTAAAATGTCAGTGCATCTTATGAGGCGAATACTAATAAGTGCTTTCATTATCGAAGCGTTTATTAGTACAGGAGGACCTGGGAGCGGTGAATGCAGCATTCCCCTGGTCTTCCTCGGCCGCACACTGTGCTGTGTGACCTCATTCTGTGCGTTGTCAGATCACAGCACAGCAGGAGCGCTGGATCTCAGGAGCGGCGGCCGCTGGACCAGGAGAGGTAAGTTGATTTCTTTTTTGGTCTCTGATCTAAGTTCTAAATAACATGGGGGTCTTTTTAACATGGGGTCTGATCTGAGGTCTGACTGGGGTTCTTATTAACATGTGGGTATCATCTGAGGGCTGAATAGGGGATTAATTAACATTGGGGGAACGATCTGAGGTCTGATTGGGGGTCTTTTTAACATTGGAGGTCTGATCTGAGGTCTGATTGAGGATCTTATCTGAGGTCTGATTGAGGATCTGATCTGAGGTCTGAATGGGGCTCTGAGCTGAGGTCTGATGAAAAATATGCATCTTTTGGGCAGGTGCGTCTTGAATTGGTTGCTAACAAATCAGCAGCAGATTGCATAATATGTCAAATACAAAAGAAATGCAATATGAAAACATATTTGTTTAGGTCTTCTATCAGAGAGATGCTGTCATTTTTATCATTTTATTAACAATTATATCTTTAGGTGCAATATTCATTGTGTAAATTAATAATAGAGATAATTTCTATTTGTCATGTGCTTTGTCCGAACCGGATTTTTGACATCACAGACAACGCTAACACTTGAAGGGGCTCTCTGCTTTAGGGTTTGAAAGGGTAAGTAGTAATGTGAGTAGCGCTCGTGTGCATGTGTGTTGTATACTGTTAATAGAAGGGGGTTATCTGAGGCCTGAATTAGGTTAGGTATCTTTTCTGGGGTCTGAATTTGTTCTGGTGCCTGATTAATTTAGGAAAATGTATATATGCTATGGATCTGCAGCAACTGTCTTAGGCTACTTAGGAAAGCACAGTGAATCAATTAGAGGAAGAAAATTGAAACTACAAGAAAGTAAAAGAAAACCTGCTGCCGAGAGAAGCCAATCACCGTGCAGCTTTCATTTCCAACAACTCTATAAGAAATAAAAGCTGTGCTGATATTTGTTGCTATGAACAACAAAGAACGTTTTTCATAAATCTACCCCATTGTTTCTTTATCTGCTTCCCCGTGCCAGTTTATGTCGCTATCTGCTTTATAATCCTTCACCTCAATGCCACTTTGTAATGGTCACTAGCCTTGGTATCCTGTGACATTATTTAAAGTTTCTCAGTGGCTACACAGTGACTTTTGTGGTTGAACTGCCATTCACTTTTAGGACTATTGTCTATTTGGTGGACAATCTGTTTGTTGTTTATTCCAGAAAAGATGTGAAAAAGTTAAACATGAAGGAACTCATGATTTTCACACACAACAGTTAACAAACCATTGGTCCTCTTGATCCTGGTCCTCCAAGTGATACAGAGTCCCCCTTTTCACCCTAAAAACAAAACAGTATGAATGAATTAATATGGTCCAGTTGTTTCACTAAATGTATTTGTTGGACTTTAGGTTTACTTAATTAACCTTATGTCACACTGAAGCTTTTATTACTGTGATTACTGCTCTAGAGATGCATATTTTATCCTTGATCTCTATTTATATTGCCAGTTTATCTGCCCTTTGTCTGATAGATTGTAGTCACTTCTTTATTATTACCATGCTCAATGTTTGCCACAAATATACGAAGACCAGAAGAAAATGCATAGATAACATGTATACAAAACATTAGCATAACATATGCCTTACAAAATAATAGACTCTGCAGGCAAAATAAACCCTTAAAGGGGTTGTCTCACTTCAGTAAGTGGCATTTATCATGTAGAGAAAGTCAATACGAGCAACTTACTAATATAATGTTATTATCCATATTGCTTCCTTTGCTGGCTGGATTCATTTTTCCATCACATTATACACTGCTCGTATCCATGGTTACAGACCACCCTGCAATCCAGCAGAGGTGGTCATGCTTGCACACTAAAAGTGTCAGCCTCTCTGGTGGCCGGGACCATGGAAGCACACATAAGCTAGTGCTTTATCCTATAGTGTGCAAGCACGATCACCACTGATGGATTGCAGGGTGGTCTGTAACCATGGATACGAGCAGTGTATAATGTGATGGAAAAATGAATCCAGCCAGCAAAGGAAGCAATATGGATAATAACAATATATTAGTAAGTGGCTTGTATTAACTTTCTCTACATGATAAATCCGACTTACTGAAGTGAGACAACCCCTTTAAGGGTTTTCCAGGATTCCCTCAGTTTTTACTTAGCTCCCCTAGTGTGTCCTAATACAAGAATTATACTCTCCCAGTCCCCCCACTCTGGCTCCACTTCTGGAACCATGGGGATATATTGCCACTAAGGTCAACTGTTAGCTGCAGTGGAGTATTGGGGACACCAACAGACTGGCCCACCAGAGTAACAGAGAGGATCCTCTGGTGGGCCCAAGCTCTAACCCCTTAGTGTGCCCCAAAGGTCCAGGAAAAAAATACTTTTGGAGCTGCCTCTGGAGACAATAAGTTGCTGCTAGGGTCTATTTCTTAGAACTAAAAACCTATTAGACTTTATTGATGATATTGGGGTTGGGACCCAAAAATAATTTTCTCTGGTGTTCCCAAAGAACCCCAGTCCAACCATGGTTGAGGACGAGGTGAGTATGATTCTTGTATTAGTTCAAACATGCTAAAGGAACTAAGTAAAAACTAAGGTAATCCTGGAAAACACATTTAAATTCGCAAAATATCATTCTAGTTGACAAGGCTACATTTTTGTCTTACATAATTTCATTCACAATAATGACAAATAAATACAGTGAGAGCATTATAATCTTTGTAGATGCAAACATACATGATGCATTCAAAAATAATGATATGACTACAAAATAGTTTATTTGTCCACATAATGGTATAACCATAGTTAATTTTATGACTCTGATATCAGCAACGCAGAACTAAATGTATACATTTTGTAATTGTAGAACACAAACCTTTTGTCCCATTGGTCCTAGTGGTCCTATAGGGCCTGGCATACCTGGTACTCCAGGAGAACCAGTCTTGCCCTGGAAGTTAATAAAAAACACATAAAATGTACACGGTGCAACCAAGCATGGTAATATCGCATTTAAAAAAGTGAATTTACAAAGACGAAATTATACTCAATTTATTATCAACATTTCCAGTACAATAATAAAAAATGGAGCTTAATAGTGAACACGCTCCTTTTTGATTCCATATCTCTTATTTTCTAAGATCTGCATATATATATATTAAAAATCTAGCTTCCTATCTAAATTTTACTTTGTAGGACGGTGTCCAAAACATTTTATTTACACCTTGCCTAAGGAGAATGCCAAGTAAGGCTAGACATACATATGACCAATTCAATGGAAAATCAGTGGCCCAAAAAGACCATTCTAATCAGATTTTTTGTGACGATTGAAAAATTGTCTGTCATAGAGAAATAGTGAGATGTGGAACAGTGCAGATGTGGCAAGAAGGCAGACTGTATCTATAGAGATGTATATACCAACATACTGTACTACAAGTTATACAAAAATTTATTTGAAAGGGGAGTAGTGGCCCCCAAAAGAAAAAACATTCATTGGTGACGGGATACAAAACACAGGTTCAGGAAAACGGACAAAGGTCTAGTGGGAGGCAGGGCAGACACACTTACCCTAAATGCCCTATAGACTGCTTAGCCCAGGGTGACCCCCTGATGGTGGAGGCTCCCTGTCCCCAAACCTAATGCTATCCAGTCCCTACGAAAACCCTAATCAGGGAAATGATATTCACAAAAGATACATAGAGAGTGGATGGTATTTTTAAAAGTCACTATTTCTATTCTAATTTACTCTAAAAACTATTGTGACAAGATATCCGGAAAAATCTTAATGTTTGGTAATAATATGTATCTATAGAGACCTTTGAGAGTCCCATTAATAGGTTCCAGGAGGAGTAATATTCCCCCAACCACTCTGCCAGCACTTTGGTAACTAGAGATGTGCTTATAAATACAAAATAAAGAGTAGAATAGCAATTGGTGTGCTTCAAGTGATTTTTAGTCATGCAACTTACAGTAGATCTACAACTAAGGCTACTTTCACACTTGCGGCAGTGTGATCCGCCGATCTGCCGCTGACTGAAAGCATTTGTGAGACGGATCCGGATGCGGATCCGTCTCACAAATGCATTGCAAGGACGGATCCGTCTCTCCGCTTGTCATGCGGACAGACGGATCCGTCTTGTACATTTTTTCACATTTTTATCGGTCTGCGCATGCGCAGGCCGGAAGGGCGGATCCGGTATTCTAAGTGCCAGATCTGGCGCTAATACATTCCTATGGGAAAAAATGCCGGATCCGGCATTCCGGCAAGTCTTCAGTTTTTTTCGCCGGAGAGAAAACCGTAGCATGCTGCGGTTTTCTCTTTTGCCTGATCAGTCAAAACGACTGAACTGAAGACATCCTGATGCAAACTGAACGGATTACTCTCCATTCAGAATGCATGGGGATAAAACTGATCAGTTCTTTTCCGGTATAGAGCCCCTGTGACGGAACTCTATGCCGGAAAAGAAAAACGCAAGTGTGAAAGTAGCCTAACACCTCTTGTGTATTAAATATAGCAACAGTATATGGTGCCCCGCTCATCCAGTTTCCGTGCACTGACCAGGGCCTATGCCTGATGGAGGGTGCCAACCTGAAACGTTGTTGGCACGAACCAGTGGGTGTGAACCCACTGTGCCACGTGTCATACCTCCTGTAAGGGCATTGTCTAAGTGAACCCCTTGATCTTCAAAGTACCCCTGATGGTGGGGATAGACTTTCCGAGGGGAACACCAGGTCGCTACCTCCTGAGGAGGATTGGCACACAAGGCAGCTGGTCCAGGCGGACAGGAGGTACCTAAGCAAGGAGGAGTCATAACCAGGAGCAACAGTGCAGGACCGAAGGATGAGGCAGAGGCAAAGTCAAACAGGCAACAGTTCAGGGCAGGCAGCACAGGTACAGGTCAGGCAATCCGGATCGGCAACAGAAGAGTCAAGGCAAGCAGATAGGGATCTAACAGGTAGCATATTCCAGGAATACAAGTACGAGTCAGGAACACAGGCAGATATCAGGGACCTTAGCAGGACACAAGGACCTTGACACTGAGGCATCTAGGAAGGGGGCTAAGCCACTTGTATATGTGCAGGAGGGCTAGGATTGGTCAGAAAGGTCACATGACCTAACCCGCAAAGCACAGAAAGTGACACGCGCCGGCCCTAAAGGAAGTGCTGCGGGGAACAAGCAGCAAGCATGCTGTGGCCAGGGCTGAGAGGAAACTGTGAAGTGGATTCCAGAACAACAGCACCTACACAGACAGAGACTAGGACTGCAGTGGTGAATGGGAAGCACTGGCAGCAGATCACCGCTGAACACGGCGCCCATGACCGCGGCGGTAAGCAGGGGAACAGCGGTGCACAGCAGCCACTGTTACAGTTGTTAAGTAATTTAATAATACTTAAGGGTTTAAATTGAATCAATAAAAAAAACACTTGAAGCAGACCAGTAAGGAAGTGCTGTTCTATTCTTTATTTTGGATTTATATTGGATTGGGAAGTACAACCTGCACCACATGAACATAGAGAGCTGTGCTGCCTGGTTGTCCTATCCAAATGATTTGTGATGTAATCGCAGAAGCAAAAGGACATGGTATATATGTACTGATAAGGCAGTAAATGCAGGAAACTGTTGGAGATACAACACGTCTATTGCTTCATTTTCCAAGGCTAAATGAAAACACACATTATTATTATTTATTATCTACTATTATTTATTATTTTCTACTACTTGTTCTCACTGTGTAAAATTCACATGGTTTATGTTGATGTAGCCTGTACATTTGTTTATGATCATAATGCACCATTACTGTCCTAAACTTTATAGTATTATAAATTATATTGAGTTTGTTCTAGTAAATGGAAGAATACAGGACACAGACTCTTTTCATTGTGTACTAAATCATCTGTGTTAATGAAATCAAGTCTTTGGATTTTCCCTAGCTGAGGGTCAGTAGAGATCACATTCTGTTATCCTATTCTGTTAAAGTAGTTACAGTCCAGATTATAAATAACACTTTCTTCTTCTGCTTCTAAATCTGAGCACTTCCGACAGAGAGAGGATATATATGTTTGGAGACCATGTGAGGACCTAAGATATTTGGAGCCTGCCAGTATGGTATCTACTATGTGAACATCCAAACTCCAGACTTCTCTGTACAAAGTATTTTTATGATGCACGCATCTGACTGCCAACATATCCCAGACTACTAAGTGCACTTAGCAGAAATGGGGTTATTGATAGAAACAAAATAGCAGAGACATGTTGGGTTATTGATAGAAACAAATAACAGATGATAATCTTCTTCAAAAACCAGGGATGACTCCCTCAAGACAAATATTTAAACTGTACCAACAGGTTCTGTTATTTGAAATACTATTATTGTAAACTCCTATGTCCACCTGTCCTCCCTGTTATCTACTGCCAAGTCAGACTTCCCTGTCTTTAACTTCAGTATGCAACAAATCTGTAATATGCACTAAGGGTGTAGCTGGGGGGGGGGGGGGGGCACTAATGAGGCAATATATTTGAAAGGAAGGTGAAGGGAGGTCTAGGTAAAACTTAACCTTGATCATAACTAGAGATGAGCGAATCAAATCACGAAGTGGAATTCGATCCGAATTTCAGGATATATTCGATTCGCCTCGAAGCCGAATATCCTCGTGCTTCGTGGTAGCTAAACAATTTAACCTGATATAGTCTAAAAAACAAAAAAAAATCATATTCACCTCCTCTATTTGCTTGCGACGGGCCGACCACCGCTAGTTTGATTGAAGATCTCAGACAAAATCCTGTGTGTGGTGACATCATCTCAGAGAGCGCAAGATTTCACGCCAGAGCTTCAAGCAAAAAGGTGGCGGCCGGCCCATCGCGAGCAAATGGAGGCAGTAAGTTTGATATAAACAATTTTATGTTAATTTTACACTGTTTTTACACTCAGATACTGCGATCATGTATGAATGCGGCATCTGAGGGGTACAATGATGGGGAGCAGCGAATTGAATTTTCTAAAACTTCGCTCATCTCTAATCATAACCTACACCTCTAACTTAAACCCAAGAAAATATGCACATTATGTACATAAGGATATTAAAGAGAATTGAAGGATACCTTTCTTCCCGGCCTACCAATTTCCCCCTGTAAAACAAAGAAAGATTCATATTACTGTCAACAAATAAAAATGATTTTAAAAATAGCTTCTGCAAAAATAAACATTTCAGAATGCTTTTTGATCCTTGTCTGCAAAAGTATGTGAAGCCTTTCCCTCCAAAGCTTAGACATTTGCACTGTAGGCCTCTCCTTCTTTCTCCTTCGCTAACAGGAAGTTATCATTGACTGCCACATAACAGTGGAGCTGCAACCCGGTCATTGTCACTCTGTCTAAAAGCCTGCTAGCTGACATTATACTTTCCCCCACCCCACTTCCTCTCACCACTCTCACACGGCAGAGAAAGATGCAAAATAACTGTGGAGCCCCAGTTATGGGTCTTCAACACAGAGAAAGCCAGATGTCCTTCAAAGGAAGGAAAACCACGTGCCAAGGGGTGTCTCCATTACAGAGATCACCAGATCCACCATATTAAGTGGCCCCTATGTCAAGATCCTGCTCTTTTACCAGCTTCAAGGATATGACGGGGAAGACCTAAGCCTGCTATCCATCCGGCAGAGAAAGAGAAAAATACTGTCTGCCTGAATTTGCCAGACGGCTGTGATCATAGGACTTTGTTAGTTTGCAACTCTACAGACACACAGTTTGTAATTCCCTGTCTGGGTAAGACATTCAAGTTATTTACGTTATCCATCTTGATCTCTCTTAGGTAGAAGAAGAACTAGTGTAATTCAGATTTCTTCCCATATTGAAATTAATGGGGTGTGCAGCCTGCAAGTGAATGAAACTAATAAACACTATGGGGGGGGGGGGGGGGTATTTACTATCTGATATATGCCATTTTTTGGGCATATTTCTGTCGCAGATTGGGACGAAAAGGTTGTTTGCGCCGAAATCTGTGACTTTTCCCTGCTCACGCCATGTCTAAAAACGAGAGTGTGGCAAGGGTGGGGAAGGGGACAGGGATGTAGGCCCGTCTCAATTATCATTTTCTATGACTGAGGCATAGAAAAAGGTCTAAATTTAAGCCAGCAAGGAAGCTGTCTTACATTTAGACCGACAGTCGATGCGTCGAAGGTATGCGCCTCTTCATAACTTCTCTCTGCAAACCAAATAAAGTACAAAATTGCATAATAATTGCAAGTGCTATACTAATAAGTTAGAGATGCTTGGCAAATCATTTTGTACAAAATTATTTGAGCCCGTCTGCCGCACGTCAAGGCGATCTTTGTAAGACGGGTTCCTAACACTAAATTCTACCTGTTATGTGCCATGACGGCTACCATATAATTCAGCGAGTGTAGGTTCCACATGCATGCTGGGCCTGCCTTACTTTCTGTCATTTTTGGTGCCAAAATGGCCTCTATTATATGCAAGTAATGCAGGTACCAACATGCATGCCGGGCCCACTCCACACCACTCCTGGTGCCAAATGGCCACCAAAGAATGCAATGAGAGTCCACCACTATATCTCTCTCCTGGTGCTAAATGGCTTCCCGTGAGTGAGGGAGAGCAGGCCAAGCTATATACTCACACTAATTAAAATCAGCCTATGGGGCAGACGAGCTGGTCAGGAGTGCACGACTGAGGTGTCAGCCACACCTCCAGCACAAAATGCAAAGAAAAAGGGGGTCAAAGCGCAGGGGCACGTTGCTATGGCTGAGAAAACACTGTAAAACAAAACATGCAATGCAACAGCTCCCTGCAAACCAAATAAAGTACAAAATTGCATAATAATTGCAAGTGCTATACTAATAAGTTAGATATGCTTGGCAAATCATATTTATTTGAGCCCGTCTGCCGCACCTCAAGGCGTCTGCCGCACCTCAAGGCGATCTCTGTAAGACGGGTTCCTAACACTAAATTCTACCTGTTATGTGCCATGACGGCTACCATATAATTCAGCGAGTGTAGGTTCCACATACATGCTGGGCCTGCCTTACTTTCTGTCATTTTTGGTGCCTGCATTCCTTGGATATAATGGAGGCCATTTTGGCACCAAAAATGACACCAGGAGAGATATAGTAGTGGACTCTCATTGCAGTCTTTGGTGGCCATTTGGCACCAGGAGTGGTGTGGAGTGGGCCCAGCATGCATGTTGGTACCTGCATTCCTTGGATATAATGGAGGCCATTTTGGCACCAAAAATGACAGAAAGTAAGGCAGGCCCAGCATGCATGTGGAACCTACACTCGCTGAATTATATGGTAGCCGTCATGGCACATAACAGGTAGAATTTAGTGTTAGGAACCCGTCTTACAGAGATCGCCTTGACGTGTGGCAGACGGGCTCAAATAATTTTGTACAAAATGATTTGCCAAGCATCTCTAACTTATTAGTATAGCACTTGCAATTATTATGCAATTTTGTACTTTATTTGGTTTGCAGAGAGCTGTTGCATTGCATGTTTTGTTTTACAGTGTTGTTCTCAGCCATAGCAATGTACCCCTGCGCTTTGGGATGTGCTGACTGACCCCCTTTTTCTTCATAACTTCGGTGGATATACCACCAGTGCATTAAGACTGATGTCTAAAATGCCAGTCTCTATAAATGACCCCCTAGCTGCCATGAGAACTACTGGGCACAATTAGGGGACCGAGAGAGCACCCTCTCTCTATGTAACTACTCAGTTGCTGCAGTTGCTATTGATCATGGCATCTAAGGGTATGAATAACCAGGATCTAGTTATCTCCTATCCTGTCTGGTGTAGGCAGGTATCAGCTGTGTATAAAAAGTCTATAAAAGGGGTTATCCCATCATCTAGTACATGGCTATCTTTTTCTAACAAAGCTAGAACCAGCCCTGTACCTCACATGGATCCAGAGATCTCCAAATTCATTGCTTTAATTATTCTGCTAGACTTATTTCAAGCTGGCAGCTTAGGTGTGTGTCCTTGCTCAGGAGGCAAGTCCTGTCTATTGCAGCTGGTGGCAGTTGAAGGATGGAATTGAGTATGTGCTTCCATCTCAGTGAGCAGGACAGAGAAATTAGAAAAAGAGCGAACAGCAGGTGGCGCTATACAGATAGGTTTCACTGAATAACTCGTAAGTTGCTATAATACATTTTAATTCCATGCAATTACAAACATATTCAGATCAAGGTGCTGGTTTCAAAACTGTAAATTATTATTCCTGGGACAACCCCTTTAAGCGTATGACCAAGTTACATACAGCTCTTCCCCTATCACTGCTAGTGATATGAATGTGATATACCTGGTGCCACTAGGGCACACCAATGTTTAGATCTGCACCAGCTTGAGAGCTACCATGCAACCATAACTCAGGGAACACTAACCTAACATACTGGAGCTGTTCTCCAATCAACTCATTTTGATGTATTTAATATTTTAAAAAAGTAAAACCTAACTACAAGTCAGAATACATCACCTACATGGAGACAGTCTTAATTGGGTATTGGGAATGAAAGAACTGCCTGCATTATCAGAACACAGACATTTTTACCATGCTTAAAAGACTGTAGTTTGGCACTTGGATTAAAGAGGCCATAGAGCATCAATAAATAAAACCACTGCATAATTCAATGGAGCTGTAAATAGCTGTCATAAGAAAAGGCACACAGCAACATACTTTTTCTCCTTTTGGTCCAGCTGTCCCTGGAAAACCTGGAGGCCCCTAGTGATAGAAATAAGAAATAAATGTCTTACATCATTTGTATATGAAGGTTCTGTACACTACTTTGAGGTGTTAGCTTGAAGAATTCAGACGAGAAATAAAAAGGATGAATCCTTTCTGTAGAAGTAAACTCTATCACATTCTTATCTCTTACCGTTCAATCATAATCTTATTTGGAAGATTAACATTACACACAAGTTAAATTAGCAAGATAATGGAACTATTTAGGTCTTCAGATTTATTTCTCTATAGTAATAAACGCAGCCGCTTTTTCTGTTGCTCCCTCCACTCACATGCCTATACTCATATGCGCAAACTCTGATGGCATGATGGAATGGACTAGCTTCAGTACACCAACAGCTTCACAGCGCCATATGCAAACCAGGAAAACTTTTTATATCATAGCAGTTGAGTGACTTGTCTTCAATTCAACTCCTTTGAATGGAGAGAGGTAAGTAACACTGTTGCTTGATTTACTGATATCTTAAGAAATTCAGCACCATGGACAGGTAAACTAAAGGGTACTATGAAATCAATGAAGACATGATAAAGAATGAGTAAAAAATATAAAGAGTAATGTGATTACAGGGCATCTGTCAGCAGATTTGTACCTTTGAAACTGGCTGACCTGTTCCATGTGCATTCATGGCATCTGTGTTGGTCTCATGTTCATATGTGCCCGCATTGCTGAGAAAAATTATGTTTTAATATATGCAAATGAGCCTCTAGGAGCAGCGGGAGGCATTGCCATTACATCTAGAGGCTCAGATCTCCCTGCAACTGCTGCGCCCTCTGCAGTTAGATTCAGACATTATGATGTTTTCACTGTCTGGCCCTGTCAATCACAGTGCAGAGGGCGCAGCAGTTGCAGAGAGCTAGATGTAATGACAACGCCCCCCGCTGCTCCTAGAGGCTCATTTGCATATATTAAAACCTCATTTTTCTCAGCAATGCGGGCACATACAAACATAGGACCAACATTCATGCCTTCAGCTGCCAAGTGCACATGTAACAAGTCAGTCAGTTTCACAGATACAAATTGCTGAGCGAAATTAGGTTTTAATATATGCAAATGAGCCTCTAGGAGCAATGGGGGCGTTACTATTACACCTAGAGGCTCCACTCTTTCTGCAACTGGCGCAACCTCTACACTTTGATTCACTGAGTCAGACAGTGAAAAGTCATCATGCCTCGCCCTGTCAATCAAAGTCCAGACGGCGCAGCAGTTGCAGAGAGAGCAGAGCATCTAGGTGTAACGGTAACGCCCCTGTTGCTCCTAGAGGGTTATTTGCATATATTAAAACAACATTTTTCTCAGCAATGTGGGCACATATGAACATGGGACCAACACAGGCGCCTTCAGCTGCCAAGCTCACATACAACAGGTCAGCCAGTTTCATAGGTACAAATCTGCTGACAGATGCCCTTTAAATCTTAAAAAGAAAAGAATCTTAATTGTTTTGTGTATGAAAAAAAGTTCTAATTATTTTAGTTATGAAACGAAACCTTCCAATGTCTCTTATTCTGTGTGTTTGTTGATTAGCTGGTTATATCACGTTATCCCCTATCCACAGGATAGGGAATAACCATTAGATTGTTGGGATTCTGACCCCTGGAACCAATACAGATCATGAGAATGGGGGCCCTTACAGAGCTCAGCTATTTCCAACTGTCCAATAGAGATAAATTGAGTGGCCGTGCGCATGCGCACCCATTATAAGGCCCCCGTTCTCCTGATCGGTGGGGGTCCCATGTGGTCTGCCCCCACTGGTCTAATAGTTGTCCCCTATCCTGTGGATAGGGGATAACTTGGTATAACTGGAATACCCATTTAAGAAATGTTTTATTTGTATTATGTTTTAAGTCCCCCTCATATACAAACCTGAGCTCCTGGAGGTCCTTCTGGCCCAGGTGGGCCTGGAACACATAAAGGTATTGTAGGATTCAGAGGTGAGTTTGTGTACTCCAGGTCATATATCTTTAACAAAACACAAAAAATAATATGTTTTAAGATTATCACCATAAATCTGTGAAATTTAGCACAGATAAACATCCTCTTTCCAATAGTAAACAGTCAGAACATCACTTCCTCCTGATGATACTGTCTGGTTTTACCTCTAGCCCTTCTCTACAGTGCAACCATTTCCATATTTGCACTGAGGATGACTAACTATCATTAACAAGCAGAAACAGTTCTGTGTGAAATGAACTAAATGGCTCTAAAATCTAAGGATGTGTCTGTGCTATAACTTTACGTGTCTAGTTAGCCAGACTGGTGATGAGGAGTGATTTGAATGCCTTTCCAAAATTTATCTACCAGAGACAACAGGGCAGATTTCCTAACTGAAGTGCCCCAGAATTATGTCTCAGATTGAGACTGAATTCTGGTGCACATGTCATGCACCACACTCCTTGAGTGCTTTAGATACTTTTGTGCTTTGATAGACAAGGGAGTATAGCTTTGAAGAAAAGCAGCACGGTTTAAGATGCACCAATGTGCCTCAACATTTTGACACAAAGAAAGTTTACCAATGGTGTTATAAGGTTAGATCAGTGTCTAAAATGCACCAAATTTATCATACAGTGTGAGCCACTGGGAACAATTTGGTACATATTTGTCTGGTCTAAGTTTACACTGTCTTAGTAAATCTGCCACAATTTGCCTTGCTTCTTCTGTAGGTTCATGATAAACATCAGTTTTCCAGAAATTATAAGCAAAGCATAAAAAGTTTTGTAATATGAGTCCAGGACCCTAACCTGAAGTTCTTGAAATGTGTTCCTATTTTCAATCTATATATATATATATATATATATATATATATATATATATATATATATACTGTACAGTTTATATCATTTTCTGTGATCTATGTCATAATTTTGTAGTTTTAATTGTCTTGCTTGCACTGGTGGGGCATTCAGTGAATGGCACGAGCAGTTGTAATCCCACTTTGCTGTCTCTATAAGCGAGATGATGGCAGGTAATTTTGAAGAGGAAGCAGAGCTTGGCTGTTTGAAAACTAATAGGAGTACTGCAGGAGGTCACAGAAGTAAGGTGTCAGTACTTTTTAAAATTCTAAGACATTGTAGGGGTTATCTTGGATTTTAATTATCTTGGACCGCCCCTTTAAGCCGCTTGGTGAACTTGTGTATAGCTTCATATCACAACCTATGAAACTCGCAACATCTTGTGACTGTCACTGACATATGATTTCACATATGTATGTTTTGTCATGACTGCACAAGGCTAATTGCACAAGGCTACAGTAAACAATGAAGCTAAAAGGTACAACCCAATGAACCCTGGAGAGAGGTTTCATTCTTCTGGAATGTTCTTCTGGAAAAATAGCCTGTATAATGATCAATAAAGGCTGCACATACAGCTAATGCAATTCACTTGGTTCTATTTGCTAGATTGAACCAAGCTTTCAGTGGCAGGTTTCACATGAGTAATTATTTTCAAGGGCAGAACAGAAAACCTACCATATGAAGAATCACAGATTCCATGAACCGCTCATTGGAGTAGGATAATTGATTTTTCTTCTTCACTGATGCACTGTAACCCTTTTATAATTTTTTCTATTACTGATATGTACTGTATATTTGCTATTCATTCTACATTGTATGTGTGTAACAAATACTTCACTGTAAAATATCTCATCAAGCAGCATCAGACTGGATTTCCTTGTGCAAGCAAGAGGAAATGATTCTGAGGACCCACCATTTACCTATACAGAAGATGCGAATGTCAACTTATTTGTTCCTTAGACCTTGCTGTTATCATTGCCCCCACAGAGCATATTGTTAATAAGGTCTATTGCATTATTTTAGAATCAACTGTAATAAAAAGAGTGGAGTCTGATTGGCTCTAAAGTCAGCTTCCTATGGGTTTGTATTCTGCAAAATCTAAAGGCTGGGCCCACTGGAGGGTTCCCTGATACCCTGGTGAGCTAGTCTGAACCATTAGGGGTAAATCACACACCATTTGCGATAACTTACATTTTTAGTTACTCTCTAAATCATTTCAGTTATAAACAATTACATTTAAAGTCATTTTACTGGTGATACATTATCATCATATAAAGATTTCAAAACAAGTTTCTTATTTCTTCTATGCTGCATTAAAGCATGCCATGTTGATTCATATTATTTATCAGAATAAGCTATTGTGGGCATATATGAGTGTTTTCCTCTGCAGGCTCTTCCTCTAATTGTCTGTTGTCCCTAAGCTCAGCTCCAAAGTGGGTGGTGACTAGCTGCTATGATGTCTCCCATGCACAGCACACACAGAGAAGAGGAAACCCTGCTCCCCTGTCTCTCTGTAACATACCCCCAGAAGCAACAGCAGCATGGAATTGAGGAATTTATACAGCAGTAATGAGCAGTGTTGCTGTGAATCCAGCACTGGGGTGAGATAGAAAATGTATTAAAGTCAGCAGCCTTTGTATGTGTACATTTCTGTGTTTCTCACTCTGCAGCTACTCGCCCTCCTCCCCTATCCACAGATTTCTATGGTAGCATCTGTAACCTGATCTCTCAGTGAAGCTAAAAATCCAATTTGTCTCTCTTGCAGATGCAGTGAATTGAGAGAGAATCATCACTACAGGAAGCTGGGGAATGGGGTAAGAAGTGGCTACTAAGTGCAGAAATCTTCATTTTTCTCTCATATATATAACAAAGTTTCTTCTCTTTGCTTGTACTATTGATTTATGCAAAGTTTGTTGACACAACCATGCCAGTTTAACCACTAAATTTGAAAGTTTTTTGGCATTAAATTGGCTCGATTTTGTAACTGCAAATGTAATTTTGTACAAAGATAGAGAAGGTAAGAGGTTTCTTCGATTATACAAAACTTGAAGTGGGAGTACGTATATGTATCTATGATTTAGTTTGTGTATATGGCCATATTTACAGCATACATTTCCCCTATATGTCATTTTCAGAATACAAGGTCAGATCTCCAAAAATTGATTTTGGAAAGGTTTTATATTTTTTAACCACATCAGGCTCTAAACTGGGCTTTGGTAAAATAAAATTAATAAAGCAGAGCAAAAAAAGAAAACAACAACTTTTATCTAGAGAACAGGGTCTCGTTTTGCGCCACCAGGAATGAACAGTTTACTCGTGTCACACAGAAGTGAATGTAGAGAGCCATCACGCACCTCCACCTCTCTGTACCTGGCAATGCAAGATGGGACCACATTCTGCAGACAGGAGCGGGTCCCAGAGATGGGACCAGCACTTATCAGACACTCATAGCATATCCTGTGGATATGCCATAAATATCCAGATGGGAATACTCCTTTAACAGCAACTAAAAAAATCACAAACACACACACGTGTGTTAAAGCCTAGCCCTTCCAGTCCCAGCTAAATGCATTGTGTGCCCATTTGTTGGGATTAATGACTTCATTCGAGTTTACACTGGTCTAAGTACACTGGTCTAAGTACTTACTGTGCTTCTGCGTTCTCTGAAGAATGGTGGTGGTGGGAATATTGGTGGTGGTGGAGGTGATAACAGACAACATTCTCCATTACTAGTTCGCTTCTTTTGTTCTAAAGAAGTAAAAGCTGTGAAAAGGAATTTGAAAATGTATCACAAAAAAAAAGTCTCTTTGCAAAATTCAGTCTACAAATAAATTCTCCAGTAGCTGACTAAAGTTTTCTATACAGTTAAAAAAGGTACACTGACAGGAGAAGCATAACATTATCTTATTAAAAGGCACATACGGTATATTAGGCAGCAAGAGAACAGCACATTCTTGGTGTGTTGGCAGGCATTGTGGGGTGTCGCTGATACATAGTGGGTAGAACTTGCAAGAAAAAAGATGAAAAGTCCAGCTTCTGAAATGTAAACTTTTATTCCAAGCGGTAAAATTTCCATACACAGGAAGAATGGTACATGGTCTACGCGTTTCTGGCCTAACAATGACTCATGAGTAAGGACCGTAATTGTTAGGTCCGAAACGCGTAGATCATGCACCGTCCTTCCTGTATATGGAAATTTTACCGCTTAGAATAGATGTTTACATTTTAGAAGCTGGAATTTTCATCTTTTTTCTTCTTGCAAGTTGTAACAGCAGAGTCCAGGCTGTGTCCGGGTTTCTTGATTGCTGGATGCAGGTGAGTGCTGCTTTTTTTTTCTTTTTTCTTAATCTTTATTGTTTTTTCAAAGTCTATGCACTTCAACAATCACTTAATTGTATTACATTATAAAACAGCATGTCACTTAATGTATTATAAAACCGCCTGCATACAAACATAACTTTGCATATTACCCACCCTCCTTCCCCAGCTGCTCTTCCCCCCCCCCCCCCCCCAAAAAGAGAGAAGGAAAAAAAAAAAAAAAAAAGAAACATTCTCCCCCCAGTAAAATATTTAGGAATTAGTTACTATTTTAGGTAGTGCCTACCAAAAGTGATCCAATAAAAACAACCAGTGAACCAGTGAGAAGGTCACAGACTAAGCTTTTCTATACAATTAAAAAAGGTATACTGGTATATTGTGGATTGCAAGCAGGACACTGTTTTGGCATCTGTCAAGTAAATTACCTACGGCTGCGTTTGGTGTATGCACTATGATCTTTCCTGAACAAAAGTCATAAACATCATGTGAACATAAGTTTAAATGATAAATAACTTTGACCACACAACTTTGTATAAATCAATAGTACAGTTGAATATACAGAATGAGGTAATATATCTCACCAGAGACAATTGTATTTTATGCCTCCAAACTAAGCTAACAATCTCTGTCTCAATGGGCCCTCTCAATGGGCAATAAAAATTTTGACCTTTAGTGAGCTGACAAGTGCATCCCTCTGGCTCTCAAAATTGAGAATTCTAATTAGTTTATGAAGGCAGAGTTTTATTCACATGTACTACTGATTCACCTGTATTACTAATAGGCCATTAAACTTAAAAGGGTTGTTCAACCCTGGGGGCCTTTTGGACAGATCCCCCAGTGTGGCCAGACCTGCAGACGGAATCATATTTACCTGATCCCCACCACTGGGTTACAGTTCCTTCACTCCCCCTGGGCCACTGCAGTTCTCAAGTCTCCACAAGTGAACATCTAGTTTGACGCGAGTCATGTTGGCACTGCAGCCAGTGTCTACCATGCCTCATGTAACTGGGTGCCTAACTATCGGTGACTGACAGCTACCGCTATATACACACTTACAACATTACAACTTTCATGTAAACATTAAAGGGGTTGTGCAGCCAGTAATGCTAATGACTTATCCTTAAGGTAGTTCATCAATATCTGATTGATGGGGGTCCAACTCCCAGCACCATCGCCAATCAGCTATTTGAAGAGGAGGTGGCACTGGTATAAGTGCTGCTTCCTCTTCAAGACTACACTGTGTGTCGTCTTGCTTGCAGCAGCAGCATAGTATAATTACAAGTGCTCTTCCTGTTCAAGTAAATGGAACAAGCACTTATTACACTGCGCCACCGAGACTCCCAAGAGGATGGGCAGTGTAATTTAAAACTGGAAGTAGGGCTAATAGGAGTGCTGCCTCCTCTTCAAAAAGCTGATCAGCGGGGTGCTGGGAGTCGGACCCCCCACTGATCAGATATTGATGACCAATCCTGAGGATAGATCATCACTATTACTGGCTGCACAACCCCTTTAATTCACCCGATCACTGATCTGCGTAAACATGCCACCAATCACCCAACAAGCAAACAAACTCTCTTTATGTACTTTTTAAATGCTCTTTATGTGGCATGAAAAATCCTTATTTTTCAACTGAACATTGTCCTGTATAAATAGGGATGTGCTGCCGACAGTAATGGAAGTGTACGTGCCCAAATGATTGCATCGATCATTGTTTGTGCACATACAGTGCCAATCATTCTTCCATGTTAGTTTGGCTAAATTGACAAGCTATATCGATAATTAAGCTCATTTCATGCAAAAAGTCAGCCCGCATTAAAGGACCCTTTAAACTGAACATGAACAATATGACATTGCCAACTGTGTAATCTACAATATAGCAAACATCATGATATCAAAGAAAGCTCAATATGAATTTCTGGATCTTTTTCGGCAAAATCAGCTGTTTGCCATAGGTGTTGGGATCCATGGCATGGACTCTATGATGAGCCAACCCTTTTGCGCTTCGGTGTCCATGTCATTGGATACTCTTCAAGATGGTCACCTACTGGTGTGCCAGAACTAGACACTGTTTAGTACTTATCTTGGAAGCAGAATCATACCATGCATAGTCAGGGAAGTTCAAATGTCTTCCAGTCATCAATAACTGAACTCTGTCACAGGAGTCAGTATTATATTTTTAAGCATCAAATTTTAGTTGCTATGCAAAGAATTTCTCAGACATGGTTCCCTTGGCTGTTTCAGCTTACAGTCAATACTAGTGTCTAGACATGTAAAAGCCATGAGGTCATGTGTGAAGTTAGTGGAAAAAGCAGTGCTGACCCCTATGGCAACCATTTCTTTAGTTTGTGAACTGTTGTCTTCTTTTCTGTAGCATGTGTCATCAGAAAATGACCTATTGTTTCAATCATGTTTTTGTGTTTAATACATTTTTTAAGAATTTATGATGATATTATTTTTAATTGTACATGGCAATATCTATATTTAAACAAAAAACATAAAATCCTGCAGTTTTCACACTGGCCACTAAGCCTAATAATAGGCAGCAAATCTTGGTCTGTACAGATCACTTAACTGCAGTTACCTGCTTATCTGTCATTCTATTCCTGCCTGTAATTATATCACCTCTGTGTATAGATCCATCATTCACAATAAGTGTTTGTAAAAGCTTGTCTATTCTTTCCTTGTACAATAACCTCACAGGTCATAAAGCATGCCTAGAAAACTCTCACGTAGAAGTCAATGAGGTCCACGTGAATAGGAAGGAGCCTTCCCATTGAAGTGAATAGGATGGAAGAGGTGTTCAGTGCAGCAATGAGTACTGTAGGTACAGTAGACAGTAAAAAGAAGGCAGCGCTTGTCCAAGCTCTGCGGTGTCTTCAAACAGCTGACCAGCGGGGTGCCAGGAGTTGGCCCCCTGTCAATCTGATATTGATGACCTATCCTGAGGAAGGGTCAATAAAAAAAAAGCGGACAACCTTTCTAATAGGAAGGCTGTAATGATCCCATAGACTGCAAAATTATTGCAGACTACAGTATAGATGATCAGAAGATCACATGTTCAAGTCCCTGAGGGCACAAAAAATTACAGTAAAAAATTTAAATTAAATTAAAGGAAAAAATATAAAAAATAAAACCAATCCTTTTCCTAATTTTACATATAAAAACAAATAATTGAAAAAATATAAATTATTATTGCCGCATCTGAAAATGTCCACACTATAAAAATATCAAAATATTCATCCCATATGGTGAACATTGTAAGTAAAAATTAACGATTTGTCATTTTTTTGTTGCCTTGTCCAGCAAAAAGTTGCATAAAAAGTGATTAAAACTTGTATGTTCCTAATGTAGTGTCCCACTATGTAAATGTGGGCACTACTCAAGGGTCAATTGGGTCACGTTGTTCTCCTCCTCCTGTGGAACATGGTCATTGTATTTTATATTGCATATTAATGTATATTGTCATGTTATTTACCGTATTTTTCGCCCTATAAGACGCACCGGCCCATAAGACGCACCTAGGTTTTTGAGGAGGAAAATAAGAAAAAAAATATTTTGAACCAATAGGTGTGCTTTTGGTGGGTTTTGAACTAATTGTGGTCTGTGGATGGCACACTGTTATGGGGGATCTGTGGATGGCGAACTGTTATGGGGGATCTGTGGGTGACGCACTGTTATGGGGGATCTGTGGGTGACGCACTGTTATGGGGGATCTGTGGGTGACACTTATGGGGGATCTGTGGGTGACACTTATGGGGGATCTGTGGGTGGCTCTTATTGGGGTCTCTGGATGGCACTGTTATGGGGATCTGTGTATGACACAGTTATGGGGGGGATCTGTGGATGACACATATATAGCATCTTATGCTATGTGTCATCCACAGATCCCCTCCATAACAGTGTCCCTGTAGTGAATGACCCTCAATACAAGGGGTGGGGGTCGCATCTGCTTTTATAATGACAGCGGGGCCCGTGCAGTGACTGTATTCTACTACACGGGCCCCGCTCACTGTATAATCGTATCTGTATTCTGTAATAGTTAATTGTGTATATAATGTAATCGCATAATCAGCGCTACTTATAACTACAAGCGCTCGGTAGGTAGCAGAGAGGAGGGAGGAGGCAGGCCGGGAGGACGGTTGCTGGCAGCGTGAGTCACTACGTCATGCGCCCACGCCGCCTGCTTCATTCATAAAGTGGGCGCACAGGCGCGTGACATAGTGAGTGACGCGCCGCCCGCCCGTCCTCCCGGCCTGCCTCCTCCCTCCTCTCTGCTACCTACCGAGCGCTTGTAGTTGTAAGTAGCGCTGATTATGCGATTACATTATATACACAATTAACTATTACAGAATACAGATACGATTATACAGTGAGCGGGGCCCGTGTAGTAGAATACAGTCACTGCACGGGCCCCGCTGTCATTATAAATGCAGATGCCGGCCCCCAGCCCCTCCTCCCTCACAGCTGATACACCCGCCGCACGGCATCGCGGCGGGTGTATCATTGAAAATGCGGCAAAATCAGCAGCATTCGCCCCATAAGACGCACTGCTATTTTTCCCCCACTTTTGGGGGGGAAAAAGTGTGTCTTATATGGCGAAAAATACGGTATGTTATCTCCTGTGTACCAGGCCTGTTAGGGGTGTAGTTCCTCCTCCTAGGCAGTAGAGGGAGCTAGGGAACCCATAGTATATATAGTCAGGTCCTGTTCAGGGAGAGGGAGTTGAGTGTTGAGAAGCCAAGTGTGCACCTTAGCCAGAGAGTAGCTGAGGAGCAGCTTCTGCCATGCAGCTAGATAGCCCAGGCTCCTAGCTTGCCACCAGGAGAAGGGTTTGCCTCCTGAAGATATATAAGCACCTTTAAGAGTACAGAGCAGAGCCACTTTCATCCAGCCAAATAGAAAGCTGAAGGGCAGAAGGATATTTACAGCAAGAGGATATACAGTCAGGTCCATAAATATTGGGACAGCGACACAATTGTAACATTTTTGGCTCTATACACCACCACAATGGATTTGAAATTAAACAAACAAGATGTGCTTTAACTGCAGACTGTCAGCTTTAATTTGAGGGTATTTACATCCAAATCAGGTGAACGGTGCAGGAATTACAACAGTTTGCATATGTGCCTCCCACTTGTTAAGGGACCAAAAGTAATGGGACAATTGGCTTCTCAGCTGTTCCATGGCCAGGTGTGTGTTATTCCCTCATTATCCCAATTGCAATGAGCAGATAAAAGGTCCAGAGTTCATTTCAAGTGTGCTGTTTGCATTTGGAATCTGTTGCTGTCAACTCTCAAGATGAGATCCAAAGAGCTGTCACTATCAGTGAAGCAAGTCATTATTAGGCTGAAAAAACACAACAAACCCATCAGAGAGATAGCAAAAACATTAGGCGTGGCCAAAACAACTGTTTGGAACATTCTTAAAAAGAAGGAACGCACCGGTGAGCTCACCAACACCAAGAGACCCGGAAGACCACGGAAAACAACTGTGGTGGATGACCGAAGAATTATTTCCCTGGTGAAGAAAATACCCTTCATAACAGTTGGCCAGATGAAGAACACTCTCCAGGAGGTAGGTGTATGTGTGTCAAAGTCAACAATCAAGACAAGACTTCACCAGAGTGAATACAGAGGGTTCACCACAAGATGTAAACTATTGGTGAGCCTCAAAAACAGGAAGGCCAGTTTAGAGTTTGCCAAACGACATCTAAAAAAGCCTTCACAGTTCTGGAACAACATCCTATGGACAGATGAGACCAAGATCAACTTGTACCAGAGTGATGGGAAGAGAAGAGTATGGAGAAGGAAAGGAACTGCTCATGATCCTAAGCATACCACCTCATCAGTGAAGCATGGTGGTGGTAGTAGTGTCATGGCGTGGGAATGTATGGCTGCCAATGGAACTGCTTCTCTTGTATTTATTGATGTTGTGACTGCTGACAAAAGCAGCAGGATGAATTCTGAAGTGTTTCGGGCAATATTATCTGCTCATATTCAGCCAAATGCTTCAGAACTCATTGGACGGCGCTTCACAGTGCAGATGGACAATGACCCAAAGCATACTGCAAAAGCAACCAAAGAGTTTTTTAAGGGAAAGAAGTGGAATGTTATGCTATGGCCAAGTCAATCACCGGACCTGAATCCGATTGAGCATGCATTTCACTTGCTGAAGACAAAACTGAAGGGAAAATGCCCCAAGAACAAGCAGGAACTGAAGACAGTTGCAGTAGAGGCCTGGCAGAGCATCACCAGGGATGAAACCCAGCGTCTGGTGATGTCTATGCGTTCCAGACTTCAGGCTTTAATTGACTGCAAAGGATTTGCAACCAAGTATTAAAAAGTGACAGTTTGATTTATGATTATTATTCTGTCCCATTACTTTTGGTTCCTTAACAAGTGGGAGGCACATATGCAAACTGTTGTAATTCCTACACCGTTCACCTGATTTGGATTTAAATACCCTCAAATTAAAGCTGACGGTCTGCAGTTAAAGCACATCTTGTTTGTTTCATTTCAAATCCATTGTGGTGGTGTATAGAGCCAAAAATGTTAGAATTGTGTCAATGTCCCAATATTTATGGACCTGACTGTATACCAGAGGAAGGTTTCTCTACCCAAGGATAAAGCCAGCAATAGGGCATACGGGCCTTGGAGGAAGACAGACAGGATCTGAGGAAAAGTGCAGCCTGATCTGTAAGTGTTATTCCCTCTGAGTATCTTGCAAAGACTTTGCATGCCATTTATATGAAGCCTGCCTGTTACCAACATTTTTACATGTGGAACTAACTGAAGACTGTATATAGTTGAACTGTTCAGTAAAAAGAAGTTCTGTTTCACTGCAACTGTGTGTACCTCAGTTATTCCTACAACAAATCGGTGTGCCACCATTACCGGCACTGGCGTCACGAACTTTAAGGGATCTTGCCATAGGCACACTAAACCTACAACACCCAGGGCACCTCACCTACCACCTGGCCTGGTCCCTATACACAGAGAGTGCCCCAGAGGATCCATGTGCCAGCCTCTCCATCACTGCTGTATGCCTGCCCAGGGTATATAAAAACTGTGAGTACCAAGAGCAACCCTCAGTTTGTTAACTACCCCTGTGACCTCACATTCGCTCACCCTGCAGGGCTGCGTACTGCACTAATGGTACTAATAAAAACTAAAGCTCGCCCTGCAAAAAACAAACCCCCACACAGCTCTGTAGACTGAA
Source organism: Bufo bufo (assembly GCF_905171765.1). Lineage (NCBI taxonomy): Eukaryota > Metazoa > Chordata > Amphibia > Anura > Bufonidae > Bufo > Bufo bufo. Next base: position 440,113,260 of record NC_053393.1, on the reverse strand, counting down.
ATAACAATGAAATATAGGCGTCAGAATATTTTTTAAGTAGTAAAACAAAAATACATTTGGTTTTGCCATAATCATACTGACCTGTAAAACACAGTCACCATGTAATTGTAGTGTACAGCAAACACCATAAGATCACCCCCTTCCCCCTTCCCCCACACACACACAAATTAAATGGTGTCATTAAAATTACAAATTGTTCTGCAAAAAAAGCCATCATAAGGCTATGTTAATGAAAAAGTTATGGCTCTTGGAAGGCGGGGAAGAAAAGATGAAAATGCAAAAATGAAAGTTGGCCTGAGGTTAGTGTATAATATTATATTATACATAACGGATCCGTCCCGTTTCCGTTATGCAGGAGAGGACTCCACTGCATAACGGAAACGGGACGGATCCGTTTTGCAGGCTATAGACTTCTATTATGACGGAATGAATAACGGAATGCCTCTAAAGACATAGAATTGTGTTATAGTCCGTGGTAATGGAATCCATAACGCAATTCTGCTTTTACCACCAAACGAAGCATAAACGAATTTCAAAATATGAAATTTGCTCATCTCTAGATACAGTATATACTTTAAAGGGGTTGTCTCACTTCAGCAAGTGGCATTTATTATGTAGAGGAAGTTAATACAAGGCACTTACTAATGTATTGTTATTATCTATATTGCTTCCTTCGTGGTTGGATTCATTTTTCCATCATATCATACACTGCTCGTTTCCATGGTTACAACCACCCGCTAATCCGTCAGCGATGGCTGTGCTTGCACACTATAGAAAAAAAATCACCAGCCTATTTGGTGGCTGGGACCGTGGGAGCATGCGTAGGCTGGTGCTTTCTCCTATATTGTGCAAGCACAACCACCACTGATAGATTGCAGGGTGGTTGTAACCATGGAAACGAGCAGTGTATAATGTGATGGGAAAATAAATCCAGCCAGCAAAGGAGGCAATATGGATAATAACAATCCATTAGTAAGTGCCTTGTATTAAGATCCTCTATATAATAAATGCCATTAGCCAAAGTGAGACAACCCTTTTAACCATTTTGTCCTTTTATCACCTCATTCGTTAAATGTATATTTCTGTAGAACAAGCTTTATTCAGATATCTTTCTAACCATTTCTAATGCTGTCTGTGTGCTTCTCCTTTATACTGCAGGTTGCTGAAAAAGAAACACTGTTCATTAGAACTGATGTACAGAAGATTGGGCATCAGTTCTAATAACTTGTATCTTGTCCAGACAGAATTGCATGATTGTCAGTCATTTTTGTGACAACACAAGATTCATTGTTCTCTTCTTTGTTTCTAGTAAGGTCCTGATACTTTTCACAGATATTCTCATTAAATACTTGCACATTCATATACCCTGCACCAGCTGTCCTGAAGGCTTGTCTTCAATTCAAGTGACTCATTGACTTATGTGGACGCTGGTTGACTGGCTGACCATTCTGAAGAGCGGCTGCTGACATAACATCACAGGTGTCTTTCCTACTTGGGAGCAGATCAAAACTAATAATAAACAAGCTCAGTGATACACATTACGTACTTAATACCAACACTACTTCGGTCCCTCCATTCATTATTTTCCCACACTCCCTTGGACATCCTGCTTGTATTAATTTCCCTTACTGAAGAGAGTGACTTGAGAGAGGATTCTTGGCATAAAACAGTGGAGCAGAACTGAGCTACATCCAAACAACACAACTTATTTAACCCCTTCCTGACACAGCAATTTTCCATTTTTGTTTTTTATTCCCTGCCTTCTCAGAGCCATAACTTTTTCATTTTTCCATTCACATAGCCGTATGAGGGATGAGGGCTTGCTTTTTGCAGGACAAGTTGCACTTTTTAATGGCACCATTTAAAGGGAACCTGTCATCACCTTTATGCTGCCCATACTAACGGCAGCGTAAAGTAGTGACAGATGAGTTTATTTCAGCGGTCTGTCATTTATAAGCTAAAGGTAAGTGGTTGCCGAGAACCATCATCATAATCATTGGAGCCCAGGACTGGAAAAGAGTCACGGCCACCTGAGAAGAGTCCTGGTTATTCATGAGCTCCTGCTTCTCTACCCACCTGCTGATGACTGACAGTCTTCTGCCTAGTTTTCTCTTTCTCGAACTGACAATTATGTGCAGGTTGGCAGAGAAATCAGGAGCTCATGAATAACCATAACTCTTTTCAGGTAGCCGTGACTCTTTTCCATCCTCTGGGTCAGTATGATTACAGCGATACAAAATTTTTACATTTGTTTTTGTACTTTAGCACTCTAACCCCTTAAGGACTCAGCCCTATTTCACCTTCAGGACCAGGGCATTTTTTGCAAATCTGACCAGTGTCACTTTAAGTGCTGATAACTTTAAAACGCTTTGACTTATCCAGGCAATTCTGAGACAGTTTTTTCGTCACATATTGTACTTCATGACACTGGTAAAATGAAGTAAAAGAAATTCATTTTTATTTATAAAAAAAATACCAAATTTAACAAAATTTTTTTAAAAATTGCAAATTTCCAAGTTTCAATTTCTCTACTTCTATAATACATAGTAATACCTCCAAAAATAGTTATTACTTTACATTCCCCATATGTCTACTTCATGTTTGGATAATTTTGGGAATGATATTTTATTTTTTGGGGATGTTACAAGGCCGGGCGGCGGTGATCGGAACAACACATGACGTACCGATATGTCATGGGTCCCTAAGGACTCTGGAACCATGCCGTACTGATACGTCATGGGTCCCTAAGGGGTTAAAAAAATGAAAAATTCTTTGCATCACCATCATCCGACTTTTTCATATTTATGTCTACAGAGTTGTGCGACGGCTCATTTTTTTCAGGGTGATCTGTAGTTTTTATTGATAACATTTTGGAATGTGTATGACTTTTTTATCACTTTTTATTCAAATTTTTGCTGAGGTTTTCTGTTACGGTGTTCACCTTATGGTATAAAAGCGTTTATATTTTAATAGATCTGGCATTTTGGGGCATGGCATTGCTAATCATGTTTATTTTCTTTATTGTTTATTTTTATTTTTAATACGGGGATAGGGTTTGATTTCAATTTTTATATATTTAAAAAAATTTGTCTCACTTTATATTCTCTTATTTAAATCCCCCTATGCAGTCATCTCCCACAGACTGAAATGATTTAACACTGCAACCTTTGGGGGATTCACTGTGTTTCTGGAACTTCACTATGGCAGGCCTCAGAACCTTCAGAAGACCAGAGGCTGCCATAGCAACCAAATGGCTTCCTCGATCTTAGCATAGGGGAGCTGTTTGGAACCTGAGAGCCCAGTGTTACTGGGATTTCCCCGCTCAAATGCAGTGGTCACAATTGACCACAGCATCTGAGAGGTTCAAAGTCTGTGATCAGCCTTCGGGTGTCTACTGTGTAACTGAATTTAATTTGCCGTCGCTTCCTCGTCGGGGTGGTGTGTCTCCTGATCGCTGGTTGGTCTCCCCACAGTTGTGTCCATGTATGTGTATGTTATCAGGTTGCTCAAGAGTAATATTGTGTTGGAGACTTGTTCTTAGCACTCCCGGTCGGGGGTGCAGGCACTTGTCTCTACTACACAGTTAGGCATTGTGCCCTCTGAGATGGAGTGTTAATGATGGATGCTGGGTGGGTGTAGGATTCGGGCAGTGTTTTTTACTTAACCATGATGGTTATAATTTGATGTTATTGCCTTTGTGTCCTTACCAGTTCCGTGTAATCGGGGGACACACATTGTTTTCATATTCTCTCCTGCATAATCTGTCCCTTATGGGTTTTATTGTGTCTATAGTGTAATCATGGTATATAATAAAATTTTATATTTTGAATATGTGTGTTCTTAAATTTGTGTTTGTTGTTGCCTTAATCACACATTATTGGCTGCGATTTGTTTAATGTTGAAGTTGCATACTAGTGATAAGCTCACCATCATTTGGTTTACTGCTTCAGTTGTCCTAGGTGAAGCTTCACCTTTAAGTAACAGTGAAAGAGAGTGAAAAATTCTTAGTTTTTGTCATATGTCTGTTAACTTAATCTTTTTTATTTTAACATGTTTTTACTACTAGTGTAGAAAAACTTGCTTTCTGGAACTCATCAACAAAATGCTCTCAAATGATCTAATTTATGCTTCGATTTTTGCACTTGAATGTATAATACTGAACTGGTCTGATGTACTAATATTCTGCAAAACTACTGACAGCACTAGGTAGGGGCTTGGGAGAGCATGAAAACATAAATTTTCTTGATATTTTATTATAAGGAGCAGTGTGAATATGACATTTTATTCTACCAGGAAGTGCCCTGGGGGTTCTTATTATTCTATGCATTAAGCTGCTTCATGACCCTTCCCTCTGCTTTGTAGCATCCAACCAGGAGACCATTACAACTGGCACTCACAGCGGTGGGAGTTTGCCATTGCCTCCTTGGCACAGTACTCCTGTTAAAAAAAAATAAAAAAATCACATATAGTAAAACATAACAACCCAGCCCCCCTCACCCTTTCCCAGAAGACACAGGTAGATTGATTGACCACTAAATCTGGAAAAATCTAGAGAGTCTAATATTCCATCCAGTCCACCCCTAGCTCCTTACCATTCACAGCAGGGGCCTGATGTGAAAGTATTGTACAAGCATACGGACAGTACAAAATACAGTCATATCATAAGGGGTAACTACAAGGGGTCCGCTCATAACCCATATAGGTATGAATGTACCAACCACTGCCAGGGATCTATCCCCAGAAGGGATAGAAAAGAAACTATGCTCTAACCCCAGACTATATTAAGTTCAATTGATACCTGTGCAGCTCCTAGGAAGGAAGTCAAACCAGAAGTATCAATCCACTGTGCCTATGATTTCTCAACTTTTTTTTTTCCTATACACCTCCCTCCAGATTGATCACCCGATAAATTCCTCTCTGCCAGGGCTAGTCTCATCCAACCAATGCTGGGAAATTAGTTTTTGTGTCATGTACAACATCCTGGCCACAGTTAGTATACCTGGCTCGGTGGTCACCCATATCCCAAATGCTCTCTAATAGGCAGTGGCGTGCCTAGGGTATTTGGCACCCGGGGCGGGTACTTTCCCTGGCACCCCCCTTCCCCCTGCTTGAAACCATAAGAAATATTTATTTAGTTTGAAATAACATTTTTTATCGCTAGTAAACAGAAAATGAAAATTTAAAGGGAATCTGTCACCATGAAAATACAATATAAGCTTGGTATTACACATTTTGTGAAGAAAGGTGAAGAAAAAACGTCTGTTTTTGCACAGCTTTTATTTTATTTTTTACAGGTTCACCTGACGGGACGGATCATGTTATATTTTTACATTACAGTGACAGCCAGACCCGTGCCACTGATCGGACTGGCACAGCTCCTGCACCTGCCAGATCAGCCTGCATACCTGTACAGCGCCGGGACTCAAGTCAAGTCCTGCAGCGCCGTACAGGTACGGCACTGGTATCCTACAGGTTAATAAGCCTGGTTCTTTCCCATCCATATTTGGGCCCCTTGTAAATTTCTGCCCTGGCACTGGCTGGCAGCAGCCTTGTGACTCTTCAACACCCCCCCCCCCCCCCCCCCCCCCATTGAAAATTCAAGGCAGCAAGGCCCTTAACTGAAAAAATACCTCTCCAGTCTGTTTAGTCTGCTGCCTCTTGCCTGCACACTGTTCTTCCCCAGGGCCACTGTGACTGTCTGCACCACTTCTAACTGCCACACACCACAGTGCTTTTTGCAGGCTCAGCTCGGCGGCAGTGTATCTGCAGACACACACTGTGACACACACAACACTGGTGAGGTGGTCACTTCACTAGATGGCACAGACCGCACTGCACAGCCGTTTTCTTGCTGAGGAGCACTTGAGCAAGCGACTACAAGGAAGATGGGAGGTTTTCCCACCTGGAAGGTGAGCGGCGGCCGGCGGTGAGCATACAAGTGAGATAGGCGTGAGCGCGCTCCCTGGCTTATCAGAGCGCGCATCAGGGGCGGATTAAGTATATCATAGGCCAGGGGCTGTTTACCCATCCCTGGCCTCCTCTGTCCATTTCCTCCGACCATCCCCTCTTTCGTGTTGTGCCCCATGTTTATTTTTTTCTGGCAAATATTAAAGAAAACTATGCCACATATATATAGTGTCGTTGCCCATTAGCCCTGAGGATGCCAGGGATCTGACAAACATTTTGGGGCAGCATATGAATCGATTTTAGAGGACGGCTATCGTCAGTGCTGACCCTAAACCATATAATCAATGCGATTAATCAATGAAAAGGAAGCAATAGAGGGACGAGTGGTGACAATGCACAGAACCACATCCCTGGTGCACGGGTGAACACAGATACGATAGCTCACCAGTGTTTAGTGGTCGGAGGACTTTTAATGAAATAGAGTGGAATTATTATTACAGATTAAAGGATAAATGGAAATTGGGGGCTATCAGCCGTAGGGGGGCCAGTTTTTATTTAGCAGAACCTAATACCCTTCATTTATCAAAGATCAGATTTGTTGAATTGACGTCTATTGTATAACACTCCCAGCCCCTCATAGTGTATAGCGAACAACACTCCGCAGTATACAGTGTAATACCCCACAGTATACAGTATATAACACCGCCCAGTATACAGTACCCCATAGTATGCAATACACAGTATACAGCACCCCACAGTATGCAGTATAGCACCCTATAGTATACAGCACTCCACAGTATGCAATATATAGTACAGCACCCCACAGTATGCAGTATAGCACCCTATAGTATGTAGTACCCCACAGTATGCAGTAAAGTACCCTATAGTATACAGTACCCCACAGTATGCAATATATAGTATAGCACCCCACAGTATACAGCACCCCACAGTATGCAATACATAGTATAACACCTCACAGTATGCAGTATAGCATCCTATAGCATACAGTATAGCACCCCACAGTATACAGTAGAGCAGTATAGCACTCCACAGTATACAGCACCCTACAGTATACAGCACTCCACAGTATACAGCACCCCACAGTATACACTATACAGTACCCCACAGTATACCTTTATACAGCACCCCACATTATACGGTATACAGCACCCCACAGTATACTGTAGAGCAGTATAGCACTCCACAATATACAGCACCGCACAGTATACAACAAAGCAGTACAGCACCCCACACTATACAGTAGCTTACAGTATAATTGCATAACAGCCCCTGTCACCTTTTTCTGATGTAATCTTCACAAAAAAAGTCCACAATTATGGCAACACTCCTAATAGAGAGAAAGGACCTTTGATTACCTCATAGCCATGTGACAAGTAATATCAATATGTTACTGGTCACATGGTGATGATGTCATCAAAGGTCCTTTCTCATAAGAGAATCACAGCTCTCCTTCCTTGCAGAGAAATTGGGCTAGGCGCTGCTGCTCAGGCAGCACCCCCTGCATAGCTTACAGCCTGACACCCAGGGCGGACCCCCCCCCCCCCCTCCCCCAGGCATGCCACTTCTAATAGGTGACAACAGTACACTCTTTCTTTTTCAGGCCTTTATTGGGTGCTCATCTACTGTCACATTCCCACTGTTGGGATGAAGTGCACAAATATTCCAAGATCGAGACAGCACTCCAAATTATGCTTTTTCAATTGCATGAATTTTATTCTTCCAGCCAATTAGTGCAATAGTATAAAGTAGTCATTGTATACAGAACATTTTGCAAAGATTTGGGCCACAGACATGAAAGGCCCTTTAGCGAGCTTCGTGCTGGTTTCACATGTCTGGAGAACTGATAGGTCCTCTTTAATAAACTGTAACTTGTAGTAGATAATAGAAATGTGTCACTCACCATCCGGTGAATAAAATGTCTTCCTTTATTTTGACACACGTGGTACATAGGGAATGAGTGCAAAAGGCAACGGCCATTTTGTGCTCACAGCACTTTCTTTGGCCTACGCATTTACTCAAGACACACCCTTACATACACGTCACAAAAATGTATATGAATATTGACAGGTGTGTGCATTCTAAAATATACATCATATTAAAATGCAATTCACAAAAATAACAATACATTAACCTCAAAATATGCTTATGTGCTAATTTTTGTTGCCAAATATTGTGAAGTATCCCTCAAATAAGAGGGAGCCTCCCCAAGTCTTAAAAGCCAATCCAAGTAGCTGAAGAGGGGCTCAGAAAATGAGCCCCTCCCTGGTGAACACATATGGTCATTGGTGACTAGGTCAGATTGATTGACCACATCAACCAGATCGGATTCATAATGGGGATATTAAACAAAAGCAGTTTTTGTGCCTACATTAAAATTCCAACACCAAAGACAGACCACCAACACCAAAGACCAAAATATGATTACGTAAGGAAGCAAAAATTATAATAAGAACGAGAGCCATGGGACCATTAGGGTTAAGTGACAAAAATGACGTGAGTGTGTTTTTGGGTTAATGTATTGTTATTCCTGTGAACTGCTTTTTAATGTGATGTATATTTTAGAATGTACACACCTGTCAATCTATGCATATACCTTTGTGTGACGTGTATATAAAGGTGTGTCTTGAGAAAATGTGCAGGCCAGAGGAAGTGTTGTGTGCACGGAATGTAAGTCACCTGTTGCACTCATTCCCTATGTACCTGCTTGTTGCAAAATAAAGGAAGGCATTTTATTTACCAAATGGTGAGTGCCACGTATTCTATTATCTACTATGAGTTATAGTTTCACTCTTGATATGGAATACCACAGTATGCTGGTTTGGTGAACCTCCATGGCTTATGCATGTGTGGTTGTTCGTGGACATTGCAAATTGAGTTGCGGTGGAGCCAGCCTATCTCTACAGTGTTAATCAGCCTCTTTAATATACAATTACCTAAAAGCCAGTTATAACAGAAAATGTTGATTTTTAGTATGAACTGTCAAAAAGGCAAATTATTTGAAACTCGGACCATTTTACTTTACTGAAAAGAATACTTTAGGCAATATTACAAGATGTTCTATGACAAATGGAATGTCTTCTTAATATATTCTGAATACTAAATAGCATTTGTTAGCAGCTGCTATGTGCAAAAAGTGCAAAATAGCACATTCTCTTGATTATCCAGCATAGTGAATTACACGGGACACAAAATGCCCCCGTTAAGTGGTGTAAGATATGATTTTATACACCGAAAAAAAGAATCATTACAAGTCACTTGATGCAGTATATTAGCTGGCTTATGAGTAAGCATGTTTCATGTATTAAGTTACAGATTTCATCTATTGCTTAATTCGACAAGGCTGCATTTTCTGCTTTTCTACTGGAGGGGATGTCATAATATGACACTGGAAAGCAACTAAAACCATAAATCCTTGTGTTTTCAACCAAGAGTTTAATTTTGAAGAAAATGTTTTGAATGATGTAAGAAGACTAGAGGTAACATATCTATACTAATAATTATGCATTCCATGTGTTTTCATTGTGTTACTGTCCTGAAAAATCCTGATTTTTGCAATTTAAAAATTTGATATATATATTTGTATGTATGTTTGTGGACATAAATAAAAGTAGTTCATGGTAAATACATCAGATGCATCCTTAATTAGGGCTCCTGGCATGCTTAAATGTACAGGATCTGTAAGGATTTAATGGATCAAGTGCTACATTTACAGTATAATAAGCTGAAGTGTCAATTTATAGAGTAGCTTTCATTCTCTACTATATAAATGTAGGACATCTTTTTCTCATTTTTTTAGGTTCTACAGGTATAAGGCATATGGAGATAAACACAATTAGCATCTTGTACATGGCCATGGATAGAAACAAACTTAACATATACAGTATATGCCATTTTAATTTCACTTCCTTTAAACTGCGTGTTTACACTGAAAAAGCTTGATAATTCTGAAATTTTTTGTGAAAGCTGAGATCTATGTTAGGAAAAAATTATATAACCTTCAGAGGACAGACCATGTTGTGTAGAAACCCATTAGTAAACAAAGGTGCGTTGAAGTATTTAATTTTTACTTTTTTATTACAATGTACTAAGTAAATATTTTGCCTGAATGTAGAATGATCATTTCTTTTTGCATATATAATATAATATATTTGTATAAACCCAACATTTTCAATGCCACTTTATAAATCACAGGGTATTTTTAAAGTCAAAATCATATGTTAAAAAGTAACAAAACTGGTCAACAATTCAAACAATAACAGTGATGGCCCTGGACACAAGAGTTTACAATTTATAAAAAAAAAATAACCAAGCATGATTTTAGTAAATTAAGTCATTTTTATTCTGAATATTTGACTATGGAATTGTATAAATTAAAATAGTATATACCGTATATATATATATTAGACACACAGACAGTACATACTACATAACATCCAATACTATATTTTTTTTATATGTGTTTAGGTATAAATAATATACCAACACAGGTATACAGCAGCGATATATGACACCATGATGGGATACACAGTATTAAGGGATTTATGGAGATACTAAAAATCAACCTATTATTATATGCGGTGTAATTAACCATAATGAAACATAAATTATCAGAAGTATCACTAATATAAAATTTATCATCATTAATGCTATGATTATTGATGCATTTTATTTAACAACAATAGGACAAAACAACATTTACAGAAAGATAAAATATAATTTTGTTAGCTTTACATTAGCTAAATTCACGCTACTTTTAGGAAGAGCTGTTTTCAAACTTTACTGCATATATCCTCTGGTATCAGAAAGTAAAGGCTTTTATTACCTTTTTCTTCTAAATGTATAGTTGGCAAACATATGCTGACATGTTTTCATATATCCATTTGCCATTGATTAAAAAAACAAACACATATGCATTGGACAGGATAGAATAGTGTAGCTGACAACACTCTTCAGCACTATTAAAAAAAACAAGGTCCATATGAAAGCACGGCTATTCAACTGCCACAAGTTTGCCCCAAAGACACTTACTGTTATTGTACAGTACATGTTTGTAGCATTGCATAAGTTTGTATTTGTTTTTTAGTATACAAATGTAACAGATGGGGAAAATGTGATGCATAACCAATCTAAGGCCTCTTTCACACTTGCGTTGTTGGGATCCGGCATGCACTTCCGTTGCCGGAGGTGCCTGCCGGATCCGGAAAAACGCAAGTGTACTGAAAGCATTTGAAGACGGAACCGTCTTCCAAATGCTTTCAGTGTTACTATGGCACCCAGGACGCTATTAAAGTCCTGGTTGCCATAGTAGGAGCGGGGAGCGGGGGAGCGGTATACTTACAGTCCGTGCGGCTCCCGGGGCGCTCCAGAATGACGTCAGAGCGCCCCATGCGCATGGATGACGTGATCCATGTGATCACGTGATCCATGAGCTTGGGGCGCCCTGACGTCACTCTGGAGCGCCCGGGGAGCCGCACGGACGGTGAGTACACTGCTCCCCCGCTCCCCACTACACTTACCATGGCTGTCAGGACTTTAGCGTCCCGGCAGCCATGGTAACCACTCTGAAAAAGCTAAATGTCGGCTCCGGCAATGCGCCGAAACGACGTTTAGCTTAAGGCCGGATCCGGATCAATGCCTTCCAATGGGCATTAATTCCGGATCCGGCCTTGCGGCAAGTGTTCCGGATTTTTGGCCGGAGCAAAAAGCGCAGCATGCTGCGGTATTTTCTCCGGCCAACAAACGTTCCGTACCGGAACTGAAGACATCCTGATGCATCCTGAACGGATTACTCTCCATTCAGAATGCATTAGGATAATCCTGATCAGGATTCTTCCGGCATAGAGCCCCGACGACGGAACTCTATGCCGGAAGACAATAACGCAGGTGTGAAAGAGCCCTTAGGATACTTTCACACTTGTGTTTTTCTTTTCCGACATAGAGTTCCATCCTAGGGGCTCTATACCGGAAAAGAACTGATCAGTTCTATCCCCATGCATTCTGAATGGAGAGCAATCCATTCAGGATGCATCAGGTTGTCTTCAGTTCAGTCTTTTTGACTGATCAGGACAGAGATAAAACCGCAGCATGCTACATTTTTTTCTCCGGCCCAAAAAACCGAACACTTGCTTGAATGCCAGATCCGTCATTCTGGATAAAAAAAAAGGTGAAAAAAATAAATGCCGGATCCGTTTTTCCGGATGACACCAGAAAGACGGATCCGGCATTTCAATGCATTTGTAAGATGGATCAGGATCCTGATCAGTTTTACAAATGCCATCAGTTGCCGCAAGTGTGATCTGTCATTAGGAAAACAACATACTCCATTTACCTTATGTTTTAGTAAAAGCATCATATTATTATAAAGACTATGTACACCTTTGGAAGCGATTTTTTTTAAATTATTGCATTGTACAAATTTTAAGCTACAGCTCATTTTTTCAATTGGTCTTTATTAAACATTTTGAGCCACTGTCTTTGTGCAGCCTTGAGTTCATCTAGTAGCAGCATCTGAATTTTTCACTCTGTTTCATCAGGCAGCTCACCTGACGGGCTCCTTATCTCTGGTCTTTCACATTATAGACATTATAAACACTCATTATAGCTCAATTCTTATCTTAGTGAATGTGGCTTAAATAAGTGTTATGACCGTTTAGTAATTTAGAGATAACGTTTATCAGATGACTCAAACAAAGTAAAAGTAAAAAGTACATTCACAAATCTAGAAAAACAGTAAACCCTTTGTGACAGAACAGGTCCATATTTTTTAATACAGACCAACTGAAAAAACAATTTTAGCATGAGTGAAATGCAATCCTAAAAAATTGCCCCCAAAGGTGTACATAGCCTTTAAGAATGTTAATTAAAAATATATTGATAAAATGATACATATGATGCATAATAAAAGGAATCTCTGGAAGCTTTAGTCACCTCCTGCCAGTCATTCTTCTCAGTCACATGCAGTGAAATATTTGGAATACATGAGAGAGTCTTTCTGAGATGTTTATCTGCAGTTCCTAGTTACTGTCTTGTGACCCTGTAACACCTATACAATATTTTTTACATCTGTTTCCATGGAAAGACATGTGATGACATAAATAAAAGGTGTTCTGAGGCCACAGATTTTCAAGCATAATTGGAAATAATCCAAATGTATTTTCGTAACCCATGGAAAAACAAGTCATCACTCAAGAATGGGCTCACTATTAGATGTGATTAACTTAATGCTTTACAAGATTGCAGTATTTTCCTTTCACGAATGTGTTACTTGTTTTATAGAGGGACAGCTGTTGTAATGAAATGCATTGACAGGCAGATTCTTTTCTACAGTAAGAACAAACACACAGTAGCAGACTAGTTACATAGAGGGAAGCTCCAGGAGCCACTGCCAATGTTAGGTCCACGCGTGTAGGATAAGTATATAGAGAGATCTTATCTAACATCTGAGTTTAGGGTATCTCATTTAGCTTTTGCATTGATTAAGGGGTCAGGTCTGGGATTGGAATTATTTTAGTGTCTGGTCTGGGGTCTGAATTAATTGAGGGTCTGGTCTGGGGTCTGAATTCATTCATGAGTCTGGTCTGGTTTGTGATGTTCCTCTGTAGTCCCTCATGGAAGTGCAATACTACCTGGCCTGCATAGAGACTTTTTGTAACTCAAATTACTTAAATTTAAATAGAACCAGTCATCTTTTTGGGGTCACTAAGCCACCAGCCTGCTGTTAGAGAGCAGAGGTTTAGGGTCCTAAAATATGCCCAGAGAAAACCCATCACTCATAAAGCCAAGGATGGCACGCCTCACTTCACTGCGCATATGCGTCATGTGCAGTGCATGTGCAGTAATGCAAAGTGTACAGTCTTCAACTCTGTGTATATGCTCCTAAGTACCAATAAAGAAGACTCTCGGACTCTTCTCCCAATAAGTAAAAATTTCAAGGGGGTGGATTGGTTTGCTATGGTTAAGTTTGTGGCCTTAATCCAAGTCTCATAATGGCATGCTGGTGGTTTAGTGGCCCTAAACCAGATGAAAGGTTCCTATTAATTTTAGAGTTACAGCTGCAGTACACTATTCTCTATGCAATCTTGTGGACTGCACCTGCCACTCAGTTAATATAAAAGATATACATAAAGGGAGAGATTTCTCATCTCCTTTGCACTTGTGACTTTTTTAAAATGTGTCACATCTCCCATTTTTTCACAGTTATTTTTTGAAACGGGGCATGGCAAAGATGGGGAAAGGTATGTGACAGGCTGCCCCCCACCCCCGAGAAATGCATCTTTATTTGCTCCAATTTTCTGGCATAAGTAAAGCCAGAAATCTACAGCTGTCATAGATTTCTGGTTAGGCACACAGACTTCAGGATTATGCGCCTAATTTATGACAAAGCGCAGAAAGAGACAGTCTTGATAAATCTCTCCCAAAGTCTCAGTGTTCCCTACTCGCCACTGAAAACTGGATGTTACGAGTCCCCAAGTCAACAACCTGTGCCCTTACACAGTCTGATACTGTCAGTGATGATTGGACCCTATCAGGCTGTATAGGGACACAGCCCATTGACAAGGGTAACAGTACTACCCAGTTGTCAATTTATTCATACAATTCCCAGAGAAATAACAGGAAAATCAATATTGCTCCATATTTTACCTTTGTGTATAATCAGTACGGTATTATATTATATAATCTAGCATGGTATTCTGTTCCATACATACATATGTACCTTACTGAAAAGTGTAAGTGACCAAATTATACACATTTGATTCTTGAGCATATTGCTAATGTGCATGGCCAACTTTAGTCTAGTTTTCTGGTTGCTGTATTTATTTTTTATTTTTTTGCAGAGGCTAGACAGTATATCGTGGGAAGCATAATTTTTAAGGCATGTATGCCGTGGTTTTTTTAGCGTGCAGCATGTTCTATGCCAGGTGTTTCAGGGTTTGTAAATTGTAAATTCTCATAGGGGCTTCTTCAAAAAAAGAAAGGAACAGCAATCAAGGCAAACCAGAAATATTAATACTTGCATATAAAAATAAGTCTCTGTGCAACCGCTGGGTCTTTTCAATGTCAGCAGGTAAAATCCGCAGTCATTGCATCCTGTGTGGACTTACAGTTATGAATAGTGGACAATAAAACAGATTGACAGAAAAATTACTGCCCATTTTGAACTTAAAGGGGTTGTTAAGGATTTCCTTTTACATGCCTCCCCAAGGGACTTCTGAAAAGAGCTATAATTACCTGCTCCCTGCGCTTTGAGGCTTCAGTGCTATCTTCACCACACTTCCCGTTCCCACTTGTAAACTTCCTGTATGGTCAGGGTCAGGTGTGCTCTGGCAGCCAAGAACTGGCCTTAGCAGTGACTTGCCCTCAAGAGGCATGTCACTGCTGGGTCACATACTGTTTGGGGACATGTTACTACTAAGGCCAGTCACTGCACTGACTGTAGCAGCACACGTGACTCCATCTGTGCAGGAAGTGTACAGGTAGAGACCAAAAGTTTGGTGAAGATGGCCTAGGAGCCACAAGTCCGAATGGAGTGGAAGTCAGCAGGTAAGTATTTCTCTCTTCACAGGCCCCAATGGGGAAGGGAACATAAAAAAAAAAATCCTGAACAACCCCTTTAAAGAGGACCTGTCACAACAAAATGCATTGCAGTCTGCAGGCAGTGTGACATAGAGCAGGAAAAGCCAAGCATCTTGAGATATAGTTTTCTGGGGAAAGATTCAGTAAAACGTGTACTTTTAAACCTTTGCCCCTCTAATTTAAAAGTATGTTCTCTTGTAGCAGTTTTTCTTCTTTTAAATATTCTCTCCTCTATGTACTAGTTTAGTAGCTCTTCTCTGAACTCTCTCCAAAGTATCAATATCCTTCTGGAGATATGGTCTCCAGTACTGCGCACAATACTCCAAACGAGGTCTCACTAATGCCTCTCCCTATACATCCAAGCATTCTGCTAGCATTTCCTGCTGCTCTATGACATTGTCTGCCTACCTTTTAAGTCTTCTGAAATAATGACCCCTAAATCCCTTTCCTCGGATACTGAGGTTAGGACTGTATCACTGATTTTATATTCTGCTCTTGGGTTTTTACGCCCCAGGTGCATTATCTTGCACTTATTAACATTACATTTTAGTTGCCAGATTTTTGACCATTCCTCTAGTTTTCCTAAATCCTTTTCCATTTGGTGTATCCCTCCAGGAACATCAACCCTGTTACAAATCTTTGTGTCATCAGCAGAAAAAAGACACACCTTACCATCGAGGCCTTCTGCAATTTCGCTGATAAAGATATTAAACAATATGGGTCCCAGAACAGATCCCTGAGGTACCCCATTGGTAACAAGACCATGGTCTGAATATACTTCATTGACTACAACCCTCTGTTGTCTGTCCCTCAGCCACTGCCTAATCCATTCAACAATATGGGAGTCCAAGCACAAAGACTGCAATTTATTGATAAGCCTTCTATGTGGGACAGTATCAAAAGCCTTACTAAAGTCTAGATAAGCGATGTCTACTGCACCTCCGCCATCTATTATTTTAGTCACCAGTTCATAGGGGAGCTGTTCATAGGGGCGTTCTTAAAGGGTTTCTGTCACCAGAAATTCCTAAATTAACCCCTTAAGGACATAGGACGCCCTATTTCCCGAGTCCTTAAGGACCAAGGACGTACCGGTACGTCCTGACTTAAAATCTGTATTCCGACGCCCCAGGGGTTAATCGGAATGGGATTTCGGCTGAAATCATTCAGCCGGCATCCCGTAACAATGCAGGGGGGGGTCATTTGACCCCCCCCGTATCGGCGATCGCAGCAAACCAGTACAAAACATAATCTTACTAGAAAAGAAATAGAGGCGATAAAACAGTTACAATCAATTAATGAAATTACGATAAGAACAGCAGATAAGGGGGGAGCTATTGTGATCCTTAACACAGATGAATATATACACAGGAATGTTTAAGACAACTAGATGATGGGATTACATATACAAAACTTAGACAAGACCCCACAGAGGAATACTTTAAACTACTTGTACAATATTGTAAAAAGGGCACCGCTTCTGGTGTCCTTTTAGAACAGGAAGCCAAATATATTATGAACACAGAGAAAAGATTACCGGTACTATATTGTATTCCTAAAATTCATAAGGATTTAAAAAGACCCCCAGGGAGACCCATAATATCAGGGATAAACTCCATCTCTTCTAATTTATCTAGATACATCGATAAATTACTACAACCTGTTGTAAAAACCATACCTTCATACATCAAGGATACAACTGAAATAATTAAAATATTGGAGGAAATTGATTACAGGAAGGAATGGATTTTGGGTACTTTAGACGTTAATTCCCTCTATACAATTATTGATCATACACAAGGACTGGAGGCTCTCCATTAACAACTTGTCCTACATAACACCATGAAGGAGGAACAAATATCCTTTATAGTAGAGGGGGTCAAGCATATTTTGACGCACAACTATTTCACCTTCAATGGGGACCTCTATGTACAGTGTAAGGGGGCACCGCCTATGGGTACAAGATTCGCCCCCAGCTATGCCAATCTTTTTATGGCACAGTGGGAATCTGCTGTTATACAACCACTGCTGGGGATGAGTCTGGTACTATGGCGGCGCTACATAGATGACATTGTGTTTGTATGGCAGGATACAATGACAACTCTAGTTGCCTTTCTGGAAAATATACATTTAAACGATCAGAACCTCAAATTCACTTCCACCATTAGCAACACGAATATAATTTTTAGATCTTGATATTAAAGTAGAGGATGATAGATTACTATGCAGTACCTATCATAAACCAGTGGCAAAAAATAGTTATATACTGTATACTAGTTGCCACCTGCCTAGATGGTTGATCAATGTCCCGAAAAGTCAATTTAGAAGATTGAAACATAACTGTACCCAAGACCAACAATTTGAAACAGTGGCTGGGATTTTAAAACAACAGTTTCTTAATAAACATTATCCTATTCATTTGCTGGAAGAATCATTAGGGGAAGTCAGAACAATGAAAAGGGAGGATTTTTTTGTCCCCAAGCAGACACAAATGGTGGAGGAAACCCTGAGAATGATTCTGCCATTCCATGCGCAATATAAAAGTATAGAAAGAATCATCAGGAAGTATTGGCACCATCTGCTTGAGGACAAAATAATTGGATCAATGCTCAAAAGTACACCTCAGATTACTTACACCAAGGTTCCAAATTTGGGCTTAAAAAATAGAACCACACTAAATAAACAAAACTGGCTTTCTTTTAATGGCTTTCATAGATGTGAGCGTTGCTCTAATTGTAAAATTACCTAAAGGCATTTTCGACACAAAACTCGTTTTCACTTGACATCAAAGAGGGCCTGACATGTGATTCTACGAATATAATATACTTAATTGAATGTCCATGTCAAAAACAGTATATAGGAAGGACAAAAAGAACCCTAAAGAAGAGAATATCAGAGCATGTTACAAATATAAGGAAGGGATACGAGTTACACTCTTTATCCAA
Source organism: Bufo bufo (assembly GCF_905171765.1). Lineage (NCBI taxonomy): Eukaryota > Metazoa > Chordata > Amphibia > Anura > Bufonidae > Bufo > Bufo bufo. Next base: position 440,094,817 of record NC_053393.1, on the reverse strand, counting down.
GCATTATAGGGATTATCATAACAATGACCCATCCACCCTTATATATACGGCACTCGAAAAAGTTAAACACTCATGGAGAGGGGGGAATCATATCCTCCAAATGTCTAGAACTGAATCAAAGAGGATATTTGATTTCGATACCCTGATTCCAAGAGGTTTAAATGCCGAAATGGAGCTCTTCAGGTTTTTATAATGGGGCGACGGCCTATTTGGAATGGGACATCTGCGTCAGGCTGTTTTCCAGCACCCAGATCTCCCCTTCCCGGTAGGCCTGCGCCCCTATACACCTCTACACCTGTATATCTGTGCATTTCATCATTTCATCATCGATATGCAATTATGATACAGTTAATATCCAGTAACCTTAGGCTACTTTCACACTAGTGTTCAGAGCGGGTCCGTCTGATGTCTGCTCCTCTACATCCTAATATGGAATGAAGCTCCGCCTGAACTTTTAATTCACGTGACCTACCAGTGAACCACATGGGATACCACACAGGTCCTTGCAGGTCACAGCGGAGATCAACACCACGCCGTGTAAGCATACCTCCAACAACGGACGCAGGAGCGGTAAAGTACTATACTAATAGAGCATTATCTGGCAAACAGCTCTCACCCATAAATTTTTGGGTCCTCAATACATGCAAATATATGTGATGTAATTTCAAAAGATATTCCAACACCTTTTCTTCAATTGACTTACCTCCTTACATAAGAATTGGGTCATATATTCGAGGATGCTATCCATTTAAGATTGTGGTGAACATTTACCTAATTCATCAACTAACCGAACTTCCCTTTTTACTCTGCAATTTGCACTTTTTATCATGTTTAATAATGTACTATGAATTATGTTTTTATTATTGATTATGGATTTTGTTTTTAATCATGTTTATTGAATACATCACAATTTGACAAACTATATAAAATTATATTTTGATAAACTTTCGGCTACCAGTGCATGCTTGCCAAATACTGAGTGACCCCCAACCCCTCTTTCACTAATTGTCCATATTGCCTCCTTTGCTGGACAGATAAATTTTTCCATAACGTTATACACTTCTCATTTCCATGGTTATGACCACCCTGAAATCCAGCAGTGGTGGCCGAGCTTGCACACTATAGGAAAAAGCACCAGCCCGGACCATGGAAGTGCTCATATATTGGCACTTTTTCACAATTAATCGTAAATTAATCTTTCTCCTAATGTCCAGACTATTAGGTTGAATTTTTTTCTACCTACTGTATTATGAAAAGATCCAGTTCACTGGAAAATGCAGTTCCGCTGAATGGTAAATGGGTAGAAAATGACCAGCAAAAGCAACATTAGACATGACATTAAAAAGCTTGAAGGCTCCAAAAGAAATAACACTTCTGCAGATATACTAAATATATTGTTACAAACCGCAAAAAAAAAAAACGTAAAGGGGGTATTCAGGTTTCAATGATTACATTTATTTCTTTAGGGATTAGTGCAGTGGCCTGGGAGGCTGTTACAGTTAATCCTAGTGGCTTTCCTCACACCGTTGCTCCTTAGGGGTGTGCAGTGAAAGAACAATTCCAACTGTACATAGTGCAATTCTTCCAAGTTAACGATGTATAGATATAGGCAAGGATGGGAGTTATGGCCTTCTTTCGTCTCTATATGTCTCTATTCTCTTTCTGCAGAACCAATGGCGGGCAATCGTAATGTCCACTGAGGGATACAGAGTTTTAGGGTGAATGGTGTCTTAACAGTGTCCCTCAGTGCACACATCACGTTTTATGCCTCCGCTTGACGTACACGTTAGAAAAAAAAGGATACAAAAACACAGCACACAATGTTCTTGTATCCGAAATAAACGTGATGTGAACCCACCCTTACTCCTTCTCTCCTAGTTCAGATCATGCAGAGATACCAGTAGGTGAATCTCTGTAGCTTTTTGGGCCTAAGAAGAGGGAGCACAAGTCACAACTTTCTCTCTCTTCCAAACTCCAGTCTAGATTAACCAGAACTAGGGGATTGCTAACCTTGGCTGTGCCTAAATGGCTATACTAGGTGCATACATAGCATGACATAACCTTATATAACATAACATAGAGAAATTAATAATTTCCAGATACCCCCTTGTTCTGGGGTGGTGCAATAGGATAATAAACAATTTTCTAATATACATCTATTTAAAATTTTGCTTGCAGATGTTTATTATATCCACGCAGTAGCTTCTCGCTAAACAAAAATATATGGTACAACCCAACTTAGTCCAGTAAAATGCATCCATAGGAAAGCTGGTTAAGACTAAACATGGCGCCAATTCATGTGATCCTCACATATGTCATGTGACCTGGCTTTCAGTTAACTGCCCAGGTATCTAACAAGAGAATAGTAGTGTACCGAGGGGAAGAACATATACAGTATATACAGTATTACTGTCTACAGCAGCACCGCTTCATCATGTTTTTCAGTGTTTGCGTAGAAGATCGGTGTGTATTGTATTTGTTTGTTTTTTTACAGTAAACTTTATTAACAACATGACATCACCTAGAGAGAGGCAGCCATATGAATACACAAAGTGATATAGTTCCTATAATAACCCCAATAAAAATAATTATTCCACCAATAGTCCTATTTTTAAATAGTTTTCATGTGGATGTGTCCTGTGTGCTGACCCAGCACATGTATGTCATGTAACCCTGCCACTTACTGAATGTCAGGGATGTGAAGCGTCACCTTCCATGTTTATCCTAATCAGCCACCTCAACCCAATATTCAATTTTACTTTACTTCCTTGTATTTTCAGTGACTGAAGCAAATATAACATATTCACATAGGGCAGAGAGACAAGAAGGGTTGTTGGTAAAAAAAAAATTTAAGTTACCAGCAATGGTGCAGAAAAACACAAAGAAAACAGGCCCTCTTCAAAGGAATATAAGATGAGAGGAGGTGCCCAGCAGAAAGTTTTCAGTTCCCCTTCAGCAACCACCACAGTAGAGATGAGTGAATTGATTCTAATCGGATTTGTTCTGAATTTCACAAAAATTCAACTGCAAAACGATTCGTCCCAATCGTTTTGGCAAATCGTTTGGGACGAACTGTGCAAAACTGAGCCTTCATTATCTTACAATCAAAATTGGCAAGGAAAATGACCAGGAAAGATATAGATGGAGAATCACATGGACCATGGAGGGAGATGGCTTGTACTGATCGGATCAAAGACTGAAAGACAGCCTTCTTCAGTACTCCTTCAGCCTCTGGCCCATAGAGACACGCAATTTAAAGTGCAGCTTGCATTCAGAGAGCATGCGTATTGGCTGCGTCTGCCAAAAAGCAATAACAGTCAGAAGCCAGTAATCTAGGTGTGGTAGGAAAATTATAGGTATAGTATAGGAACATATTTAACTAGGTAGATCAGGTTTTTTTTTTCAGGGAAAGCATAGAGAGGGAGGGATTGTTCATTTAGAGTTCATATAGCTGAAAGGCAACTGAGAAGTTCGTGTTGCACTGCAAATTCTGCAATGAAAATCCTGCAACAACCTATTTTTTTCTGCAAATGAACAGAGCGTTTTTTGTTAAAAAAAAAATAAAACTCAACGTTCAATTCATAGGTGTTTCATATGCTTACTGCCAGGATCTCCAGCACCAGCATCAATAGCAAAAATTCGGCAGCAAACACATTGTATTACATCAAGATACTGTGCAATTACAGTTAACACTTAAGCTACTTTAACATTAGCGGCAGCCTTCTCCGGCTGGCTGTTCCGGCGGGTGAACAGCCTGCCGGATTCGTGCTGCCGCTAGTGCACGTGTGCCGCGTACATGTTGTAGTTTTATTCCGGCTGCCTCTTGGCATGTTTGAATGGGGCCTGAGCAGACTTCCGGCGGCACTGTGCACTAGCGGCAGCACGAATTCAGCAGGCTGTTCCCCCACCAGAACAGCCTGCCGGAGAAGGCTGCCGCTATTGTGGAAGTATCCTCCGTGCTGCTAAAACTGCATTAATATAGCAGTTTCATTCCAAGAATTGTATTGCGTCAAGATACCCTGCAGTTTTAGTTAACTTGTACTGTAAAAACTACATTAATATAGCAGTTTCATTCCACACAATGTTTGGCATCAAGATACCTTGCTTTTTTAGTTAACGCTTTGTGCGGCAATAAATATATTAATAGCAGTTGCATTCCACACATTGTATTTGGTCAAGATACCCTGCAGTTTTTGTGAATGTTTTGGACTGTAATAACTACATTAATATAGCAGTTTTATTCCATGCACTGTATTGTATCAAGATACCCTGCAGTTTTAGTTAACGCATAATGCTGCAATAACTGCATTCATTCCACTTCATTGTCAATAGCAGTGTGCATGGTGTCTGTACAAGAGGAGGGATGTTTAATTTCGCATCTGTCTGTGAATTATGGAAAAAACACCGGCAATTTTCCTACCATTTAATAATTTGTGTACCAAACCTGTGACATTTATAGGTCTCATAATAAAATGTCTGAAAAACAGAAGAGAAAATGAAAGACTCACGCTTCGCTATCTGAGATTCAGAATTGAATCTATGGCAGTGTAAACAGCAGCAGCACCAGTAGTAGTAGCAGCAGGCCCCAGTTCTCCCTTGCTTTCGATAGGCGCCAGATTATTGAGGACATACACTCACCTAAAGAATTATTAGGAACACCATACTAATACGGTGTTGGACCCCCTTTTGCCTTCAGAACTGCCTTAATTCTACGTGGCATTGATTCAACAAGGTGCTGATAGCATTCTTTAGAAATGTTGGCCCATATTGATAGGATAGCATCTTGCAGTTGATGGAGATTTGAGGGATGCACATCCAGGGCACGAAGCTCCCGTTCCACCACATCCCAAAGATGCTCTATTGGGTTGAGATCTGGTGACTGTGGGGGCTATTTTAGTACAGTGAACTCATTGTCATGTTCAAGAAACCATTTTTCCAGTCTTCAACAGTCCAATTTTGGTGAGCTCGTGCAAATTGTAGCCTCTTTTTCCTATTTGTAGTGGAGATGAGTGGTACCCGGTGGGGTCTTCTGCTGTTGTAGCCCATCCGCCTCAAGGTTGTGCGTGTTGTGGCTTCACAAATGCTTTGCTGCATACCTCGGTTGTAACAAGTGGTTATTTCAGTCAACGTTGCTCTTCTATCAGCTTGAATCAGTCGGCCCATTCTCCTCTGACCTCTAGCATCCACAAGGCATTTTTGCCCACAGGACTGCCGCATACTGGATGTTTTTCCCTTTTCACACCATTCTTTGTAAACCCTAGAAATGGTTGTGCGTGAAAATCCCAGTAACTGAGCAGATTGTGAAATACTCAGACCGGCCCGTCTGGCACCAACAACCATGCCACGCTCAAAATTGCTTAAATCACCTTTCTTTCCCATTCTGACATTCAGTTTGGAGTTCAGGAGATTGTGTTGACCAGGACCATACCCCTAAATGCATTGAAGCAACTGCCATGTGATTGGTTGACTAGATAATCGCATTAATGAGAAATAGAACAGGTGTTCCTAATAATTCTTTAGCTGAGTGTATATAGGATGACATTGTGGACTGGATGGCTCACTCCTCATCTCAGTTTCTGTTACAGATGGATCTGGCTAGATTGGAGGCTTGGGCAGAGTAGTGACAGAGGAGGTTTAACACTGATAAATGTAAGGCTGTGCACATGGGAAGGAACAATACATGTCACCAGTACATACTAAATGGTAAAACACTGGATAACACTGACATGGAAAACGACTTAGGAATTTTAGAGGACAGCAAACTAAGCTGTAGAAACCAGTGTCAGGCAGCTGCTGCCAAGGCCAATAAGATAATAGGTTGCATCAAAAGGGGCATAGATGCCTGTGATGAGAACTTAGTCAAACTTACAAATCACTAGTCAGACCGGACATGAGGTACAGTATTGTGTACAATTCTGGGCTCCTGTGCACAAGAAAGACATAGCACAACTAGAGAGCGTTCAGCAACTAAAGTAATAACTGGAACGGGTAGACTACAGTCCCCAGAAAGATTATCAAAATTGGGGTTATTTAGTTTAGAAAAAAGACGACTGAGGGGAGATCTAATTAATATGTATAAATATATCAGGGGTCAGTACAGAGATCTCTCCCATCATCTATTTATCCCCAGGACTGTGACTGTGACGAGGGGACATCCTCTGCGTCTGGAGGAAAGAAGGTTTGTACACAAACATAGAAGAGGATTCTTTACGGTAAGAGCAGTGAGACTATGGAACTCTCTGCCTGAGGAGCTGGTGATGGTGAGTACAATAAAAGAGTTCAAGAGGGGCCTGGATGTATTTCTGGAGTATAATAATATTACAGGTTATAGTTACTACATTCCAGAAGGGTCTTTTATCCAGGGAGTTATTCTGATTGCCTGATTGGAGTCGGGAAGGAATGTTTTGCCCTAAAGTAAGGAAAATTGTCTTCTACCTCATGTTTTTTTTTGCCTTCCTCTGGATCAACTTGCAGGCTGGACGGATGCCGTTTATTAAACCTTACAGACTGACAGCTACCTCTGTATGCACACTTATAAACACAATGCTATCAATCACTGATAACACCTCTCTTCTATACCGATAGCTCTTCATAGGAGGTGGAAAAAGCAAATATATAAATGTACAGATGTAGCAGGGTTAGCACTCAAACTCAACTCAAATTTCTTAAATCATCTGTTATCTTGAAACAAAAGCCATTGAAAAGAAATTTAAGCTGTTTGCTTAGATTAGATAACACATCTCAGAAATCTAAGAAACCATGAGTGTTAACTCTACTACATCGGTATAAATTACAGGTTTTAAAAAAAAATTCCCACAAAACTATATATCAATCTGCTCGGTGTCTCCTGCTGTATAACATGCTGCTTGCAGATTGCATTGCATTTTGTGGTGACAAGCCCTCTTTAACTGTTTCAGCACCTCAAATGGACCAATAAAGCAGAATGCCAATTTGTATAAGGTTAAGTCTTATGTTTAATGAGTCTAATGTTTTTTTGTGGAGAGCTAGATCTTATCTCCAGAAGGAAACTGAGGCAGAGTCCTGCGCCTGAGATCAGCAGGCTTCTTTATACTACTGTAGAAGGGATGTCTTGCCATATCTAAGAAGTTACAGATAGAGGAATCAGCTGCAGGAACTCCACAGGAGACAGTCACAGTAAGAGGGACCCTTAATTGCCGACCATACACAATGAAGACAGAGCTCTTACCGGAAAATTCACTGGAATGATTATTGCAAGAAAATTCTATCCAGGGAAGTAAAGTAGCTTAGTCAGCATGACGTGCAGAAGTGAAGTGTAGCAGATAGTTAACGAGAACTTGACTGATATGCTTCACTTGACCATTGGATTGTGGATGGTAGGCAGGGGTAAAGTCTAGTTAGATGGCTTTCCAAAAGTCAGAAGTAAACTAGACACCTCAATCAGAAAGGATGTGCAAAGACAACCTATGTAACCAGAAAATGTGCTCCACAAACAGCTTGGACAGTTGGCTGGCAGATGGAGGACCAGCAATAGGAACGAATTAAGCCATCTTAAAGAATCAAATCGGCCACCACCAAGATTACTGTACATACAGAAGTGAAAGGCAGGTTGGTGACAAATATCCATGGAGATATGTTGCCATGGGACATCAGGCACTGGCGGGTTTTTGATTTGAAGACTTGTTCTAAGCAGAAGTAGGGTGCAACAAATTCTCAAATGTCTTTAGCTAAGATATGACACCAGTAATATCGAGTAATCAGATTTGCAGTTTTGCGAAGACCAGGATGACTGGCAATTTTGGAGTATTGTCCCCAGGTCAAGACCTGTTCTCTTTTGGCCAGAAGAACAAATGTCTTGCTAGGTGGAATGTCCTTTGAATGGACACGAGCTATGGAAAAAATGAGGACAGGGTCAATGATGTGCTGGGACTCCTCTGTATGATCATCTGGATCAAAATATTAGGAAAGAGCAATGGTTTAATATTTTTGCCATCTGGGAAAAAATGCAGGATGAAATTGAAGCATGCAAAGTAATGTCTCTTTGCTGCGGAGAAGGCCATAAAGAAGAATCCCCAGAAATGCATCTTGCCAGAGGAACTCAGCTCCTAAACAGGGTGTCCACCTCCAGAAGGAACTGTTTAGATACAACTGATAGAGAGGAGAAGGCTTGAGGGACTGGAATGCTGATTCAGGCTCAGGAGGCCATTCCTTGGCATTTATTCCCTTTCTAGTAAGGGCTGAAATAGGAGCAGTTAGTGTGGAAAAGTGTGTAATGACCTCTCTATAATAATTAGAGAAGCCAAGGAATTGTTGGATAGCAAACAGACCTGAAGGGTGCGGCCAGTCCAATATAGCAGACAGCTTTGCAGTCTCCATCGGTAAGTAAAGAGGTCTTTTCAAATTTAGCGCATGTCTGTTCTCCCTCAAGCGGTAGAGAACTGTGCATATGTATCTTCGGTGTGTAGATAGCTCAGGAGAGAAAATCAAAATGTCATCCAAGGAAACTACTAGACAGGTATGGAGGAGATCATGGAAAATATGATTAACAAATTCTTGAAAAACCGCAGGAGTATTACTTATACCAGAGGACATGATGAGATACTCTCCTCACATGCAGATTCCCTGAAGTGTTCTCTGAAATAAATATCCACACGGGAAGCCAGTATAATCAGGTTATCCAGGGTAGATGGGTCATCACAACCGGCCAGTTTATTTTTATGTGGCCTGACAGACCAAAAAGCTACTAAAAGAGCTTCATTGTAAAGGATCAGGGTACGGACCTGTATAGCATACTGGCTGACCATGAGGTGCAAAAGAGATGATGCTGCAGAAGTATGGCTAGTCTTTGAGGACCTTACGGAAGGTAGCCAGGAAATCTTGAATATTGCTTGTCAGACGGTTGCTTCATTTTTACAAAAGAGTGTCCCAGGCAAGTGATTCACCAGACAGGAGGGAGACCAGAAATGCTATCTTAGACAAGTCAATAGTAAACTGGTGATGAAGTACCTCAAAGTGTATGCTGCACTGGTTCGGGAATTCATAACACAACTTGGGATACCTGGAGGACATGGGAGATGCAAGATGGAGGCACCAGATATGATATGCAGATAATGTAGCAGTTGCTCCTGGAAGCCATGCTGAGTGGACATCTCTTATGTCTATATATCTCTGTTTATCTCAGGCAGGCCTATATAGGGTGAGTCAGCGAGTTCCATGGTCTGAACAAACTGCTACGGCAGTGGGTGTTGAACCACTGTGTCAACCAACCAGTTTGATTTAGGGATAAACCTAAGAGCGTTATCCTGGCAGTCTTCTGGCACTCACTCTTTAGCACCTGTACAGGAATATGAACTTCACTGCAGGGGAGCCACCAGACTGCTACCTCTTGAAGTAGTCCTAATGTGGCTGACAGCTGACCCACGGGGGTCAGAGACATGAGTGCTGAAAACCAAGGGATCAGGCAAAACTGACAGTCAATAACAGGCAAAAGTTAGGGCAGGCAGCGTTCATGCAAATATGTGAAACAGGTCCGAGGTCAGGGCTGGCAGCAGAGGATCACTAAGGTAAATAGGCACAGGTCGGGTTAGGTAGAGGTGGGTCAGAATGCAGTAAAGACGCAAAGGTCGGTACATGGGCAGAAAACAGGAACAAACTGCGACAGACAGGGTGGTTGGAGCAGTGCCTGAGCCCATCTGAAGTAGCAGGGCAGCAGTGGGCATGGAATGCCGACATAATAGAGAGATGCTCTTTGTACCCACTCGGCTTCATTTCTCCTTTGTTCTAGTGCTACAATTGTGTATTGAAAATGGGTTTTTCAAACTAAACATCTTTAAAGTGATGAAAACTCAGTAGGATACCAGACTGTCCGTAAAAAATGTAGAAATAAAAATGTGTACCTTATTACTGTCTCAGCGAATCTAGGGAGCAAAAAGCTTTTATAATGTGTACATAGATAAGACACACACACTGTGATAACCAATGTTTCATTTTTAACTGGAAGAATACTATGTTTTCCTCCAAACATTTATATAATTCTCTTTAATGCTGCCCATACCAACGGCAGTATAAAGTAGAGACAAATGAGTAGATTTCAGCGGTCTGTCATTTATAAGTTAAAAGTAAGTAGTTGCCGAGAACCAACATCACAATTATTGCAGACTGGAAAAGATTCATGACCACCTGAGAAGAGTCCTGGTTATTCATGAATTCCTGCTCTCCCGCTCACCTGCTGATGACTGACAGTCTTCTATCTAGTTTTCTAGAGAAAAAATGCAGGATGAAATTTCCCCAATAATTGTGATGTTTTTTCCTTCTCAAGTAGATTTGACTCGTTTCGAGGCCTGGGCTGCAATGATGATGCTGGTTCTCGGCAACCACTTACTTTTAGTTCATGAGTGACACACTGCTGAAATCAGCATTTCTGTCACTATTTTATGCTGCCCTCAGTGAGGTCAGCATAAAATTGATGACAGGTTCCCTTTAAGTTTAAAGATGTGCCAAATTTAGTGTGATGTTTAGCTAAATTTGATGCCAAATACAACAACACAGACAAGGAAAACTGATTTTAACTATTACCCTGATGATAAATTCCATGAAATGTTTTGTGCTGTTATATCCCCTGCAGTGTAATATAATAATAAACCATATTCCCAAATAAAACAGCTTACAGATCCCCTTGTACTGTTTGTAGATATTAGCGCTGTTCACTTAAAGGGGTTGTCTGGCTTCAGAGATGAACCCGGACATATCCCCTTCTTCCCCTACCCAGCCCCTCTCACATGAGCAGCTGCGATGCTCTCCCTTGTCCTGCTCTAAATCGCGCAGGGCAAGGGCTTTTTCTGGAGATCCAGTGACGCACCAAGCTCTCCATTGGTAAGCTAGGCAGAGGCTTCCGCCTAGCAGTGAGCCCAGTGCCGTCACTGACACTAATGGGCGGGCTTTAGCGCTGCCCTAGCCCGTAAAACTGCTAAGACAGCGCTAAAGCCCGCCCATCAGTGCCGGTTCCGTCACTGGCAACACTGCTAGATAGAAGCTCTGAACACAGACAACCCTTTAAAGTTAAAGGGGTTCTCCGGGCTACAAATACTGATGAGTGACGACCTATCCCTAGGATAGGTCATCAATATCAGATAGTTGTGGGCACCCCTGACCGATCAACTGTTTTGTTCTGTTGGGGTACCAGAAACTTTACAGTGTACACAGCTGGAGGCTGACAGGTCCGTACACTGTGTAGTGCCTGTGCTGGAGTACTGCATCTACTGCACCTATTCCATTCCATACGCGGTTAGTCTCTGATACTATGGCAGCCCAAAACAGCTGCTTGGTGGAGGTTCCAGGTGTCTGAGGATAGGTCATCGATATCTGTAGTCTGGAGAACCCCTCATGTTCGAAATATACCTTGTGAGTATTTCCCAACATATACCAATGTACGGCTGCAACAAATTACACAGTTTAGGTACATATTGGGAAATGTCAATAATAGGTGTACATTTTTTTAATGTACCTATGTATGGAATAGTGTAGTCTACTATGCTATTCCATAAGGCAACAAAATGTATACCAAAAAATACCAGGCCATCACACACCTGATGGCCACTCCTTTGGCCTTCATCGGGTAACCAGAACCCTATGGATACATTTGGAGTATATATGACAAATGTAGGCTTGTACTGTGTTGTGAACAGAGCCTAATCACTGTCTTTCTGGTTTATGTTGTTGTCACATCCTCCTGCTTTCTAGCTTTGTTTCTAATCTGTAAGGATTATAATGATTATTAATACTTGTTTAACAAACACAGAATCACTGCGCGGCGGCAGCTCCTGCAGATACCAATTATCTTGTTCTTCTGCAGCTAGCCCAATTTAACATCTGCAGTAGAAGAGGTCTGAAGAGCTGCCAAAACTGTAGAATGAACTTTAGGGCTCATGCACACGAACATGTAAACTTGCACTGCAAACAGCGGGTCCGCAAATTTACGGGCCCCGGACGTTTTTTTATGCACCTCATCACAGATGAGGACCCTTTCACTTGAATGGATCCGGAAGGTGTGACTATGGAGTGCTTCCGTGGGGTTTCTCTCATTGCCTCTGCACCCCAAAAAAGTAGAACATGTTTTATTTTTTTACGGTGTGGATGGATCACAAGTTGAATGGGTCAGCATCCGTCTGCAGAAACCGCTTGGATGTTGCCCGTGCATCGCTAATGCACGGAACAGACAGGCAAAGGCTGTGTGCATGAGCCCTTATACATATTTCTTCATATTACATGTCATTTTGTATATATAGATAACGCACAAGATGAATATCTTAGGAAATGCTAATGATAAACAGCAATCTCTTGTTACGGACGTACCAAGACATACGGACGTCCCGGCGACAGTGAGTGGCAGGAGATCTGGGAGACTGGCAACACGTGGTGCAATAGGCGTCTGTGTTGTTTCTGGTTATGGCCACACCCCTTGCCTCCAGGTGTTGCTAATGTGGTCATTTAACCTTCCTTATTTATGGTTGCTTCTCCCACAATGCTGTGCGGTTTATAGCTTCTGTGCCTGTGGATAGTTTGTGGTTGGATCTCGGCTGAGTTCCTGGTGCTTCCATAGCCCCTTTGAAGTTAAGTCTTTCCTTTCCCATTTGTATTTTGTTTTGGTTCTGTGTGTTGCATTTTCCTATTGTTTGTATTAGGTCTGAAGTTGACTCCTGTTCGTCCTTCCTTTTGGAGGAACAGGCAGTCTAGTCTTGTACCAGGGTCCTATAGGGCTAGACAGGACTCTAGGTATTCCTGCTTATGAACTCACCTACCTTTGGGGTCTGTTCATACTGATAGTGGATAGGAACAGAGTCAATATAGTAGGTGTCAGCAGGAACCACAGGGAATCTCATTTTATATATCTCCCCTTGTTAGTGCGAAAAGGGATTCCTCCAATGATACATGCAGTACTTTATGAGTCTCCTAAGCCTTTTTTGAAACAGACATTTATGTTGGAGCGATTCACAAAATATCAATATTTTTTTCTATATAACTGGTACAAGCCTCTGCATATTATTTAAATATAAATTTATTAAAAACTAGTTACTTTTGTAATTTACTTTGTGTTAAAAAAAATTCTCCAGTTGCGAGATTTTCTCCTTACTTCGTTTATAATTAATGATTAATCTGTATAGTAATGTGCATGTCCACCTACTGAGGTGGTCACCCATGCTCAGTTCCATCCTTCAAATGTGACCAGTCCTATCTACTGTTAGAAGTTGTTACAGGGCCATTCGCACAGCAGAATTTTGGCACGGATATTGCACCAAAATTTCATCGACTCCCATTGTTTTCAATAGAAGGCAGCAATGTAGTTTACAGGGCTATGGTTTAAAATCACATGACGAAGGGACATGTCCCTTTTTGCTATGGTGTCCGGACGGACGCTACTGCGGATGTCCGCTTGTAGATTAGCTCCATTCAATAGAGCTAAGCTGTGTTCGGGTCTGCAGCACTCAAGGTGAACAACCGCAGCTGAAGCCGCAGCAGTTTCTGCCACAGAGAACGTATCAGTTATCGAAAGCGTCAGATTCCACCGTGTAAATATAACCTTACAGGGAGAGAGCTGCAGCAGAAAGGACATACCCCTGAGCTGCCAGCATGAAGAGAGGAATTGGAGCAGTGAATGAGGGGAGCTCTGGATCCATGTGAAGTACAGGGCTGGTTCTAGCTTTGTTATAGAGATATTATGTAATATATGATGTCTGATTTTCCTTTTTTATATAATTCATAGCTATACAATTTTTATCTAGTCTGTATTTTATTAATGCATTGGTCAGAATAGTAGCTGAATGTTTTTATTTCTATCTTGCCCTAGACTAGAGACATTTTGAAGTTTCTAAGCTGTGTCCACCACTAAACCTGTGATGAGAAAGTGTGGCACCCTGCAGAGTGTCCACCTCTTTGGTTTTCTGGAGATTCCCTCCGCATTTTCACCCCTCTTTCAGGAGGCAGCCTGGAACTGCTTGCTTTTCAACAAATGCTCCTCTTTCTATCCCATCTGATGGCATATTTAGGTACATTTTGGGAACTTTAGAGAGCAACTCACTGCAGCACCCCTGAGTCCCCCTACACCCGATTCCAGCCCTGTGGCAGGTATGTGCCCTATGGAAATACTGTGACTGAACGTGGTACACACCACAACACTTCCGCAGAAAGACAGGTGACAATGACAGTCATGCATTCACCCATTCCCTACTGTGTTTGTTGCTTTCCAAGGGCATGAACTTTTATAAGGATTCCCTAAAAAATTCCTTTAAAGGCTATAAGCAATGGTATTTGTGCAGATTCCATAAGAACACACAACCTGGGTACACAGCTATGCCTGGTGGTGATAAAAAGTGGCTATGTTTATAGACATGTTAACTTTCGGCATATTTCTAGTTGGACTTTCTCAATCAGTACTTAATTGATAGATTAGGCTACTTTCACACTGTCGGGTGAACAGCCTGTCAGATCGGTCCTGCCGCTAGTCACCATGTGCCTCCGGACTGCCGCTCTGTCCCCATTGACTATAATGGGGGCGGAGTTCCGGCGGAAACCCGGCAGCGCACGGCGAGAGGCTGCCGGAATAAATGTCAGACATGTCGTAGTTTTATTCCGGCAGCCTGTCACTAGCGGCAAGACGGATCCGACATGCTGTTCATCCTCACACGTTAGAGAACATCCAATGCTCAATAGACTGTATTATAATATAATCATCCCCACCTACAATACAACTACTACAAACAACATCGTGAAAGGCAATCACTAAGTTTTAGCATTTTACAAACATAATTAACCAACTAAAGCCCAAATTCTCTTTGTAATGGAAGCCTTATTGGTGTGCCCTGGTGGTCGGTTTTACTGGAAGTGATGACTAAAAGCCTAGTAAAACCATAAACACACAGAACTGTTGTATTCCTATGAAATATAGAACAGAAAAAAATACTTTCTAGGAATATAGCTGAAAACACTAAGTTATTATCCAGGTATGACTCCAATAAAACAGAAATATTAAAGGAAACTGTCAGCATGAAATCTGCAGGCAGCAGGTTATAGAGCAGGAGGAGCTGAGCAGACTGATACTGTATATACCATAGATTTGTGGGAAAAGATTCAGTATAACTTGTAATTTATACATTTAAACCTCTGCTCTGTTACGCTTAGGAGTCACGTGGGTGGTGCCAGTCAGTGATTGACAGCTACATCTGCATGACTAAGCATACAGGGAAGGCTGTCAATCACTGAGTAGGACCGCCCACTTGACTCCTAAGCATAAAAAGAGCAGAGGTTTAAATGACTAGATTATAAATGATACTGAATTGTTTCCTACAATCTGCTCAGCTCCTCCTGCTCTATAAAATACTGCCTGCAGATTACACTGCATTTTCATGGCGACAGGCTCCCTGTAAATAGATATTGGTGCTTGGTAACAATTTGTTCCATCCATGACATGATATCTCATTGCTACAATCTAACGAGAAATGTCATCAGTAGCAGAATGAAGGCTGACACTGGGGGAATGAGACAACCTATAGTAAAGAATAACTAGATTATGGTAATAGACTAATACTTTGTGTTTTCAGATTTGTAATTTCATACAAAGAACCAGTCCATTAGGTGTAATTCATCAAACGATCTACGATAATCAAGACTTGATACCCCATCACTCTCCAGCCAATGGGGCTTGTTTTTTATTTTATTTTTCATATGGTCGTAGGGTGCATAAATTTACAAGTCGGCACAAATGGCTTTTACATGGCGTGATAAATGGGAAACTCCCAACGTATTTTAGACGCACGACACTTTATAGCCGGCACCAATATGACACAAAAACGCCTCATATCTTTCTTAAATTTGGCGTTGCTCTTCAGCTCCCCTTTTCTGTACATATTGCAAATCTGTCTAACCCATGTCATTAATTTGGCACACATTGTACTAGAATATGTGTAGTATTACGTGTGGTCCATCATCACAAATTTAACCCCAAACAAACTGTGGCCCTGATGATTCACAATAGGGAGGCTCATTTACACTGTGCACAAAGGAAAATCAAAGTCCATCAGTAAAATAGGATGCTGCCCCCCCCCCCCCCTCACTCTGATCATAGTGATCATTGCAACATGTATCAGCAGTTCTGATCAATCACTATCCCCAAGAGTTACTAATATGTGAAACACCCCCTAAGATCATGGACTGCGGTGCAAAGCGTCCTTACACCCACCTAAACCCACCCATTCATCTGATTAGGCCTTGCAGAAATCCATGTACCTGCTGCAGAAAGAACCCCGTCTGCATGTACATATGGGAAGGGTTTTTCAGATGCAGAAATTTCTGCAGTGAATCCGCTGGACTTCCAGTATAGAAGGGAATTAGCTTGTGCTCTTCTGTAATGTAATATATCATCCATTCTGACTGATGAATTACACTATTTTAATCCATGTCTTTTACTATGTATACCGATATAGATAAAAGATAGATAGATTAGATAGATAGATAGATAGATAGATAGATAGATAGATAGATAGATGAAAGAAAAAGCAGCACTCTTCAAAATTACAAAAGATGTAAAAAAAATTAAAAAAAATAAAAGAAATAATATTGACTGCACACACAAAAAAATAAAAACTTATATATATATATATATATATGATTTTTAAAAAAGAGGCAGCACTCCAATCCAACAGTGAAAAAAGTAGATGTTTTTTGGATGCACCAGCTTGGGAGAATAAAGAAAAATCCACTCTTTTCACTGTTGAATCGGAGTGCTGCCTATTTTTTTCATTATATATATATATATATATATATACACATTTTTTTTCTTTTATTTTTTGTGTGCAGTCAATATCATTTCAGTCCATTGCTATGAAATATGTTACAGTTGGATGAGTTTCCCACAGGGGTTTATCAGCCTTACATAATCCTTCCAATATGATAATCACTGCAGATAGGACACAGATGATATTCCGGAGAATACACTGTATATTACATGATATAACCCATCACAGATCTATGATCACCCCCCCCTGCATGGCTTATGATGACTGGTTTATAAAATGGGGGCACTTCTCATAAGCCTTATCAGAAATCGCCCCGGTCTAGGCTGCACTTCACTTTGTAATAGGTTTATTAATAGAGATAATTGTCCTTCCTGATCCTAATCTCTGGCTACCCCAGACCAAAATAGAAGTGAACATGCAGTGCACAGCATGGGGGTCAGGAGGGATGGCACATGCATAGAAAATAACAGAAAACTGCTCATTTTACCTGCAGGGATTGGGAAGACGCTGCTCATGAAGGAAGTCTGGGAGAGGATGAAGCAGAAGAACAGCTGGAAGTAAAATCCCATTGCCACGAGTCTGAGCACAGGCATGCTGGCAGGCTGAGGGGATGTGTGTGCACTGCAGTAGTGAGTGAGTGTGCCAGTGTGCACCCTGCTGCCTCCACCCAGTGGGTGGGTGGGTGTCTTGGTGCTGCCTGCTGTGTCTGCCACCTTCAGGGTGGCTGTGAGTGGGCGCCTCTGATGCTCCGGTCCAGCCTCCCTGTCAGTACATGTCAGTGTGACCCTCCTGTGTCCGTCCGCACGGAGGACGTTCTCAATGGCAGCCCCACAGCCTGCTGCTCTGCTGGTATATATATAACTCACACACGGCTGGGACGTATTTTTACCTCAGGAGCCATAAACCACGGCGTCACCGCCAAATCCCTGCCAGGAATGACCACTTACCTGCCCCATAGTAATACCCGCCAGGAAGGTGACCTTCATGTCCTCCACTGTCACTGTGCCCCCGGGAAGCAAAATGCTTCTCCACCTGGATAATAGGGCAATGCATTGTTTTTACACCAAATATACATATGTTGATTTGCTTTTTGCTTTCTATAGAACATATACCTGTTTTGTATTTTTTTTTTATTTTATTATTATTATTATTATTATTATTAGTATTATTATTAGTATTATTATTATTATTTCATTAATTTATGATTTGAAAAATACTGCAAAAAACGTAATTTTTTCTTTATAAATGTAATTTCTTTTCAGGACACTTTTTAACCATAACGATTAGAGATGAGCGAAGTATTCGAAAATTCCATTCAGCTGCTTCGCAGAATTTTACAAGAGAATTAGCTTTGTGACGAATTAGGCGAATTTCACGCCAGCGTTTTTGCTGGATCCGTCGTGGATCAGCAAAAACACTTCCGTCATAATAATACAACCGTCTGCGTCCGTTCTGAATGGATCCGGTTTTATTATCTCTAAAATAGCCAAGACGGATCTGGCGCTAAAAACCATTGTAAGTCAATGGTGGGCGGATCCGTTTTCTTTTGTGTCCGAGAAAACGGATCCGTCGCCATTGACTTACATTGTGAGTCATGACGGATCCGTCTTGCTCCACATCCCAGGATGCACTCAAAAACGCAGCTTGAAGCGTTTTTGTGTGCGTCACGGGAACGCAATGAAACGGAACGGAATGCATTCCGGTGCCGACGAATGGGGACAAAACGGAAGCGTTTTCCGGCGCTATTGAGATCCTATGACGGAAAGAGCCTTACTTCATCACAAAGCGCATTTCTTTGTAAGTAGCAGGTGCAATGACAGGGAGCGGTGATTGCGCCACCCCCCGTCATTGTACCCCTCAGATGCCTCGTTCATCGCTGATCGCGGCATCTGACATTAATATTAAAGTGTAAAATAAAATAAAAAATAAAAGAAAATCCTACTTACCTCATCCATTTGATTGTGAAGAGCCGGCCGCCGACATCTTGATTGAAGATCTAACGCAAAATCTCATGCAGCCCATGATGGCGTCATCATGTCGACTAGCGTGATGATGACAATACGTCACCGCCCACGGGATTTCAGGCGGGATCTTCAACCAAGATGGCGGTGGCCGGCTCTTCGCGATCAGATGGATGAGGTAAGTAGGATTTTTGTTATTTTTAACACCATTTCAGGGAAAATCGATTAGCTACCATGAAGCACGAGAAAATTTGGCTTTGAAGCAAATCAAATTTTCCCTGAAATTCCCTGAATTAGCTCAACACTAATAACGCTAATTATTTTAATATTTTTAATGCTATAAAGTCACTTTGATTTTATGAGCTTTCTGATATTTCACAATAATTAATGAACATTTTTATGTCTGCATGATCAAAATAATGAGGACCGACCACTGGGCGTGTAACAGATACGTGGGCAGTATCGGGTCACCAACCTGACATTTTTCTCATATCCGAAAATCATGGAGAGAAATTTTTTACAACTTGTAAAACCATAATGGATCATCAAGATAATATGTAGTATATCTATAGGTCAGAACATTGATATAAACACATTAGTAGAATTATGATATTTACAATAACCTGTACTCTCGTGCCGAGCATGAATAAAAATATCATGGACACGGTGGGGGACATTTATCAAACCTTTTATGCCACTATTGTGGCATAAAAGAGTTGCAGATTATGGCGCACGGAATATTTGCGCCATGATTTGTGTTTATTTTTTTTAGCTGCGCACCACTTTTCTAAAATGGTGAGAATATAGGTGGGGCTTTAGCGGAAACAGGCGTAGAAAATGGTCAATGATACGGGCCTGTCGGCCTGTCCCCTTCCCCGCCCACACCACACCCGCTTTTTTAGACCTGGTGTGAGTGGGGAAAAGTCGCAGACCAACCATTGCGCCGCAATCTGCGCCACAAATACTCCTAATATAGGCGTATTTCTGGATAATAATAATAGCTGGCGTAGATTTGAGGTTCCGGCGCACCAAGGGCCAGAGATGCATCTAATTAATTAAAAGGCATGCTCTCTGAACTAATGTACATTTTTCTCTTATGTAGAAGAAAGTTTTGTTTAAAAAATTGTAATAAAAACGTTGCCCTCCACCTTAAGCTCTTGGGGTACTTTCACACTTTCGGCAGAGGAATCCGGCAGGCAGTTCCGGCGAACCGTCAAAACGTATATGCCAACTGATGGCATTTGTAAGACGGATCAGGATCCTGATCCGTCTTACAAATGCATTGAAATGCCGGATCCGTCTTTCAGGTGTCATCCGGAAAAACGGATCCAGCATTTATTTTTTTCTGATTTTTTTTCGGTGTGCGCATGCACAGACTGGAAGGACGGACTCGGCATTGCGGTATTTTGAATGCCGGATCCGGCACTAATACATTCCTATGTAAAAAAAATGCCAGATCCGGCATTCCGGCAAGTGTTCCGGATTTTTGGCCTGGGATAAAACCATAGCATGCTGCGGTATTATCTCCGTCCTAAACAGTCAAAAAGACTGAACTGAAGACATCCTGATGCATCCTGAACGGATTGCTCTCCATTCAGAATGCATGGGGATATGCCTGATCAGTTCTTTTCCGGTACAGAGCCCCTAGGACGGAACTCTATGCCGGAAAAGAAAAACGCTAGTGTGAAAGTACCCTTATTCCGTCTTCTATAGCAGGAAAAAGTGGAACTATGGACCTCATTCTGAACATCATATTTTTTAAATATATTTACATCAGACAAATGGCATAAATACACTGATAAATCTGCTTCTTTTCTATTCCAAAGTTGTTTGCCTGCAGCCACCACCAGGGGGAGCTTAGTGTATAAGAATGTATATACTTACCATTGATCTCTTTGCACTGAGCCCCACCTAGTGGCTACTACATGAAAAAACATTGTTCAGCGTTCAGTTCAGGAGTTCTTATACAGCAGCGATCAGATTATGTACATCCACATGAATGCTGCAGCCAGTCCCTGGATTCAGCAGCCTTGTGCTGTTGAGTGAATGGCTGCAGTGATCATGTGGATAAACAGTATTATCTCAGCAAGAAAAGCAAACAAGGATCAATGGAGACAACCAGGGGCAGATACTGTTATCATAGAGCACCATAGCAAAAGTTAGTATAAGCCCCCAAACTACCCCATGACATTTCTGCTGATTTTCTTAAGTGGAGGAATTTTATTCTGAGTTGCCAGCTGTCTCACCCACTTTACCAGACCTCGATTTCAAGTGGAATAGGTGCTTCATAAAGATGGCGCTTTCTGAATACCATATTTGTCAATGTATTTACACCAGGCAACTGAGAAAAATACATTGATAAATCTCCTGCTTACCACACAATATATTATTAAACTGGCTGCCAGCAGCCACCATCTCTGGGGAGCTCAGTGTATAGGAATTTATACAGTTACCATTGAATGCAATGGAACCTGTAAAATCTCTTTGCACTACATTCTCCCTGGGCTCCATGAACATGCCTGTTTTCATGTCAGGATTAGGAGAAGGAGTTCAGCATTTTATATTTAGGGTGTCCCTGAAACATCCCATATTGACGAGCATGGTGCACTGGGAACTAAACGTGGTCCTGGAAAAAAAAACAAAGGTGGCCCTGTGTTGTAGGCTGGTTCAAATTGAGAGAAGACAGGGCCAACACAAGTAGGCAGAGCCAGTAATACCATATTGCAGCAAAAAATACCACTGAAGTAGAACCAAATACCACAGTGCATTGCAAAATAATGCCCCAGCAGTACAAAATACCCCCCAAGAATATGCCCCTCTGTGGTGGCCAGTGCCAGCTGTCACATTCTGTACTTCTACTTCATTTCCCTCAAGATGGTAATACAGTTGAATTCAGGAGTCAGGGGGCACCTACAGCCGCCAGCCAAGTACATAAGTGTGGGAGCTTCAGACCATTACTTCTCTGGCTGATGGCTATGCGGAGGGATCAGGCAGTCCCCTAAGCATTGGCCAGGGCCGGCACTTCCATACAGGCAAGGGGGGAAATTGCCCGGCCTGTCCAGAGCCTTTTTTTTTTGTGCGGCCTCACTCTGGCTCCAGGAAGGGGGCCCGCGGCGGCAGGTCACAGGGAGATGAACGCTTCCATTGTGGAAGCGCTCATCTCCATAGTCATCTGTATCGCCGTCCTCAGGACAGGGATACAGATGCCTGTGCTGTGGGGCAAAGGAGGGAGAGGCGTCTCCCTTCCCTGTTCCT
This sequence comes from Bufo bufo, assembly GCF_905171765.1. Lineage (NCBI taxonomy): Eukaryota > Metazoa > Chordata > Amphibia > Anura > Bufonidae > Bufo > Bufo bufo. The sequence continues at coordinate 440,072,835 of NC_053393.1, read as the reverse complement.
CTGATAGGCTGCCGGCACAAGGCCCGCAGCCTATCAGAGGCCTGTGCAGGCGGCGCAATGATGTAATTGCGCCGCCTGAGCCGTACAGCGCGGGACACAGGCCGGAAGAGGCCTGCATCGCATCGCTGTGTGATGGAGGTAAGTATACGTGTTTTTATTTTTTTATTTTTTTAATACCGGACTTTTACTGCCACATCGGGGGAGCGGAAGGCACTTGATACTGGCACATGGGGGTGGGTTTGGCGCTTGATCCTGGCACATGGGGGGGTTGGTACTTGATACTGGCACATGGGGGGGTTTGGTACTTGATCCTGGCACATGGGGGGGTTTGGCACTTGATCCTGGCACATGGGGGGGTGGAAGAGAGGCACTTGATACTGGCACATTATTATGGGGCACTATGGGGGCTTCTACTGAGGCCACAAAGAAGGGGTATTTTATATGGGGGGGCTCTGTGTGGTACTAGTATTTTCTGCAGAGACGGAAAATGGCGACAAAATGGTGTTCTGGTCTGAAGGTCTGAAAGGAGAAGACGAGGACAGAGAACATCTACATCAAAGGAGACGTCACTGAATGTAAGAGGTATGGGACGCTGTATTTCTGTAGTGATGGGGGGGACGTTAAAGTCAGCAAGTGTCGTGTGGGGGGGCCCCCTTATTGTTTTTCGCCCCAGGGCCCCATTTCTCCTAGAAACGGCCCTGGCATTGGCCCACCGGGAAGTTTCACAGTATGTTCTATGGCCAGTCTGCCCCTGTCCAACAGGTCCAAAGAAAAGCCTGGATTCCGTTCATTGTTTACAGGCCGCACAGTGGCTCAGTGGTTAGCACTGGTGCCTTGCAGTGCTGGGGTCCCAGGTTTGAATCTGACCAAGGACAACATCTGCATGGAGTTTGTATGTTCTCCCTGTGTGTGGGTGTACTACGGTTTTCTCCCACACGCCAAAGACCTTAGATTGTGAGCCCCATTGGGGACAGCCGGATGCTAATGTCTGTAAAGTGCTGCGGAATATAGTAGTGCTATAAACAAAATAAAATAAACAAATAAATAATTGTTTACATAAAATGGAGCTACAAACAATTGCAATTGCCATTCACTCCACCAAATTATTGGATAGTCACCCAAAACAGGAGTAATGATTGGGCACAGCAGGGAAACCAATGACTGATTCCTACATTTTTAAGCAAGATTATCATATCAAGTGGTTAGCAGCTTACATTGTAACATACCAGTCACCATGAGGACAATCAAGGCAGGGCTACCAACACGTGTTTTGTTAAGCTTTCTCACCATGAGAACAGTCAAAAGCAGAGCAAATGCCTGCGACCTTTTGAGTGCAATATCAGTTATGATTTTTTTTTGTCACCTTTTTCTAAATTGTAGACTCATTTCTAAGTATTTAAAGAGCATCTGTCTATAATCAACCCTATTAACCAAGGCATATTGCAAGATAGGGTTGAGTAAAATTATTGATTTCTTTTCTTTATAGGGTTAATAGTTGCTGAGATATATGAATTGTTATATTTATGTAAACTACCTATTCGGAGAACCAAGAGGTTGGTCATAGCGCTAGGAGCACCACTAGTGCAATGTATTTGTGCTCCCTGTACTCCCCCCTTCCCTTTGACTAACAGGGCTAGACATCTTGTCTTGCTCCGTGTTCTCACGCCAGTGACTGGGTGCCTGCACAGTGGATGTGATGAGCCCAGAAAGCAGGACTCATCAGATCCACTGCGCAGGCGCTGAGTCACGGCGGATTCAGTGCTTGTGCAATGGATATTCTGCTTCTTCCTAAGCTCAAGAAGCAGCATCTGACTCACTGTGCAAGCACCGAGTCACTGAGCTTTGGTACTTGTGCAAGAACACAAGGCTAGACAAGCCCTGTCACTAAAAGGTGTAGGAGTACTATGGAGAGTACGGGGGTGTTGCACTAGCTCTCCTCCTAGCGCTATGGCCAGCCTCTGGGTGCTCCAAAATATATCTCAGCAACTATTAACCCTATTGAGAAAATAAATATATCGTTTTACTGAGCATGATCAACCCTACCGGGCAATATGCCTGGTTCAATATGGTTGATCATGCTGGCAATTGCTCTTCAAAAACATAAAACCAGGCAATAAATCCCATGTATGTAAAATGCCAGGTGGCATTCATGGTCAAATACTGGAATGTTTGTGAGGCCAAATCAGTTCTTTAAAGGTTAGGGCTACCTATTGACATATATTGCTTGTAGCCTCACCAGCAGTGTCTCTACAATAGAGTAATGAGATAAGTGCAGCCAGCAGAATTGCATCACTACCAACATCTCATGGTTCAGTTCAGCACATGACACCATCAAATTTAATTCATATGAGATATATATATGTAAGTTTGGTTAAAAGGCCGGCCCATATTGAAAGCAGATGTGCAAGATAAACTTTTTTACTTTTCCCATGCTTTGTAAATTACAGTAAACAAAAACCAGGAATGGAACCTATAAAGGAAAAGTGTGATTGAAAAATTTGCACTTTTCTGTGTTCTCAATATTTTTCACATTTCTTTCTATTTTTCTGTTTAATAGCACAAAATGGTACTAAAATATATTTTGATGGTATCTCTCTTTCCATTATGGTTATTTTTATATGAGTATATTGTTTTGGTCATAGGAAGAGGGGCTAGACCTATGGTTTGGACTGTTGGTGGCATTCTAGGACTTTTTATTCTTATCTTTACTTTTTTTTTACACATTGTACCCCCAAAAGGTAATTAAAGATATCTGAGCTTGACATTTTAAGATTACAGTATTTTATTATTGCTGGTTCCCCTTGTAACAAATATTGAAACAGTAGTCCCAGATACAGGGAAAATAGCACCTGACATATACTACTTGGGTCTGCAGCTACCCGGCAGTCTGTGATCTCCATAACCTAACCAGCAAGTGGTATTGCCTCTACCTGAACTTTATATATGACATTTGTGAAACACTAATAAATCATCCATGGGATTATTCGTACAGTCCCACTGGCAACCTTCTCGGCCCTTTGGCTAAGATCAAGTGTAATATATGTTCTTATCTGTCCATAGCGGGAGCCCGTAGTGCCGAACCTATGAGATGTTGAGGAGAACGGAGAACCACACAGTAACTCTTGGGTGTACGGCTAGGGCCAGTAGCGTCCTATACTAGGTGACCTGGGCTCTATGGATCGAAGCCAGGGACCGGGTTGTGTTGAAAGCCCAAGGTGCAGAAGTGCCCCAGGAGTGGTGACCCTGGGATGCCTGTACTCACTGGGGGTGAGAGCTCACTGAGTAATGACACATTTGAACAGCACTTTCCTTTCTCACATTTTTAGCGCACACACCTCTCTTTGCTCGGCTTCAGCCCAGAAAAGATGAAGAATTTTTATAATTCCGGTCGAATGTCCGGGCCGTAATGGCACACATTCACTTATTTATTTTTTGTATTCACTGTGTGTGCACTTTACACTTGTTTGTCACTAGGATTTTCAGGGTTGCGGTGCCCTTATGGGCAACCCCCATCTTGGTTCCTCACCTCCCGGGAAAACCCCTTGGGCTCTCCCTCCGGGGAGAGTCCAGACCTTGTTAATGGCTGACGCCCTGGGTGGCAGCCTAGGTGAAAGCCGGGGGCACAGACGGGCGTACCCTCGGCTTCGGCTGAGGGTTGCCATTTGTCCCAGTCCCTTGCAGGAGCCATCTCGCCCGGAGGGATAGGGAATGGTTTATGGGGGGCCCTTCTCTTATGGAGAGGGCCTGCGATGGACCGCAACCTAGTGCACGTTTTTGTATGCCACACTGCACGATTTTGTTGCACGAGTGAAGAAAGTCCCACTGGCAACCTGCCTGTCTAAAATGGCCATTTATACACTAATTACAAATGAACAGTGCAATGCACTTACGTATGCAAAGTGTCAGATGATAGGCCGAATTTGGCTAATCGTGCCATAAACATGTAGTTTCAGCAGCCTAGTGCCAAAACGTTCCAACCTGACAGATCACATTTCAGTGCTGTTGGCCATGGCCAATTGTTCTCATAATATTTTTAAATGATGGTCACCCAAAATGGGTCATTTTTGCCTCGTTTTATCTTATGTCGATCTTTACAAAACTAGTTTGGCCACCACTCTTCACCACATCCTAAAGCCCTTCCCTCCTGAAAATATATGTAACCTGCATGAGGCAAGGGTCATTAGCAGGGGCGGACTGTGAACTTAAAGTGGCCCTGGAAAAAAAAACTAAAAGTGACCCTATTTTGTAGGGAGGTCTAAATTAACATAAGGCAGGGCAACACTAGTAGACAGGGCCAACAATACCATAGTGCAAAATACAATCCCAGCCGACCCAAATAAGACAGTGTAGCACAATATACTGTCCCAAAAGCTGGCCCTCTGTGGTGGCCATCAATAGCTACCATCTTTTGTCCTCTTCCTCCAGTTGTCTATGGAGCAGGGGGCTTAGGAGGTCAGATGTAGGCCACGGCAGTTGAATTCAGGAGGGCATGTGCGGTCGCTGGCTGGGTACATGGGTACTTGATTCTCACAGCGTTAATTACTGTTGAGAGCTCATTATGTACCCGGTCAGCGGCAGAGAGGAGGGCTTGGGTGGCCCCCTGGGGCATCGGCCCACCGGGAAATTTCCCTGTAGGGTCTATAGCCAATCCGCCCCTGGTCAGTAGCAGCTGGAGCGTCACATTTGTGACTTGTTTCTGCTGGAACACCTATGTTGTGATAATAGCCTTTAAGGTTCCTGAATGTCACCCAAGTTCTGCGATGGGTTGGGACACACATGCGTGGATTTAAACTACAGACCCCGAGTGCTGAGTTTGATCCCATATTCCTCTAAGGTCTGACTTTCTGGCTATGGCTATACAATACCACACTGTCCTATATGAATTGCTCTTTTATCCATCCTGGTGCCAAAAATGGTTCTTATTATAGGCACACTGTTGTTTTGTTGTCTATAGTGAAATAGATATGAGTCAGTATGGGCTATTTTTGTGCAATTGTAAATACCACGGCCTAAGAATTAAGGACTGGGAAGTTAAATATAAACTAGATGACACTGCACTACATTATTGTAAAGCACAACAGTACACTGCTTGCCTGTCGAGTTTCCAAAACCAAAGCCCAGCAACTGGGAATCCTATTTATGAGGCTTCATTAAGCAGACATATTTAGAACAAAGGGCTTTTTAAGTGCATGTATAAACAGTCATTTGTGGTTCCATTGTTCAACATTTGTAGACTGTGATCTTATTACAGTAAATGAAATACATATTCATACAGAATCATATAATTGACCTTATGGGTTAAAAGTGTCTGGAGATAATGATAGTGGCAGAAACTAAGAACAGAGGATCCCTGTGCAACAGCTTTGGGGTGCTAGCCATAGACTCCGTAAATCATGGATCATCAGAAAATCCCTCACTACTGTGCTAATTCACAGTAGTGAGGATTTAACAACTAATCTCACAAATATTATTAATGTTAAGATATGTATAAAAATGAGTCTAGTTTTTCATACATGATCTACTATGCAAAAAGGAGCACTATTAATTGTTAAATGGGTTGTCTCACTTCAGCAAATGGCATTTTTCATATAGACAAACTTACTAATGTATTGTGATTGTCCATCTTGTCTCCTTTGCTGGCTTGATTCATTTTGCCATCGTATTATACACTGCTGTTATCTAGGGGTTACATCCACCCTGTAATCCAGCATCAGGGGCCACGCTTGCACACTATAGGAAAAAGCGCCAGCTTCTCTGGTGACCGGGACCATAGGAGCACGCAGAGACACGGATGTGCAGAAGCTCCTGCTGGCTGTAACCTCTGAAAATGTGCATTGTATAATACGATGGAGAAATGAATCAAGCCAGCAAAGAAAGCAATATGGACAACCACAATACATTAGTAAGTTCCTTGTATTAACTTTTTCTACATGATAAATGCCATTTCCTGAAGTGAGAGGACCCCTTTAAAGGTAGACATTTGGCTGCAGGACTCCTGTGCAGCTCCATTTGGTATATCCAGTGTCTTCATAAAATAACAAATGGTATGCAAAACTCTATAAAAGGGTTTCTTCAGGCCTTAAAATGCCAGGGCAAATTTAATATTAAAATTATCGCATATACCGGTACCAATCTATATGTGTATTAAATGCCAATGGACACTCTACTCCATACCTTGTAAATGGAAAACTAACACTCTATTCTATACCTTGTAAATTGTATATTTTCTGAAATTGTGAAAACAATATAATATAAAATGAACAGTCTTGGGGAAACTCAGGGCCGTGCAAGGATTTTTGCCAACACAAGCGAAGATACATTTTGGCCCCCCCCCCCCTCCTCCGCAGCTCACTTGGCCCTGGTCCCGTCTGCAGCAGCTGGCTTCCCCTCTGTGTGGTCCTGGTATCTTTATTCTGCGTCAGACAATCGCTGGTTTGAGGACCGTATTTTTCGCCCTATAAGATGCACCGGTCCATAAGACTAACTGGGTTTTAGAGGAGGATAATAAGAAAAAAATATTTTCCATTACACCTCAGGTCAGACCAGTAATCAGACCCCCAATGTTAATTAGACCCCCAATGTCTCAGATCAGCCCCCATGTCAGCCATCAGCCCCCTATGTCAGCCATCAGCCCCCATTGTCAGCCATCATGCCCCCATGTCAGCCATCATGCCCCCATGTCAACCATAAGCCCCCCATGTCAGCCATCAGCCCCCCATGTCACATTTCTCCCCCCATGTCACATTTTAACTCCCATGTCAGATTTCTCCCCCTCCATGTCAAATCATCTATGTCACATCAGTCCCCCATGTCACATTTGCCTTATGGTAGCGCCGAGCCTGGGGGAACTCATAGGTAACATTATTTTATAGTGCTGTAAGATGCATGAATGTATGAGCTAGCAAAAGGTCAGTAACTGTGCAATTCTTTATTCGCACTCAGAGGCAGTCCAAGTGAGCAACAAAGTAATGTGCTGACCACATGACTAAACAGTACAAATGCATAAGTCATACAATAAAGTGCATATAATATCACACTGCGGTACCTGCAAAGCAATACACACAATGGGCACGAGATGCTTAAACGTTGCTGAAACAGAAAAGTTAGTGCAAATAGATAAGGCAAATTTTTAATGCAATCAATTAGTGCAATAGGAAAATCACATTAAAGTCCATATCTTCTGGGCTGGAAGGTAAAGTGCACTGAACTGGAACTTTAAGTGCAAAAAAGTCCTTTGTAATACAAGGCAACAGTAATGTCATTTTTTGTAATCCAAATGGGGTAAAAAAGTCACTTGTAATCCACATAAGGTCATGAGAACTGTTAGCAAAGGGGCTCCCAAATAACCTGAAAAGGGGAGAAAAAGAAAGGAACATGGCGCTGTCCTTACGTAACTTTGGTGGCTGGGGGGAGTCCTAACAAATCATGACCATCAGGGTGAGGGCAGAAAGGAGGGGCAACCTGTAAAATAAAACACATAAAGAATATGCCAACAGGCTCTCACCCTTCAGGAGTAGTCCACGCTGTGGTTCCCAGAGTCAATGTTCTTGGGCATGTAGAGAGATGATCCAGCTCTACTGACGAGCAGGGCCCTTGTCCTGATAGGGCTACCTCTTCCTGATGGTCCCGAATCTTCCTCGCTCCCATCGGCGATTTGGGGCTTGACCGCGACCAGACTCCTGCAGAGGTGATTCCTGATCCATTAGATCTTCTCCAGATGCTCCGGTTGAGTTAGGCACCACTTGTTCTTCAGCGATGCGGTTCCGTTCGGCAACAATCTCCTCCGGGATCGGGGTTGAAGTCTGGGGCCAATAAGAATAATGGCATGACATGTGCTTCGGGTGGGCCTCCCAAACGAGTCTATCATCCTCCTTGTACATCCGAGGGGCCAGGGCCAGACTTCCCGGTCGCTCTTGGGCACTGCGAACCAGGCCCTCTTCCTCGCTGTGGTGCACCGTCGGCTCTTCAGCCAGGGCTTCAGGTACCGGGGTTCTCAGCTGGGTCAATCGGATAGTCAAGCCCCTTGGGACGAGCGTCAAAGTGTCGGTGACTCTGATTGGGTGCACCTCCCACACCAGACGTGGGCGTATCGTCGGTCGAGGATCCAAAGGGTGAAAAATTATCCCATTCCTCCTCCTGGGCGGCGGATTGGAAGTTCTTGTGGCTCCCCTTCAGAGGCTGGCTGTAGCTCCGGCAATCTAACTCGCCAATGGGGCCACTCAGGACGTGCCATCTTGTCTTCTCTTTCGTGAGCCAGCAAGGAGGAGCTCTAGGGGTGGAGCTTTCTCTTCCCTCTTCCATAACATAACACTGTTCCTGGTGGGCCAGGCTAGGTTTTTGCGCTTCTAGAGAGGCGTTTCTGAATTTTCACGCTTCTGGGCATGAAGAAGATGCTGTGCCATAGCATGTAGAAATGGCGGATTAACTCTTCGGGCGCCGGCGCGCAGCGTTTTGTGCCGGTCACTTTGCAGCAAAGTCAACAAAGTCACTTTCAAAGTAAATTTGTAAATCCAATAGGTTAATAAAGTTGGTGTAGGCACACAGTATGGTATTGTTAGAATCCTGTTCTTAATGGCACACAGTTTTTTAACGATGCACGAATCCTTCTCGTGACGCCAATTGATGTAACGGACCCACTAGCAGGGCATCTGGGGTATCCCTTGCCCCTTAGGAGATTTCTATGAAATATGTCCCTCTTATAGAGCAAATAGTTGTGATGCCAGTTGCAGTTAAACAACGAGGACATGGAGTCCCCTCTGTAGATGGCAGTGTGGGTACCCAGGTGTAGGATTGCCAGAATGGTGTAGAGTGGCCTACAGTCTCTTTGAATGTTATATGCACATGTCACGGTGCTCCTACCTGGATATCCTTGGATCCCAGATGCAGTTGGTCCGAAGCAGTGCAAAAAGGGATGAATAACTTGGATAATGAATAAGTAGAGTGGTGAACAGACTTTGTATTAACGTTGAACATAACTTTACTTGGCATAAACGGTAATCCAAACAGCTCCCAAACTTTATCTTGGTCATCAGCAGGTATTGGCTTAACTTTGGCAGGCAAACACTTTTGCAACAATCTCAGCTCTGCTATACTGTAGCTTTCTCAGCTCTGACAAGTCAGCTGGAGTAAATAGGAACTTTTCCTCTTCTGTTGGAACTTAGTTTAGCTGTAGTCTGTCTCTTACTTTATCTTTAGTCCTAGGAACTTCTTCCTGGCATCAAGCTCTCTTAGCTTAGAGTTTAAGGCAATGCAAGCCCAGGAGGGGACAAGCAACGATGTAGAACTACACAGTCAAGGCCTGTCCGGCAGGGACAAGGCCTAATGCTTCCCCATACAGGTGCTAATCTGAACTGACTCACTCTCTAACTAAACCCCTCCCTCTCTAAAGAGGGCTGGAATGGAACAAACAGGTTCCTCTCCAGGGAAACTAAGTCTGCCAGTACTGCTGCCGTCTGCTGGTGAACCAGGCACATTACATGTTAACATAACAGTTGCCAGGAAATTCATATACACACATTGCAGGGAATGGCAAATTATATATAAGTGACACATGATGCACCAACCAAGATAGTGGGGGTACAAAGGAGGTGGTGCAGCGACCGGGTCCGCAGGGGCAACACGTGAGGCACAGTGGGCCGATGGGGGTAGTAGTAGTTTTTGGTATTCATGATTAGCAGAGCCTCACTGGGCCGGCGTGCAGTGATGGGGAAGACAGCACTAAATCCTCCAGGGCACTCTCTATTGCAGGGAACACCAGCCAGGTGGAAGTTGAGGTGCCCTTGATGGTAATGGGTATGCTTATGGTGCTTTGGTGGCAGGGCCCCTGTGTTCGTGATGCCAGTACCGTAAGGTGCAAATGTTGAGAGTAGTAGTAGTAGAAAGGATGAGGAGTCAGTTGTAAACAGTTGAACATTTACTGAATTAATGGTCTCAGGACAGTTGTTACAGTTCATCAATATAGCAAAGGTTATAATCCAGATGTTACTTTAGCTGAAATTCCTTAAAACAGGTCTGGCAATTGTCAGTTGAGGAGTTCTCTTAATGCTGTTACTTTACAGGCAAAGAATGGGTACATTTACATTAAAGGGGTTGTCCGGGTTCGGAGCTGAACCCCAACATACCCATATTTTCACCCAGACAGCTCACCCAGACATCTCATACTCCGATGCGCTACCTTGCCCTGCGCTAGATTGCGCAGGGCACGGGCTCTTTTGTTTTCAACAACACACTGCCGGGCGGAAGCTTCCGCCCAGCAGTGTGTTCGGTGACGTCACCGGCACTGATGGGCGTGCTTAACACTGCCCTAGCCGTTTTACTGGCTAGGGCAGCGCTAAAGCCCGCCCATCAGTGCCGGTGACGTCACCGAGCTTCTTGGCAGCCCCATGGAGAGCCCGGTTCGTCACTGGAACTCCTGAAAATGCCTTTGCCCTGTGTGATTTAGCGCAGGGCAAAGGAGAGCATCGGAGCATGAACTGCTCCGATGCTCAAATCAGGGGGCCTGCCTGGGTGAAAATGGAGGTATGTCCGGGTTCAGCTCTGAACCCGGACAACCCCTTTAAGTCCACTTTCTAGCACTCAGGTACTGAATATATTTTCCTATTTATCTTGAGCAATCCAATAAGGGCGTTCTCCCTCGTGACAGCCAAACTCTCTGTTACATTATTTGATGCAGGATGCTCTCCTGAAATATTCAGGTTCACTATGTTCCTAGAGGGCATTTAGTGAAAAAGGGCAATTCTGCGCACTAATTATCCAATCGTGTCCAGGTACCTTTAAGTTCCTCCTGGTCACTTGTGCTATGAAGTCCCTTGGCTAGATTCAGCATTAATCTTCACTAGACTTGTTTTATATCCATTCTTAGACTTACTGTCTGGTGCTGGGCTGCTGTAACTCCTTGGTCTGTCATCTCCAGGCTTGATCAGGGCCCAGAGGAAAGAAAGGCAGCTACATTGTGGAACTTGCCTGTTCTCGTCCACCATCAACTTTGTTCTCCTATCTCACTCCAACTAACTACTTCACTTCCTGTTCTAGCACACCCCAAGCTCTATATGTGGCACCAGCACCACCTAGGGTCGAATAGATGTAATGACAATGCCAGCCTGATATTAGGAAACACAATACATTAAATACAAATAGTTATACAGAAATTTAAGGGGACCACTTATACACACATAATTGGGATGCTGCAGTGGTAATGCCACTTTGGTTTATTACAGATGTCCTAATAGTGGCTTTGCAAAATTGCAATAAGATAAGATATTATCTATGTGAGTTAATTGAATTTAAATTGCTATCTATGTGTTAAAACTTACACCCCCCAACTAGACTAGATTTCCTATATTTACATTTAAAGTGACAGAACCGGAGGGGGCGTGGCCTGAGATCATGATGGACGGACGTGTCTAGCTGAGCTCCGTCATCGTTGCCCTAACTTCGCCATTATCCTGAACTTACCAACCGCAACCATAACATCCACGGAGGAGAGAAGGTCGGGACGCACCCGCAGAACCGGGATGGCACGGAACAAGGCGCTGTCGGCTGCTGAAAAGCTCAAAGAGTTTGCTCGGCCTGGTTTCCAAGATGGCGCGGGCCCAGTGCCGCGCACGCAGGCCTCGGCCTCCAGGAGTGCCTCTCCTGCTCCCAGTGAGGACATTGCGCCAGACACCGAACCCTCCCTCAAGCAGGTGACCGATCAATTGCTCCAGGCTATAGCTACCTGTCGCTCCTCTCTTTCTGGGAAGATGGAGGAGGTTAAGATAGACATCGGTCTCCTGAGGCATGACATGCAAAACATGCGTGAACGTATTACGGAGGTGGAAACCCGTGTGTCCACGGTGGAAGATCAATTGAATCCATTGCCGGCCCGCTTGGCTGACTTGGAAAAGAAAGTGGATTATTGGTAGCAAAAATGTGACGACTACGAAAACCGCACACGCCGCAACAACCTACGTATAGTGGGACTTCCTGAGCGTGCTGAGGGTATTAACCCGTGTGAATTTGTGTCTACATGGCTGCGAGCCACTTTCCCCGATGCCACCTTCTCCTCTGCCTTTATTATTGAAAGGGCACACCGAGTACCGGCCAAACCACTACCTCCTGGAGCACCACCGCGGCCGTTATTGGTGCGACTACTGACGTCTGCAGATCGAGACCTCATACTACAATTGGCCCGTCGCAAGCAGAAACTTCGCTTTCAAAATGCAAATATCCTGTTCTTCCCGGATTTCTCAGCAGAGCTTCAGAAACGCAGAGCGACGTTCACAGTGGTAAAAAGACGTCTCCGGGATTTAAACCTCCCATACTCAATGGCCTACCCAGCCAGGCTACGGGTAGTGGACGGAGAGTCCATCAGATTCCCAAGATGAACATTCATCACAAACCCTGGATGCTGCTGTTTATCAGGGTTCTTTCCGTTGATCTCAGGGGGACTTTTGAAGATATGCTCTGTCATGTGAATGCTTTATTCATCTTATGTTTTGGTACCTCTTATATTTTGTCCTCCTAATATCTGATATTTAATGTTCACTGCATAGCACTTGCTTTTCAGTATTGCATTGTTGCACAATGTTGTTGTGCTGCACTGGCTGTTGTAAAGCGCCTATACCAAGCGTATTCTGAGATATGCTGCAGATTAATTGCTATGGGAGGGCAGAGTTATGATCGTTGGTATAGAGTGGGGGTTCTCCCCTTTAGATAGGTATGCTCAAATAATATGAAGTTGGGGTATAAGTTCTTACGTACTTTCTAAGTTCGTTTTCAGTGCGACGGGTTAAGTTAACCAATAGCACACCTCGTATACTGCTGTGCCACACTGGATCTATCACCTTGTATCCTGTTGCATATACTGTATGTAATGGTCCGGATACCTGGTGCTAGATCTGTCTTTTAGATGACTCTTAATGAACCAATGTTAAATGTTTGGATTTTCTTCGTTTTTAACTACCATTGCATACTTATTTATGTGCTATCATATCATGTGAGATATTTGAAGATGTATAACCGGAGGTGGGCACATGTATTAGAGAGTAAGGAGCGACATGTACACTCACCTAAAGAATTATTAGGAACACCTGTTCTATTTCTCATTAATGCAATTATCTAGTCAACCAATCACATGGTAGTTGCTTCAATGCATTTAGGGGGGTGCTCCTGGTCAAGACAATCTCCTGAACTCCAAACTGAATGTCAGAATGGGAAAGAAAGGTGATTTAAGCAATTTTGAGCGTGGCATGGTTGTTGGTGCCAGACGGGCCGGTCTGAGTATTTCACAATCTGCTCAGTTACTGGGATTTTCATGCACAACCATTTCTAGGGTTTACAAAGAATGGTGTGAAAAGGGAAAAACATCCAGTATGCGGCAGTCCTGTGGGCAAAAATGCCTTGTGGATGCTAGAGGTCAGAGGAGAATGGGCAGACTGATTCAAGCTGATAGAAGAGCAACGTTGACTGAAATAACCACTTGTTACAACCGAGGTATGCAGCAAAGCATTTGTGAAGCCACAACACGCACAACCTTGAGGCGGATGGGCTACAACAGCAGAAGACCCCACCGGGTACCACTCATCTCCACTACAAATAGGAAAAAGAGGCTACAATTTGCACGAGCTCACCAAAATTGGACTGTTGAAGACTGGAAAAATATTGCCTGGTCTGATGAGTCTCGATTTCTGTTGAGACATTCAAATGGTAGAGTCCGAATTTGGCGTAAACAGAATGAGAACATGTATCCATCCTCTGATGGCTACTTCCAGCAGGATAATGCACCATGTCACAAAGCTCGAATCATTTCAAATTGGTTTCTTGAACATGACAATGAGTTCACTGTACTAAAATGGCCCCCACAGTCACCAGATCTCAACCCAATATCTCTTTGGGATGTGGTGGAACGGGAGCTTCGTGCCCTGGATGTGCATCCCTCAAATCTCCATCAACTGCAAGATGCTATCCTATCAATATGGGCCAACATTTCTAAAGAATGCTATCAGCACCTTGTTGAATCAATGCCATGTAGAATTAAGGCAGTTCTGAAGGCAAAAGGGGGTCCAACACCGTATTAGTATGGTGTTCCTAATAATTCTTTAGGTGAGTGTATATTCTATAATGTTACAATGGCAAACATACGGTTAATGTCTTGGAATGTTAGGGGCCTTGGGAGTGTTAGGAAGCGTACTATGGTGTTCTCAGTGATCGGTCAGTTTAACCCTCATATCTTGTGTCTACAAGAGACCCACCTACTTCCTGTCAAGACCAGGAGATTGTGTAAACTCTGGGTCCAATGGTCTCGCCATTCATGTTACTCTAATTTGGCTACGGGAGTCTCCCTGATGGTGCATAAATCCCTAAGATGGGAGGTGGAGAAACTACAGATAGACAATGCGGGAAGGTACATTTTTGTGGCAGCATTAATTGCATATTATATGTTATATTGGGGGTTTATATCCCCCCTCCCTCCTCCCTCCAAGTAATACATCAAGCGATATGTTTTGCGGCTTCATTTCCCTCAGCAAGGATTATTTGTATGGGAGACCTTAACATGACCCTACATCCTTTGCTAGACAGATTCCATGGGGACGAGCAGCCACAGGGGAGTGCTCAATCAGATTCGTCACTGTCCAAACTGATGACGGAGGTGGGATGAATGGACTTATGGCGCCTTAAGCACCCTGATGAACGGGCCTACTCATGTCAGTCAGCTAGTCATAACTCCCTATCCTGGATTGACTATGTATTTGGTGATTCCACTGTGTGCTCACTCCCTAAACAAGTGATGTATGGAGCTAGAGGTGTGTCGGACCATAACCCTATCCTATTGTCCCTGTTGACGAGTGTGAGGGGTTTGGGACGATCCATGAGAGTACACCCTTTTTGGCTCACACTGTTCCCGCCTTCGGATCGTGTCTCGGACCAGCTGTCTGTGTTCTTGTCCGACCATGCCTCTTATAATGATAGGTCGCTGGTCTGGGAGACGCTGAAGGCGTGCCTGAGATCTTCCATTTCCTTTATTAAATGTAACTCAGCTAAACAAGAAAAAGACCTGGCTGAGGACCGTGCTGGGATGGAGAGGCTATATGTTGCGGACCCGACGCCACAGAATAGGGACAATTGGCTACAAATAGGTAGACGATACCTTACTTTGTTACACGAAAAAGCCCATCGCAAAATGTTTTTTACCAAGCAATCTTATTTTGAACTCGGCAACCAGTCTAGCAAGTTGCTGGCCCATATTGTTCATCAGAATCAGGCCTCTCCTGCTATCTTACGTATTCGTGATGAGGGGGGCATTATGGTAGTGGAACCGGAGGCCATAGCCCACCGTTTCCGGGAGTTTTATCAAGACCTGTATGAGGCCCGAGTAGACTATACCACGGAGACAGTCAATACCTACCTGCAGGAGTTAGAATATCCTAAACTCTCTCATAAGATGGCTCAATCTTTGGAGGGTCCTATATCGGATCCGGAGATATTAGAAGCCATTAAGTCTTTGGCGAATGGGAAATCCCCTGGCCCAGATGGGTTACCCCTAGAAGTGTACTCTAGGTACATTGAACAGTTAGCTCCTCCTCTACTACAAATGTACCATGATTCCTTCTCGAAAGGTATCCTGCTGCCTTCATTGTATGAAGCTACCATTGTGATACTTCTTAAACCAGGCAAGGATCCAGTTGATTGTGGATCATATAGGCCCATATCGCTATTAAATCTGCACTACAAAATTTTGGCCAAGATTTCGCCACAGCGTTTGAACAGGGTTATTCTAAATCTTATTCATCCGGATCAGTCTGGATTCTTGCCTGGTAGGTCCACAACGGATAGTATCCGTAGAGTACAGGTAGTTACTCAAATAGGCCTTCAATGGGGGAGTCAGTGGGCCTTGGCGTCTCTGGACACTGCCAAGGCCTTTGACTCGGTGGAATGGCCATACCTACTAGCCGCCCTGGAATGCTTTGGGGTTGGTCCTGCATTTATTAGATGGATATCAATTTTGTATAAACGGCCTTCAGCTGGTATTCTGGTGAATGGTATGTGTTCTGCGAACTTTGATCTGGGCCGTGGGACTAGGCAGGGATGCCCGTTGTCGCCACTGCTATTTGCCTTAGCGATCGAACCTTTAGCCATCCGCATTAGGTCCGATGCTCAATTTAAGGGGATAACTATAGGTGATCAGGAGGACAGAGTGGGACTATACGCGGATGACATGGTACTGTTTATGTCGGATGTGGAATCCACGTTACCTCGAGCTACTGCTCTTATTGAGACATTTAGTAAATTTTCTGGTTTAAGGATAAATTGGTCTAAATCTGTTCTATTTCCACTGTACTCCATACCCTCATCCTCTCTCAACACCGAGCTACCCATAGTCTCTGAATTTAAGGACCTAGGGATCCATATCACTAAAGATGCGGCCTCTTTTCATGTCCTCAATATACAGCCTCTTCTGAACTATAGTGCAGACAAATTTAGGGTATGGGGTGGTCTCCCACTATCCGTGCCGGGTCGAATAAATCTGATCAAGTTAATTATACTGCCCAAGTGGTTATACGTGTTGGAGCATGCACCCTTCATTGTTTCCAAAAAGATATTCCAACGCTATAAGTCACTAATATCTCCATTTATATGGGGCAATAATAGACCTAAGCGATCCATAGATGTACTATGTCGCCCTAGAGGGAACAGAGGTATGTCCCTCCCTGACTTACATTTATATTATCTAGCGGGACAGTTGAGACAGCTGAGATCATGGGTCTCCCCTGGTGGCGATCTGGATAGGGCAGAAAGACAGCTTGCTGCGTTTTTGAACATCTCCTCTTTGTGGCCAGTGCTGGAACAACCACGACTCTTCAACCGAGCACTTCTGCCCATACATAAATTAGCTATTCAGGTTTGGGATACTAGTAAAAGGTTACATTCTTATGTAGGGATGGATAAGCAATTTTGGAAGGATCATGGAATTACTGTTCTGAGTGACTTATTTACTAATAATGTGTTCAACACCTTTGAACAACTGAAGGACCACCATGATCTACCTAAAACCACTTTTTATAAATACCTTCAACTACGACACGCTACGAACGCTCACTTCAGGAGTACCCCAATAGCAATCTCTGATTACCCACTGATTGGTGTTATACGCTCCCAAGGCCCTAGGGGATTTATTTCCGCTCTTTACACCCACTTACTGAGCACCAAGATGCACAAGGCTCGCCTCTTAGTACTCTCCAAATGGGAAACTCTAATACCTGGTATTACAAATGAGGAAATTAGTGACGTATTAGAATCTCCTGTACTGGTTTCCCCATCCATTAACAATACATTTATACAGCTATGTATTATCCACCAAAGCTATCTCTCTCCCATCCGGTTACAAAAGATGGGCAGACTGTCACACTCTAGGTGTCAAAGGTGCGACTCAGAAGGGGCAGCTTTCTGGCATCTTATATGGGGTGTCCATTCATACAAACCTTCTGGTCCGATATTACAAGCTTTCTTTCTATGCTTACACACCTCCTGGTAGCACTAACTCCACAAGTATGCTTATTTGGTATATTTGATGAAGAGGTATATCCCCACCATATTAGAATTTTCTTGAGAGAGACATTGTTTCTCGCACGGAAAGCAATTGTGATCCGTTGGATGGGTGAGAGACGCCCTTCTCTCAACCAATGGTAAGTACTAGTGAATAATGTGGTATCCTACGAGAATATTGTATTCAAAAACAGAGGTTGCCGGCAGAAATTTAGTAAAGTATGGGGAACCTGGTGCTCATCTATGCAAACTATGTACTCAGCTCCTAGATTCTCTGATAATCTTAACGCAGTGCTAGGATAGTATGGATATGTGCCCACCACACACATGTGTTATGTCAAATATGATTGATCTGTACATGTTTTATCGACCTTCATGTATACTGATGTTCTCTGAACTTTTCTGATGATTCGTTCAATAAAACGAGTTTAAAAAAAAGTGACAGAACCACAAAACTTACTGTATTTTTCACCCTATAAGACTCACTCCCCCCCCCCCCCCCAAAGTGGGGAGAAAATGTCAGTGCATCTTATGGGGCAAATACGAATGAGTGTTTCCATCACAGTGTTCATTAAAGGGAACCTGTCATACATTTTATGCTGCCCTCACTCAGAGCAGCATAAAGTAGTGACAGACAAGCTGATTTCAGCGGTGTGTCACTCATGAGCTAAAAGTAAGTGGTTGCCGAGAACATAATCATTGCAACATAGGCCTTGGAAAGTCAAATCTACCTAAGAAGAATCAGAGTTATTCATAAGCTCCTGCTCTCCCCACCCGTCTGCTGATGATTGACAGTCTTCTCCTTACTTTTCTCCCTAGAAGAGAACTGCCAATCATCAGCAACGCTGACTCTTCACAGCTAGATTTGACTCTTTTCAAGGCCTATGCTACAATGATTATGATGCTGGTTCTCGGCAACCACTTTCTTTTAGCTCATGAGTGACAAACCACTGAAATCAGCATGTCTTTCACTACTTTATGCTGTCCTTGGTGAGTTCAACATAAAACTGATGACAGGTTCCCTTTAATACAGTAGGAACAGTGAATGCAGCAGTCACTGTACTGGCTGTACTCACCGCTTCCTGGTCTTCTCCTGCAGGCTCTGCATACTGTGATGTGAACCACACATGTAGTATGAAAAAAATCTACTTTATTATAGACAATCAGAGTAATAATATACAAAACATCAAAATGAGATAATAAAATATTGCTGATAAGTCGCAATACTTTATTATTTTATTATGTCATCTTGATGTTTTGTATATTATTACTCTGATTGTCTATAATAAAGTTGATTTTTTTCATATCACATGTGTGGTTCACATCACAGCATGCAGAGCCTGCAGGAGAAGACCAGGAAGCGGTGAGAACAGCCAGTACCGGGACGGTTTTCTAATTATGCTGTGATGTGACTTGCGCACAGCTTGAAGACTTCGGTGTGCTCTGTGACCTCACACTGTCCAAAGTCTGGTCATAGCACAGCACAGCAGGAAGACCAGGAAGAGCGCTGGATCTCAGGAGCAGCAACAGCGTCTAGAACAGGAGAGGTGAGTTGATTTTTTTTGGTCTGATCTGGAGGTCTTATTCACATGGTGGCCTGATTGGGGGTCTGATCTGAGGTCTGAATGGGGTCTTAGTAAAAATGGGGGTCTGATCTGAGCTCTGATTGGGGTTCTTATAAACATTGGGGTCAGATCTGAGGTCTGAATGGGGGTGTTATTAAGATTGAGTGTTTTATAAACATTGAGGGTATGAATTGGGGTGTTCTTAACATGGGGGGGTCTGATCTGAGGTCTGATTGGTGGTCTTATTAAAATTGGTGGTCTGATCTGAGGTCTGATTTGGGGTCTTATTAACACTGTGGGTCTGAGCTGAGGTGTAATTGGGGATATTATTAACATTGGGGATCTGCTCTGAGGTCTGGTTAACATTGAGGGTCTGATTGTGGGTTTGACCTGAGGTCTGATGAAATGTATTTTTTTTCTTTTTTTTTGCTCCTCTAAAACCTTGGTGTATCTTATGGACAGGTGCGTCTTATAGGGTGAAAATATGGTAGGTTAGAGCCTCTGTTAGAAGTCCATCTGAATATAATTTGTCTTAAAAATGACATTAAATAAAAACCAGCTCAACTAATACCTGTGATGTCAAATATATTGATTTTCCACCTGGACTTGTTAGAAGACTATTAATGTAAAGCATGCTATTATAAATAACAGCTTAATATGCATCCCCTTTTGTAGAGCACTGGAAAATGCCAAAATGAAGCTGGATTAGCTTCAGCTGTTATACTCTACTTAGAAGAGGAACTCGACATACCAATGTGATTAGTCAACTGGAGGAAGTTCAAGCTGGAATATCTCAAACAATGGGAGGAAACAAGGAGACTTCATACATACAACTTACTATATGATGTTATAGAGATGGATTAAGGTGTATACTAGTTATTAAAAATGGTGCATAATGTATGATTAGTCTATTCACTGTTAAAATACTAGAATACAAAATATTACTTTTGCATTTATGATAATGTGTTAGAAGTTTAAATATCAAAAATATTTGTAGTCTGTATACATTCACCCTACAGGGGAGATGTGGTTTTCTGCCCATTAGATAGGGGCTGTGCTTGGTATCGCAGATCAGCCCCATTCACTTGAATGGGACAGAGCAGCACAGGCCACATGACTGATAAACGTGACGTCACTGGCCTAGGATAAGATGCAAGGAGGCCGCAGCCTCTCCAAGCAGTTGATCGGTGAGGGTACCAGTAGTCTGACCCTTTCCCTGATCAGATACTGATGACCTATCAGTATAGGTCACAGAATAGGTCATCAGTATAAAACACTCAGAAAACCCCTTTAGAAAGCAGGATAGCAATATCATCTTCTTTTTAGCCCTGAAATGTTGCAATATAAACAGAGAATTCAAATAGTTCTGTTTCCTATTATTTCTTTTTTATGTAACTAAATTACAATTTTGTCCCACAAAAACAGTACACCTTTGGACAGTAATGCCCACCTGCAATATATTTGCAAAAATTGTAAACAGTTACCTACTTGTCGATCTGCCTGCAAACCTGATAACATGGATGAACATAATTTTCATTATTTGTCCATTCATTACACTTACCTGACCATCATTGAATCGAACTGTAATAATCAGGATCCTTCATTAATAGATGTTCCAAGTTGCAAAGGAATTTCATTTTGCATAGTACATAAAAAACTAACCTGACTACTTCTTGTGTCCGCTCACATAGCATGTTTGCCATTACTAAACTGGCTGTAGCAATAATGTGTGTCCTAAGCGTTAAGATGTTTCTACCACTATGTGATAAAATATCATTTATAGAATTAATTCATAATTACCTTACTTTCTAATAAACAGATTTATACACATTTTAAAAGAAGCAGTCATAGGCAGAACAAATACTAATCCAGTTGATTACAGGTGATATCGCCACTGATCTGAGTAGTTCACTTTCCTTTTTCTTCTCCATTTGCCCCAGACCATTACAGAGATTTCTCCTGAAGGCTGCAGTTTACTGTGCAGACATATTTGGTCAGGGGGGTGCACAGGCGGATTGGGAACTTAAAGTGGCCCTGGACAAAAAAAAGTGGCCCCAATGATGGTAGGTGGGTCAAAATCGACAGAAGGTAGTGCTCAGAATACCATCCCACCCAAACACCCAAGTGCGGCACAAAATACCTCACAAGAAGCTGTCCCTCTGTGGTGGCCATCAATAGCTGCCACGTTATGTCCTCCTCCTCCAATTGTCTCTAATATGCATATGGAGCAGTGTGCTTGGGAGGTGAGATGTGGGCCACAACAGCAGGCCAGCCCTACCTTCAGCATGCTGCCTGGACTTCCTCTAATAATGACCTCTATTGTTCCCCTAGTAGTATGTACCCAGCCAGCGGCAGTGAGGAGGGCTAGGGTGGCCCTATGGGCATCAGCCCACCGGGAAAATTCCCTGTAGGGTTTATGGTCAATCCACCCCTGGGTGTGCAGCCCCCTCTGCCACATAAAAAGACAACAGTATTAATAAATGGCTCATGGTATATGTTATAAGTCAGGGGATCAGAAAGATGTTACTACTTTTAATATTGTATAACAGTTTTCAAAAATAAATTTGACATGGCTGGAAAACTTATTTGTAATACAGACCCCAGATGAGATCCCAAATGAATACAGACCTGCCCCCCAGACCAGACCCAAACAGTAATATAGACCCCCAGACCAGACCCCAAAATTAATGCAGAACTCTAGACCAGACCCAGAAAATAATACAGACCTCCTGACCAGATGCCAAAATTAATACAGCCCCCACATTATCAGTCTCAAGATTCATCCAGATTATACCCCAAATTTATACAGACTCCAGATTAGACAGCAAATCAGCCTTTAAATTTATACAGATCCCAGATCAGCCCTACAATTCATATAATGCAGATCCGCCCACAAATTCATACAGACACCAGAACAGTCATCCAGTTCAAACAGATCACAGATCAGACCCCAAATTCAGACAGACCACATATCAGCCCCCAAACACATACAGACTCCAGATCAACTCCCAAATTGATACAGACTCCAGATCAGCCACCAAATTTATACAGACTCCAGACCACACTCCAAAATTAATACAGACCTGCAGACCAGATCCCAAAATTAAGACCCCCAGATCCCAAAATTAATACAGCCCCCAGATTCATCCAGATTATGCCCAAAATTCATACAGACCCCAGATCAGCCCTCCAATTCATACAGACTGCAGATCAACCCCCAAATTAGTACAGACCCCCCCCCCCCCCCCCCCCAGATCAGCTCTCCAATTCATACAGAATGCAGATCAACCCCAAATTCCTACAGACCCCAGATCAGGCCCCAAAATTATACAGACCCCACATTTTCCTCCAAATTCATACAGACCTCAGCCCCACCCCTAAATTCATGTAGACCCCTGTGTAGACCCCTGTTACCCCCTATCCACCCACTCCTCCATCCCCTAAATGCAGACATCAGACAATAAAAAAATTCCTCTCCTCATTCCACCTCTGCTCCAGGCACCACCACAACACTAGGTCCAGTGCACTCTTATTGCAGCACTGTGTCCTGGTGCCAGTGCAGCACTGTGACCTGATGTTGTACAGTGTCAGGTCATAATATACACCTACAGATGCTAGGCCCTGAAACTGTATCATTTCAGGACCCAGGGCAGTGCCGATGCCCAAAGAGGAGTGGGAAGAGGTGAGTAATGCCAGCAGGCCAATGGAAGCATTCATTAGTTACAATTAGAAAGTTAAGATGGTTGGGTGTACAAAAAAAATCTGGCAAAAAAGTTTGACAAATTTTTTGTCTTTACCATTTAATTTAGGAATGTTTACTGTACTACTGTTGTCATGTATAGGGATTGGGATGCGTGATTTAGGAAAGTCCTTTGAGGGTGACACCTGACAAATTGCTTTACATCTTTCAATACTTTTACCATATGAGTTGCATGCAGTCCCCGCTATTTTCCACAAGCCTGTGACATTGAAAATAATTGATAGCGTTAGCTGAGAGATCATCTGGCAGACAGCCAAACCAGTGATATGTGCATGACTTTATGAGGTTACCCTGAATCACCTCAGATTTTTAATTCTTGGATATTTGCTTTAACAGCATACTGATGCTCTCTGGACTTTAAAGTCACATGCATCAATAAACATTACACTATTATTGGCACAGCCAGCAATCCACAATTTTATTTTTTTATTATTAAAGGGGTTCTTCTGGAATAATTTAAAATGGCTGCCAGCAACCTGTACGGCCATGACACGCTCCCGGTTTGAGGCCATCCGGAAATGCCTGCATTATGCAGATAATGCAGCATGTCCCCCCCAAGGTGATCCCGCCTATGACCGCCTGTACAAAATCAGGCCGCTCATCGATCACTTTGGGGCCAAATTTGTGCAGGCCTATGTACCTGCAAGGGAGGTCGCGGTTGATGAGTCTCTCATTGCTTTCAAGGGGAGACTCCTTTTCCGCCAGTATGTTCCCTCTAAGCGGGCGAGGTATGGCGTGAGTACCTCAGGGTACACTTACAAGTTTCATGTGTACGAGGGGGCAAGATTCCCATATTCAACCCCCCACTCTGGGTGTTAGCGGGAAACTTGTGTGGGACCTTATGCACCCACTGCTAGATAAGGGTTACCACCTGTACGTGGATAAATTTTATACTAGTATCCCCTTGTTCCAGTCCCTCGCCGCCAGATCCATGTCCGCTTGTGGGACTGTGCGGAAAAATCGACGCGTCCTCCCTACCCACCCCCTCCAGGTACCTATCCCCAGGGGTGAGACCCGTGCCCATACGAGTGGAAACCTGTTGCTGGTCAGATATAAGGACAAGAGGGATGTCCTTGTACTGTCCACAATTCACGGTAACGGCATCACCCCTGTCCCTGTGCGAGGTGCCGCGGCACCAGTCCTCAAGCCCGATTGTATCGTTGACTACAATCGGTATATGGGAGGAGTTGATCTCTCTGATCAAGTCCTCAAGCCATATAATGCCATGCAC
Organism: Bufo bufo; assembly: GCF_905171765.1. Lineage (NCBI taxonomy): Eukaryota > Metazoa > Chordata > Amphibia > Anura > Bufonidae > Bufo > Bufo bufo. The sequence goes on along the minus strand of NC_053393.1, from coordinate 440,048,756 downwards.
AAAACCCGGGCATGGTACAAAAAAAGATGTGGTCTACTTGGTGCAGGTTGCCTTGTACAACTCTTTTGCGCTGTCCCGGAGCGCTGGCAACAAAGGGAAATTCCTTCAGTTCTATGAGGCAGTCCTCAAGGACCTGATCTTTTGTGACTGGGAAAGAGCAGGCCGGAGTACCTCAGGAACTGGAGGCGCCCGGATCGTCCCTGGCCAACACTTTCCAGGTGTGGTTCCCCATACTGGAAAGAAGGGACGGACCCAAAAAAGGTGCAGAGTGTGTCACAGGAGGGGGATACGGAAGGACACCACTACTCAGTGTGACACGTGCCCCGATCATCCGGCCTCTGCATTATTGGTTGCTTCAGGGAGTACCACACTTCCATGGAGTACTAAATTTATATTCCCCTTCCCCAATTTAGCCACTGACAATCGGAAAAAAAAAACTATGGTTCTCAGACTTTAGACACTAAAACAAAAAAAAAATTTACAAAAATTTATAAACCTAAAATATAAAGTAGACATATTAGGTATCGCCACGTCCATAAGAATCTGCTCTATAAAAATATCCTATGACCTAACCCCTCAGATGAACACGGTCAAACAAATTAAATTAAAACGGTGCAAAAAAGGTATTTTTTTGTCACCTTACATCACAAATAGTGTAATAGCAAGCGATCAAAAAGTCATATGCCCCCCCAAAATAGTGTCAATAAAACAGTCCTCTCATCCTGCAAAAAATGAGCCCCTACCTAAGATAATCGGATAAAAAAAACAAAAAAAACTGACAGACTATGGAGATACTAAATTTTATTTTTTTTGTTTATAAAAGGATAATATAGTATAAAACCTAAATAAATTTGAAAATAGTAGACATATTAGGTATCGCCGTGTCCGTAAGAATCTGCTCTATAAAAATACTCCATGACCTAACCCCTCAGATGAACACAGTAAAAAAAAAACAAAAAAAAAAAAAACGGTGCAAGAAAAAACTGTAATTTTTTGGCAAATTTTCCATTTTAGACCGTTTTTTCCAGTAACAAAGCAAGAGTTAACAGCCAAACAAAACTTAATATTTATTACCCTGATTCTGCAGTTTACAGAAACACCCCATATGTGGTCGTAAACTGCTGTATGACCAAACCACAGGGCGCAGAAGGAAAGGAACGCCGTATGGTTTCTGGAAGACAGATTTTGATGGCCTTTTTTTTTTGGCACCATGTCCCATTTGAGGAACCCCTGATGCACCCCTAGAGTAGAAACTCCATAATAGTGACCCCATCTAAGAAACTACACCCCTCATGGTATTCAAAACTGATTTTACAAACTTTATTAACCCTTTAGGTGTTCCCTTTGTTTGGCTGTTAACCCTTTCTTTGTTACTGGAAAAAATGGATTAAAATGGAAAATTTGTCCAAAAATGTAAATTCTAAAATTTCATCTCCATTTGCCAATAACTCTTGTGGAACACCTAAAGGGTTAACAACGTTTGTAAAATCAGTTTTGAATAACTTGAGGGGTGTAGTTTCTTAGATGGGGGTCACTTTTATGGAGTTTCTACTCTAGGGGTGCATCAGGGGGGGCTTTAAATGGGACATGGTGTAAATAAACCAGTCCAGCAAAATCTGCCTTCCAAAAACCACATGGCGCACCTTTCCCTCTACGCCCTACCGTGGGCCTGTACAGTAGTTTACGGCCACATATGGGGTGTTTCTGCAAACTACAGAATCGTGGCAATAAATATAGCGTTTTGTTTGGCTGTAAACCCTTGCTTTGTTACTGGAAAAAATAGATTAAAATGGAAAATTTCCCAATTTTTTTTAATTTCATCTCCATTTGCCATTAACTCTTTTGGAACACCTAAATGGTTAACAACGTTTGTAAAATCCGTTTTGAATACCTTGAGGGGTGTAGTTTCTAGAATGGGGTCATTTTTGGGTGGTTTCTATTATGTAAGCTTCACAAAGTGACTTCAGCCCTGAACTGGTCCTTAAAAAGTGGGTTTTTGAAAATTTCTGAAAGATTTCAAGATTTGCTTCTAAACTTCTAAGCCTTGTAATATCCCCAAAAAATAAAATGTCATTCCCAAAATGATCCAAACATGAAGTAGACATATGGGGAATGTAAAATAATAACTATTTTTGGAGGTATTACTACAAGCCGGATTCCCAAAAAGTTGGGACACTAAACAAATTGTGAATAAAAACTGAATGCAATGATGTGGAGATGGCAAATGTCAATATTTTATTTGTAATAGAACGTAGATGACAGATCAAACGTTTAATCCGAGTAAATGTATCATTTTAAAGGAAAAATATGTTGATTCAAAATTTCACGGTGTCAACAAATCCCCAAAAAGTTGAGACAAGTAGCAATAAGAGGCTGGATAAAGTAAATTTGAGCATAACGAATAGCTGGAAGACCAATTAACACTAATTAGGTCAATTGGCAACATGATTGGGTATAAAAAGAGCTTCTCAGAGTGGCAGTGTCTCTCAGAAGCCAAGATGGGTAGAGGATCACCAATTCCCACAATGTTGCGCAGAAAGATAGTGGAGCAATATCAGAAAGGTGTTACCCAGCGAAAAATTGCAAATACTTTGCATCTATCATCATCAACTGTGCATAACATCATCCGAAGATTCAGAGAATCTGGAACAATCTCTGTGCGTAAGGGTCAAGGCCGTAAAACCATACTGGATGCCCGTGATCTCCGGGCCCTTAAACGACACTGCACCACAAACAGGAATGCTACTGTAAAGGAAATCACAGAATGGGCTCAGGAATACTTCCAGAAACCATTGTCCGTGAACACAATCCACCGTGCCATCCACCGTTGCCAGCTGAAACTCTACAGTGCAAAGAAGAAGCCATTTCTAAGCAAGATCCACAAGCTCAGGCGTTTTCACTGGGCCAGGGATCATTTAAAATGGAGTGTGGCAAAATGGAAGACTGTTCTGTGGTCAGACGAGTCACGATTCGAAGTTTTTTGGAAATCTGGGACGCCATGTCATCCGGACCAAAGAGGACAAGGACAACCCAAGTTGTTATCAACGCTCAGTTCAGAAGCCTGCATCTCTGATGGTATGGGGTTGCATGAGTGCGTGTGGCATGGGCAGCTTGCATGTCTGGAAAGGCACTATCAATGCAGAAAAATATATTCAGGTTCTAGAACAACATATGCTCCCATCCAGACGTCATCTCTTTCAGGAAAGACCCTGCATTTTTCAACAAGATAATGCCAGACCACATTCTGCATCAATCACAACACCATGGCTGCGTAGGAGAAGGATCCGGGTACTGAAATGGCCAGTCTGCAGTCCAGATCTTTCACCTATAGAGAACATTTGGCGCATCATAAAGAGGAAGGTGCAACAAAGAAGGCCCAAGACTATTGAACAGTTAGAGGCCTGTATTAGACAAGAATGGGAGAGCATTCCTATTTCTAAACTTGAGAAACTGGTCTCCTCGGTCCCCAGACGTCTGTTGAGTGTTGTAAGAAGAAGGGGAGATGCCACACAGTGGTGAAAATGGCCTTGTCCCAACTTTTTGGGGATTTGTTGACACCATGAAATTCTGATTCAACATATTTTTCCCTTAAAATGGTACATTTTCTCAGTTTAAACTTTTGTTCCGTGATTTATGTTCTATTCTGAATAAAATATTAGAAGTTGGCACCTCCACATCATTGCATTCAGTTTTTATTCACGATTTGTATAGTGTCCCAACTTTTTTGGAATCCGGTTTGTATGTATTATAGAAGTAGAGAAATTGAAACTTAAAAATTTGCTAATTTTTAATTTTTTTTTGTAAATTTGGTAATTTTTTATAAATAAAAATGAAATTTTTTTTACTACATTTTACCAGTGTCATGAAGTACAATATGTGACGAAAAAACAATCTAAGAATGGCCTGGATAAGTCAAAGCGTTTTAAAGTTATCACCACATAAAGTGACACTGGTCAGATTTTACAAAAAATGGCCTGGTCCTTAACCGCCTCACGTCCGCCCATAGGATATAAACGTCCTATGGGTGGACGTCTATTTCTGACAGCACGTTTTAAAACGTCCTGTCAGAAATAGCAGCTGCACGCTAATCGTGCAGCTGCTGATCGGGTTGCCCGCTGTCAGTGACAGCAGGGCAACCCTAAGACAAGGCAGGGACAGTGCCCAGGTGTCCCTGCCTTCACGATCGCTGCAGACACAGCGCTCACCGAGCGCTGTGTCTGCAGAGAAGGAAGCGCTGTGCGCTTCCTGTTCCGGCCCGGCGGTCATGTGACCGCCGTGACCGGAGAGTGCAGGGGCTGTGTGAGGTCTCTCAGAGACCTCGATCAGCCCTGCTGTGAGGCTGTACAGCGCAGGATTGCTGCTGTACAGCCTCTATAGGGGTGCATTTCCACTGTAACTGGGGCTACTATGTCAGCCCCAGTTACAGGAGAAATCAACTGTGAAAAAAAAAAAGAAAAAGTGAAGCAAATGTCCCCCAGAGGTCTTGTATGACCTTATGGGGGACGAAAAGTGTAAAAAAAAATAAAAAAAATAAAAAAATAAAGGGTTGAAAAAATAAAATAAAATAAAGTTTCACATGTAAAAAAAAAAAAAGTCCCCAAGTTAGGAATAAAAAAAAAAAAATTAAAATAGAAAAAATAAAGTAAAATAGACATATTTAGTATTGCCGCGTCCGTAAAAACCAGCTCTATAAAAATATCACATGACCTAACCCCTCAGATGAACACCGTAAAAAATAAATAAAAAAAACTGTGTCAAAACAAGCAATTTTTGTCACCTTGCATCACAAAAGGTGCAACACCAAGTGATCAAAAACGTGTATGTCCCACAAAATGGTACCAATAAAACCGTCACCTCATCCCGCAAAAAATGAGCCCCTACATAAGAAAATCTCTCAAAAAATAAAAAAACTATAGCTCTTAGAACATGGAGACACTAAAACATAATTTTTTTGGTTTCAAAAATGCTATTATTGTGTTAAAGTGAAACAAATAAAAAAAAGTATACATATTAGGTATTGCCGCGTCCGTAAAAACCAGCTCTATAAAAATATCACATGACCTAACCCCTCGGGTGAACACCGTAAAAAAAACCAAAAAAAAACTGTGTCAAAACAAGCAATTTTTGTCACCTTGCATCACAAAAGGTGCAACACCAAGTGATCAAAAACGCGTATGTACCACAAAATGGTACCAATAAAACTGTCACCTCATCCCGCAAAAAATGAGCCCCTACATAAGAAAATCTCTCAAAAAATAAAAAAACTATAGCTCTCAGAACATGGACACATTAAAACATAATTTTTTGGTTTCAAAAATGCTATTATTGTGTAAAACTTTAATAAATGAGAAAAAGTATACATATTAGGTATCGCCACGTCTGTAACAATCTGCTCTATAAAAATGTCACTTGACTGAACCCCTAAGGTGAACGCTGTAAAAATAAATAAATAGAAACTGTGCTAAAACAACCAATTTTTTGGTCACCTTGCCCCATAAAGTGTTATATTGAATGATCAAAAAATCATATGTACCCAAAAATAGTACTAATAAAACTGGCACCTTATCCCCTAGTTTCCAAAATGGGGTCACTTCTTGGGAGTTTCTACTGTAAGGGTGCATCAGGGGGCTTCAAATGGGACATGGCATCTAAAAACCATGTGGAGTTCCTTTCCTTCTGCGCCCTGCCGTGTGCCCATACAGCAGTTTACGACCACATGTGGGGTGTTTCTGTAAACCGCAGAATCTGGGTAATAAATATTGAGTTTTGTTTGGCTGTTAACCATCGATGTGTTAGAGAAAAAAATTGATTAAAATGGAAAATCTGCCAAAAAAGTGAAATTTAAAAATTTGATCTCCATTTTCCTTTAATTCTTGTGGAACGCCTAAAGGGTTAACAAAGTTTGTAAAATCGGTTTTGAATACCTTGAGGGGTGTAGTTTCTACAATGGGGTCATTTATGGGGGTATCCACTATGTAGGCCCCACAAAGTGACTTCAGACCTGAACTGGTCCTTATAAAGTGGGTTTTGGCAATTTTCTTAAAAATTTGAAGAATTGCTTCTAAACTTCTAAGCCTTCTAACGTCCTAAAAAAATAAAATGACATTTCCAAAATGATGCCAACATAAAGTAGACATATGGGGAATGTTAAATAATAAATATTTTATGAGGTATCACTTTCTGTTTTAAAAGCAGAGAAATTGAAATTTAGAAAATTGCGATTTTTTTTAAATTTTTGGGTAAATTTGGGATTTTTTCATAAATAAAGGTGAAATATTTTGACTCAAATTTATGACTATCATGAAGTACAATGTGTCACGAGAAAACAATCTCTGAATGACTTGGATAAATAAAGGCGTTCCAAAGTTATTACCACATAAAGTGAGATATGTCCGTTTTGCTAAATTTGGCCTGGTCAGGAAGGGGGCAAAGGGCCCAGATGGGAAGTGGTTAAGGAGTTAATGCTTAAAAAAAAACTTTGAAAAAAAATTATTTGCATCCCTATATTCTGCCATCCGTAACTTTCTTATATTTATGTCTACAGAGCTGTATAACAGCTCATTTTTTGCTGTGTGATCTGTATTTTCAATAATTTTAACAGTTCAGACATTTATTAAGAGCAAAAGGCAAAATACAAACAGGTGCAATAGCAGGTCCACACATTATACATCAAGGCATTTTGTAGGTTATCTTCCATTAAAAGGGTTTGCCACTCTCTGGCTACTTGTGTCCAATGTGTATATAAGATGACTAAGGCCCCTTTCACACGGGCGAGATTTCTGCGCGGGTGCAATGCGTGAGGTGAACGCATTGCACCCGCACTGAATCCGGACCCATTCATTTCTATGGGGCTGTGCACATGAGCGGTGATTTTCATGCATCACTTGTGCGTTGTGTGAAAATTGCAGCATGCTCCTCTTTGTGCGTTTTTCACGTAACGCAGGCCCAATAGAAATGAATGGTGTTGCGTGAAAATCGCAAGCATCCGCAAGCAAATGCGGATGCGGTGCGATTTTCACGCACGGTTGCTAGGTGACGATCGGGATGGGGACCCGATCATTATTATTTTCCCTTATAACATGGTTATAAGGGAAAATAATAGCATTCTTAATACAGAATGCATAGTACAATAGGGCTGGAGGGGTTAAAGAAAAATTATTATAATTTAACTCACCTTAATCCACTTGTTCGTGCTGCCGGCATCTCTTCTGTCTTCTTTTGTGAGGAATAGGACCTTTGATGACGTCACTACGTTCATCACATGGTCCGTCACATGATCCATCACCATGGTGATGGATCATGTGACGGACCATGTGATGAGTCCGGGTCTGGGTACCACATACAGTTTTTTATCACACGCTTGCAAAACGCATTGCACTCGCGCGATAAAAACTGAACAACGGAACGCAATCGCAGTCAAAACAGACTGCAATTGCGTACCTACTCGCGTGGGTTTGCACTCTACACTCTATCACGCACAGATTCCAGGCAACCTCAGTTCCATCAACTGTCCCGATTTATTGTCAGCGGGTGGTACATAAAATAAACAAACAAAACCAAATTCTATGCCTGTCCGGCTCTAACTATACAATCAGGAACTCCTGACTAACCTAGTGCCAGCCTGACACTGGGCACCAAACATAACCATATCGTTTGTACCACCTGCTATGCTCTCAGAGACTCCCAGCAGTGCTGTTCCCAGGCAGAGTCATAGCGACGTGTCTGCATTCTCAGCCTTATATCAGGCTAGCACACCTGAGGAGTGATTACCTGACAGCCCAAAACCCGGACTGTCTGGATGGAGTGGGGGTCCACCCTTTTCTCCACACTCCAGCAACACAGGCCCTAAAAATGTTTTTTATTTTTTTATACAAACCCGAATTGCAGAGACATCTGCACAGAAGTGAGGAACCTTGGGCACACGTAGACCCCGTCCACTACTTCTCCAGACACTCTGTCACAATATACATATCTTCAGATCCTTTCACTTTTGTCATATTTTATTATGTTGCAGCCTTGTGCACTCAATACACCATAATGACAAATTGAAAACAGAATGTTCAATAGCTTTGCCAATTCATTAAAAAGGAAAAACTAAAATATTGCATAAATGTAAGTATTCAGACCCTTTACTCAGTAATTAGTTGCCGCACCTTTGGCAGTGATTACAGTCTCCAGTCTTCTTAGGTATAATACCACAAGGTTTGCACACCTGGATTTGGGGAGTTCCATTCTTCTTTGCAGATTCTCTTAAGCTCTGTCAGATTGGATAGGTCCTGACTATGGACAGCCATTTTCAGGTCTCTCCAGAGACGTTCAAATCAGGCACTTAGGCCAAAAAGTTTAATCTTAGTTTCATCAGACCAGAGAATCTTGAGCTTAGTGAAGCAGGCAGAAGCAGGAGCCCGCTCCGCTCAGCTAATCCTGGCATAGTTACAGGGTACCGTTGTGCTATGCCAAGATTTAGAAAACCTCATCGCTGCGGTCCCATTGATAAAAATATGTTCTTCATACTCCGTACACCACTGAGAAGTCAGTGTTGTACAGAGAGAAATGTGCGCTTTAGGTAGGGAAAAGTGTCATAAAAATACAAAATAAATGAATAAACTATATTACAAAAAGTGTTATTAGGGCATTAGGGACAGGTTAACAAAAATGTATATAAAAGCTTAGTTAGTCTTTAAGAAACCTTTGGGTAAGCGGATCTGTGGGTCGTACATGGCACTTATGGTTTTAGTAGATTTTTAATGCATTTTTGTTTTTAATACCATTTCCAATAGTGCTTCAAGAAATTTGGTATTTAGACTCTGCCATAAAGCCCAGATTGGAGTGTTGCAGTGATGGTTCACATCTAGAAATTTCTTAAATCTGCACACAGGATTTTTGGAGCACAGCCAGAGTGGCCATTAGTCATTTGGTCGCCACTCACAAAGGTCCTTGTCCCCTGATTACTTAGTTTGGTGGGGCAGCCAGCTTTAGGAAGAGTCCTGGTTGTTCCAAATTTCTTCCTTTTAAGAATTATGGAGGCCACTGTGCACTTGAGAGCTTTCAGTGAACTATAATTTTTTTTTATCCCCTTCTCCAGATCTGTGCCTCCATACAATCCTGTCTCTGATCTCTATAGGCAGTTCTTTCCTCCTCATGGCTTTGTTTTTGCTCTTATTTGCATTGTCAGCTGTGAGACCTTATGTAGATAGGGCTGTGTCTTTTCAAGTTTTCAGGGTAGATTTAGTCCATCCAAATCTTTTTACTATGAATGGAAAAAATCCATTAACTGACATTTCGGGGCTTTTATAGCTGGGCTTTATTTTTGAGGAATGAGTTGACTTTTTTTTTTTTTTTTTGAGATACATCCAACATATTAATTTTAATTATAGGTTTTAGGAAGCTGTACTAACAAAATGTAAGTCAACATGTGAGCTATATAATGTCATAATTTTATATCTCAGGTCATTATAGATGCAGTGATACTAATTATGTTGTGTTTTGTTTTTTACAAAACAAAGCAATGTCTAATGGAAAAGGAATTTTTGCTTTTCATTTTTCAATATTTTTTAACATTTTAATATATGGCTTTTTTATTTTATTTTTTTTAAACATTTTTTTAGTCTTAAATTAACTACAGAGTGATTAACAAATAATACAAATGTGTATTATTTCAGCAGTTTTAGGCCTCGTTCACATCTCCATTACAGAGATAGCCATTAGAGTGGGGCTGTTCTGGCTGTTGAGGGGAGTCCCTGTAGCGGCATTCCTATTAAAGGGGTTGTCTGTGGCAAGACAATCCCTTTAAGGTCAAGTTAGGAACTGGAACACTAATCTGAGCTTGGCGGTCCTGTAGTTTGACAGGGTTTTAGAAGCCCTTCTCTATGGCATAGACCACACCCTTTTGCTGCCTATCTTACATAATAATCATTTTTACTTTTTTAGCAGTTTAGGCAGTTTACAGTAATGTGAATCATAGTCTTTAAACTCGAGTGTGGTCAATATAGCTTTCCAGTTTTTTATAAAGGGGTTTTCAGGCCCTTATATATTGATGGCATTTCTCAGGATAAGCCATCAATATCTCTTTGGCAGAGGGCCAACAGCTTGCAACACGGACGATCACCTATTCTGCAGTAGCTCCAGAACTACAGCTCCGTCCATTTGCTTTAATAGGAGCACTGCTGGAGTAACCAGCTTTGTGCACTATACAATGTACGGAGTTGTAGTTCTGGAGCCAGAGCTACGGAAAAACAGTTGATTAGTGAAGGTACAGAGTTTTCAGACCTCCCCCCCAAATCAGATAATGATGGGCTATCCTGAGGATAGGCCATCTAGATAAAAGGATCTTAAAACCCCTTTCATTTAATACAAAATGATATGGTTTATCCTCGAAATCTAACATACAAAATGAACTCTATTGGTAAAGAAAGTTTGGTTATTCTGACCTCTAGTGGACACTAGTAACAAAGACTTGTACTTTTTTTGTTTCAAAAATGAAATCATTGTGTAAAATTTACATAAATAAAAAAAGTATACATATTAGGTATCGCCGCGTCCGATCGACCGGCTCTATAAAAATATCACATGACCTAACCCCTCAGGTGAACACCGTAAAAAAATAAAAACTGTAAAAAAAAGCCTTTTTTTGTCATCTTACATCACAAAAATTGTAATAGCAAGCGATCAAAAAGTCATATGCACCCCAAAATATGGCTCTCAGACTATGGAGACACTATAACATGATTTTTTTTTGTTTCAAAAATGAAATTATTATGTAAAACGTACATAAATATTTTTTTTTATACATATTAGGTATCGCCACATCCGTGACAACCTGCTCTATAAAAATACCAGATGATCTAACCTGTCAGATGAATGTTGCAAATAACAAAAAAAGCGGTGCCAAAACAGCTATTTCTTGTTACCTTGCCTCACAAAAAGTGTAATATAGAGCAACCAAAAATCATATGTACCCTAAACTAGTACAAACAAAACTTCCACCCTATCCCGTAGTTTCTAAAATGGGGTTACTTTTTTGGAGTTTCTACTCTAGGGGTGCATCAGGGGGGCTTCAATTGGGACATGGTGTCAAAAAAACACTTCAGCAAAATCCGCCTTCCAAAAACCGTATGGCATTCCTTTCCTTCTGCGCCCTGCCGTGTGCCTGTACAGCAGTTTGCGACGACATATGGGGTGTTTCTGTAAACTACAGAATCAGGGCCATAAATATTGAGTTTTGTTTGGTTGGTAACCCTTGCTTTGTAACTGGAAAAAATGGATTAAAATGGAAAATCTGCCAAAAAAGTTAAATTTTGAAATTGTATCTCTATTTTTCATTAATTCTTGTGGAACACCTAAACGGTTACCAAAGTTTGTAAAATCAGTTTTGAATACCTTGAGGGGTGTAGTTTCATAGAATGGGGTCATTTTTGGGTGGTTTCTATTATGTAAGCCTTGCAAAGAGACTTCAGACCTGAACTGGTCCCTAAAAATTGGGTTTTTGAAAATTTATGAAATTCTAAGCCTTGTAACATCCCCAAAAAATAAAATATCATTCCCAAAATGATCCAAACATGAAGTAGACATATGGGGAATGTAAAGTAATAATTTTTGGAGGTATTACTATGTATTATAGAAGTAGAGAAATTTAAACTTGGAAATTTGCAAATTTTTCAAAATTTTTGGTAAATTTGGTATTTTTTTATGCAAAAAAAATTTACTTTTTTGACCCAATTTTAGCAGTGTCATGAAGTACAATATGTTACGAAAAACAATCTCAGAACAGTCTGGGTAAGTAAAAGCGTTTTAAAGTTATCAGCACTTAAAGTGACACTGGTCAGATTTGCAAAAAATGGCCAAGTCCTTAAGGTGAAATAGGGCTGAGTCCTTAAGGGGTTAAACTAAAAACACACAAAGAATTAAATGTTTCCATGTTTTTATTGAACACACCATGTAAACATTTACAGTGCAGGTGGAAAAAGTATGTGAACCCTTGGATTTAATAACTGGTTGAATCTCCTTTGGCAGCAATAACTTCAACCAAATGTTTCCTGTAGTTGCAGATCAGACGTGCACAACGGTCAGGAGTAATTCTTGACCATTCCTCTTTACAGAACTGTTTCAGTTCAGCAATATTCTTGGGATGTCTGGTGTGAATCGCTTTCTTGAGGTCATGCCACAGAATCTCAATCGGGTTGAGGTCAGGACTCTGACTGGGCCACTCCAGAAGGCGTATTTTCTACTGTTTAAGCCATTCTGTTGTTGATTTACTTCTATGCTTTGGGTCGTTGTCCTGTTGCAACACCCATTTTCTGTTGAGCTTCAGCTGGTGGACAGATGGCCTTAAGTTCTCCTGCAAAATGTCTTGATAAACTTGGGAATTCATTTTTCCTTCGATGATAGCAATCCGTCCAGGCCCTGATGCAGCAATCCGTCCAGGCCCCCACCACCATACTTCACAGTTGGGATGAGGTTTTGATGTTGGTGTGCTGTGCCTCTTTTTCTCTACATATAGTGTTGTGTGTTTCTTCCAAAAAAAACTCAACTTTGGCTTCATCTGTCCACAGAATATTTTGCCAGTACTGCTGTGGAACATCCAGGTGCTCTTGTGCAAACTGTAAATGTGCAGCAATGTTTTTTTGGACAGCAGTGGCTTCCTCTGTGGTATCCTTCCATGAAATCCATTCTTGTTTAGCGTTTTACGTATCGTAGATTCGCTAACAGTAATGTTAGCATATGCCAGAGACTTTTGTAAGTCTTTAGCTGACACTCTAGGATTCTTATTCACCTCATTGAGCAGTCTGTGCTATGCTCTTGCAGTCATCTTTACAGGACAGACACTCCTAGGGAGAGTAGCAGCAGTGCTGAACTTTCTCCATTTATAGACAATTTGTCTTACCGTGGACTGATGAACAGCAAGGCTTTAGGAGATACTTTTATAACCCTTTCCAGCTTTATGCAAGTCAACAATTCTTAATCGTAGGTCTTCTGATAGCTCTTTTGTGCAAGGCATCATTCACATCAGGCAATGCTTCTTGTGAAAAGCAAACCCAGAACTGGTGTGTGTTTTTTATAGGGCAGCTGTAACCAACACCTCCAATCTCATCTCATTGATTGGACTCCAGTTGGCTGACACCTCACTCCAATTAGCTGTTGGAGAGGTCATTAGTCTAGGGGTTCACATACTTTTCCACCTGCACTGTGAATGTTTGCATGGTGTGTTCAATAAAAACATGGTAACATTTAATTCTTTGTGTGTTATTAGTTTAAGCAGACTGTGAATGTCTATTGTTGTGACTTAGATGAAGATCAGATCACATTTTATGACCAATTTGTGCAGAAATCCATACCATTCCAAAGGGTTCACATAATTTTTCTAGCAACTGTACATGTATGGTTAAAGAGGTAATCTGACCTAGGAGTGGACAAGCCCAATGGTTCTGTGCCCAATTAAAATAAAAAGAGAAAATCTGTCCAAGGTCCAGCCGTGCCTGCACCACTGCCCTGTTCCTGGCCATTTCTGATCCCTGCAAGATCAAGAATTTGCTTGGTCTCATGAAGGCTGTGGCTAGTCAGAAGTCTCAATGATCACATCTCCTTGAAAGGCACATCACTGCAAGTGACTTACCATTCAAGCACATGTGGCCAGTGAGTGGCTGCAGCAGTTACAGGACCAAACCATTCCCTGGTCCTGCAGGGACTAAAAGCAGACAGAACAGTAGTGCAAACACAGCAGAACTGGACAGTTGAGTGCTTTATTTTCAATGGGACACAGGTTAGGACCATTGGGGTCTGTTATAACTAATGTAGGATGATTTACGTTGCCTTTGTATACATTGTGTTGGAAGTTGTACTGTATCATGTAGGAGTCACATTTCACTTGTAGAAATTCAGATGCTATTGCATATTTCAGTACAAAGGTGTACAAATTACATTTCCGGATAGGTAGATGCTACTGGAATTCATGATGCTGTGGACAAGATTCCTCCAGATATCTCACACGGGTGAATGGTGGCTCAGGCTGTACATATATTTCAAAAGCTGGCATGTCATAATTCAGATTTTCTAATAAAAAAATATATAGCCTTATGATCAGGGAACCTAAGAACTTTTTTGGTCTCAAGTGACAGAATTTTTGGCTTTAGGAAACCCTCCAAATTACAGATTGGTTGAATGGATTAATAGGTCATATTCGTGTTTGGTATGCCTGGGTTGGTAAAAACTTCCTGCATAACTAACCATATTATCTCTTTCTCAGAGATGGAGAAACAATGGGGGCCCCAAAGTTACTCTATTTGAGTAGAGCAGCAGACAAGCATGCGTGTCCAATTCCCTATTCGACTCTATGGGACTGCCGAAGATAGCTGAGTGCTTGTACTTTGCCATCTCGAGCAGTCCCATGGAGTTGAATAGGGAATCGGACATGCCTGCTTATCTTCTGCCATTTTGAATTTTCTTTGCATTACACCATTTGCTGTATGGGATTAATATTGTTATATTTTAATAGTATGGATGTTTCAATGCCAATATTTTATTTATTATTTTATTTTGGGGGAAAGGGGGTGATTTGAACTTTTATATTTTTTTTTTTAAATCAATTTTTTTTTCTCCTAGATGACTAAAACTAGCAATCATTAGATTGGTGTGTTCTGTGATGGATATATTCCCATCACAGAACACAATTGGCAATCACTGTATTCCAATATAGTACTGCCACCTACTGGCCTGTATTGGAATATTAAAATTAGTGATGGGTATTGCTTGAGGCTTTGAGCCATCACCAGAGTATTACAGCTTCCCCAATCTTAGCCGGGTAATGCTGTTACAGGCTCCCGCAACTGCACCACTCAGATGGCGGGGGGGGGGGGGGGGGTTTAAAGGTATGCGATGAGCCTTATGGCTGACTGCATACATTTGTTTGAAACAGCAGAAACCTAGCAGCTATAGTGCCTGCTGCGGGTATCATCTTTAAAGTGCAGACTTCCACCATACATGTATGGTGGAGGTTGTGTCGTGGTATTACACTGCTGTCAATGTGTGCCTGCAGATCACGCAGAATGTACAAAGCACACAAAGAGCTGTCATTTAAAGGGAATTTGTCACAGTCTTTATGGTTTGTTTATAATTTTTTTTCTCCAACCTGCAAATTTTAATTTTTTAATTTTTTTGAGGTGGCATCTATTCACTTTGTGCCTCAGGCAGCAGAAAGTTACATAGTTGATACGGTTGAAAAAAGACATAAGTCCATCAAGTTCAACCAAGGGATAGGTGGGGGCGCGAATCCCAGAAGGAAGGGAGACTAGATGCAGTCCTATGTTTATCATCACTTAGCCATTTGAAAGATTTTGCTTCATTTTCTATCATTTCTAAACTGCTTATTCATAAACTGTTATATTGCTATAGATTTTGCGCTTGTATAAAGTACAGTAACATCCTGTTTTTCAAGTTTAGACTAGATATGGAGTTTATCATTTATTATAAACAACATCTTAAGATTCTTTATAAATTTATTTTTTTACAGGAAAATATGGTTCCCAGCCAGACTCTGTCTGATGACCACACAAGTATGCCTTATATTATTCGGTGGTATTCACCCAATGAGTATCAGTATGGCCAGAAGCCATTTGATCATGATGTCTCTTGTTATCATATCAAAGACAGAAAGGACACATTGAAAAGTTGGGGAAAAAGAACTTGGACAACATTCTTTTGGCCAACAGATTGGGAAGATATATTGGGAAGATATTTGGGTGGGGGCTGAGACACAGGAACATATAGGCTATGTGAAACTTGGGGATGCTCTCCCTCTTCCTGCAACCCCTGAACAAACAGTACATCAGGAACAACAGAAGTTACATTAAATGTGTGCTTTCTGTGTATACAGATGTAGTAGAGTTAACACACATGCTTTATGAGACGTGTTCTCTAAACTAAATGCGTTGAGCAAACACCTTCAATTGCTTTTCAATGGCTTTTGGTTCAAGATAACTCAAATTTCTTAACTCATCGCGTTAAGAGTTTGTGTGTTAACCCTGCTACATCTGTATATACAAGTATAATATCCCAGTAGACTCTATATGTGTAAATAGATATTTGTAGTCTGCAATTGTATTCCATTCACACGCGAGACTGTGGATCCTGTGGTCGGCGTGTGTTTACAGATGTGTATTATATATGCTATTTATGTAGGAGTCTCTATATGTACATGTACTAATGGTCAAGTATTGGATGTGAAATGGGTAGAAGCATAGAGCGAGTAGGCAGTATATTGGTGGAATCTGGATATATTGTATTAGCCACATTTGCTTAGCATCCAGGGAGGGCAGGAACGGAGGTGGTTGTGTGTGGCGGTGTATTCTATGTAATGTGTTGTATTTGTAGTATCTGTATCCATATTACCAGTCAAGTATTTTTATATATAAGTATCTGTGAGGGTTGCATGTTACTCTTAGGTGTTTGAAGGACTGGAGGGCCTGTGGTATAAATACTTAATGAAGGCACTATATCTATGTTCATCAAATGAAATTATTTTACACAACCTTTATAAATGTCCCACTAGAACTTGTAGTACTACAATCATTGCTCGTTTTATTTTAGAAATTTATTATAAATGAAAGGATTATGACCGTAATAACGGTAAGTACCTTCTTTAGAAATGAAAGGGGGAACGGTCATGTTTTCATAAAAAAAAAAAAAATAATTCATTTTAGCATATGTTACTGCTGCAGCAGCACTATGCATAAAGCAATCTTTTGTTTCTTCACATACCACTGTTTTCCTTGAGTTTTTCCCTATATGAGGACCTTCTCAAGATGGCTCCTCTGCCAGTTCTGAGGCCAAAACTGCCTTCCCTCACTTCCCATACACACTTGCTGTAGCCAGCAGCTCGCTGCCAGCCAATCAGATTGGATTACTGAGGGACACGCCTCCTCACTCTGAAGCCTAATGCAGGCATGCAGTGTGAAGGACCGCCCCTCAGTCTTCCTAGCCGGAGACAGACAAGCCATAGCAACGGTCTTTTAAAAGGGAGCAGTGGGAAGGGACAGAGGACATTAATGAAAGCTATTATAAGGTAATTAAAGATCTTTTATTAATCATTGACAGACTAACAGGTATACATACCTAGCTCTAATAAACTAGCAAATAAAATAAAAAATATATGACAGTTACCCTTTAAGGTTTAATGTGTACAACATTACAGAAACGTAATTAATACAAGTAGATATCCATTTAGTTTGAATGGTCATTGCTCCCCGATCAGATTCGGACAGATGGTCACAGGATGTATTTCTTAAATCACAAATTGGAACGAGTCAGCCACGGAAATTCCTGAAAAGAAAAAAAAAGAAAAGAAAAGGGGGATCGATAACATGATGTTTACTTTACCCAACAATAAGCAGGTACATACACTCATCAGGAATCACCTATACAAATATACTACAATCCAGCGCCTGGAAAAGTTGTTTCTTTCCACTTTTGGGTGTTTTACATGTGCTGAGTATCAGGACAATTATGGGAGAGTGTTTGCATGAATGCTCGTTCTCCATAATTCCCTTGTGTAAAAGTGTCAGCATTCACGAGATGAACAAGCAAACAATCGTTCATTGGGTAATTGCATTTTTTATGAGGCACATAAAATCATTACTCGTGTGAACAGGGATGTTCTGCCAGCAAATAATGAAACTGTATTGGGATGAGCAATCACAGTAGTGATCATTCATCCCCATTAAGAGGAGAGGACTGCTATATGTTAAGCGGTCATCTCTGCTCACCAGACAATCAGGAACATTTGGTTCAATCCCAAAAATTGCCGGGGCATTGGACCATGTAATCAGCACATGCTACTATATAAAAGGCATTTAATAAGAAAATTGCCTTGGTTTGCACAAAATCGTAAAAGGGCTGCATAGGATGGCTATAAAGAAAATGAAAGCAGTCGGCCAGGCAAGTTTTTGGCCGATAGTGATTACTCCCCTTCCACTCAGTCCCATTGCCTTTTGGCCAAGCAAGCATGTGATCTCAGTAGGAAAAAGGCGAGGAAGCCACTATTATGCCTCATGCAGACGTCCGTGTCAGTTTTGGATCAGTGGTAACACGGACCATGTTCAATCCGTGTTTTCTCCTGTGACAGATCCGCGGGTCAGTTTTTTGCTGTCCGTGTTTCACTAACACTCAACAGCTGAAAAATAATTTTTTTAAGAATCTCTTGTTAATGATCCGTGCAACACGGATGGCATCCGTGGTTTTCATGGACCCATAGACTATAATGGGCATGATGGATCCGTGAACACGGACAAAATAGAGCATGCATACGTGGTAAAAAAACGGACCCACGGACCATGCTGAAACACTGATGTGTGAATATACACATCAAAATGAATAGGGACGTGTGCTGTCCGTGTAGAACATGTACAGCACACGTCCGTGAAACACTGACGTCTACATGAAGCTTTATACTCCTCTGGCTGATACGTAGCTCTTCAAGAACAAAAGCATCAGGTAGTTGAAATCCAACTTGCCCGATCTTAATCTCCCCTGACATCTGCAATCAGGGGAGAGTCAAGTGCCCCCGCCCCACATACACATTATTAATATGTATGGCCTGCTTAAAATCGATACATTATACGAATCCTGAGGTAGCTGCTGATTGGGATTCCATGAAATGTGTTCTGAAGGTGGTGGATCCAGCCAATTTTGGCGAGAACCGACTATGGTGTGCCAAACACATTAGCTTACTGGCAGATTCCACCAAAATCGCTTGGATCCAACAACAAAATAGAAAGTCTAAGTTCACCCCTATCCAGCAAAACAAGACTTGTGTGCTTTTGAACTAGAGCAAACACTATAGAGCGTTGCAGCCATTCTGGTGTAATGGCTAGTGAATGTAATGACTCATGAAGGAAATTCCAAGACGTTACCTGTGTCTTCCGGTCAGACTGTGGATCTATCATGACATTGATCAGAGATGGCAAATTTTTATCTGAGAAGCTGGAATTCAGCGCTTGCTGCAGTTCTGCGGGAGTACGCACAAAGTATCCTTTCCCACCAAAGGCCATCATTACCTGCTCATAGCGAGCATTTGGCTTCAGAGCAACAGGAGGTGCTCTAGGGGAAAAAAAAAAAAATTATATATTTACATACACAAACATATATTACTTATATAAAGGATTCTTAGGATGCATACATATGGGGAATTTATCATGAGGGTAATTTTTTTTTTTTTTTTTTTTAAGTCTGCACGAGCCTACATGGCCGTAATGTGCCTCAAATTTAATAACGGTCACCTCCTTTTTTTTTGATAACTTCAGTGCAATTTTAAACTATGCTCTTTTGTCTAGGATGTTACCGTAGTTTTGACACCACCCTCCTATTGGAGTAAAGCTTTATTCACACGACCGTGTGATGTCAGTGTCCATTTTGTGGACTGCAATCCATGGGCCCTGGCCGTGTGCCCCCTGCATTGTGGGGAGGACCCATAGACTTCAAAAGGGTCAGCGATCCGGAAGTTGGGCCAAATATAGGACATATCCTATCTTGTGGTGCAGCCACACGGACACAGCGCACCGTAATGTGGGGTGCACGCAGCGGTGCCAGGGTTCTGTGGATCTGCAGTCTGTGGTCCGCAAACCAAACACAGCCGTGACAGCTAAACAAACCTTTTCCAGCCATTTTTTAAAAGTATCAAGAGCTATGTATATAAAGGAGGGGAGAGGGGGGAAATCACAAAGATACATTAAAAAGTCTGACAAAAAATGGCATGTGTCCAATATTATGATTATTTTTTTTTCTGTTGCAGATTCTGGATGTAACAGCTGCCTCTGCACCCTCTATAGCTACTCCCTTGTGAGTAAGGCTCTACCTAGATTTTGTTTCCAAAGACTCCAAGGCCCCACATATTTATCCTCAAACATACAAACGCATGTACGAATACTGAGGCATAAAACGCTCAACACTGCCACAATAAAAGCTATAACAGGCTATAAATATGTAGTGACCTCAGAAATCGCCTTCAATCTCCCCTGTTTACACTGTATGTAAAGAATTGCAAACATTTGTATTTTATTGTTCTACAATTCTATAAAACCCATAAAAACTGAGAGCATTATGGTACTTACATAGAAGCTGGGTCCCCAGCCTTTAACATGTTGGCCCAAGAGTCTTCATCAAACCCATTATAAATTCCATTGTTATTAACAACAATTATTATTATAGGAAGGTTGTATCTATAAAAATAAATAAATAAATAAATACAAACCATATACCATACATATATCATTATCTTTTACACGAGGAATCTTTCCTTACATCCACCACTGGTTGCAAGTAACCTTTTGGTAACTTTGCTCTTAAAGTCATATTACAAAAGAAGTTATGTTTTTCATTATAAATAAGAAAATGACAAGATAACAACAGTTTATACAAAAACATTTGGTAAATATGTAATCTAATCCAAGTACAAATTAGCAAAAGTGCTCCAAATTATGCTGTATGTGATAATACAAGAATGTACAATAACATAATACATTTGGTCAATATTACCATCACTTTTCACACATTAAATACAATAGCATGCAGAAACATGGCTTCAATTTCTTCTTACCTGCAGATTGTTTCAACCTCCATACCGGAAAAGCCAAATGCGCTATCCCCTTCCACACAAACAACACGCTTTCCTGGGGCCTCATATTTAACAACCATGGCTGCTGCTATGGCAAATCCCAGACCAACACCCATTGTGCCAAAAGTGCCAGCATCTAGCCTGTTGGGAAAATAGGTAAGCTGTTCCTTTATATATAATACATAATAATTAGTAACACTGATAAATGAAAGTAGTGCACAGTAAACCTGAGCAGCTTCATAGATATGTAGGTATATACTCTATCTTCATAGTGATCAGAGTTCTGTTTTTCTGATAAAAAGTTTCAAATCCCTTGCAGACAGATTTATTATAACATTCTAGCTGCCACTAGAGGGTGCACAGAAGCTTTCTGCATACTGGTATACTATACATTTAAAAAGGGTTTTCCGAGACTTTCTAACAGCTGGGACCCCCGCCGATCCCACAAAATATATTGACAGCTTTCAAACCAGCACCTGGATCTAAATACTTTTGTAATTGCATATAATTAAAATTTTGTATGGCCACCGAGTTATTCAATAAAATCTGTGTAGCGCCACCTGCTGTTTGAAAGAAAAGTCCTGTACTATATGAGGTTTTATTTTCATTTTTACATTAATAATGGGATATCCACTTTAAAAATAAGACAGTATGCAGTTGCAATAGTTAAGCTCTCTCTAGAGGCAGCTGCGGGCTGCCAGAATATCGGGGCAAATTTACAATGGCAAGCAGTGGCAAAATTTGCCGCATTTCTGGTATATAATGTTGGATAAAATTTTAGACCCATTTATGAAGCAATGCACCAAAAAGAATAGGAAAAATAAAAAAGGGAAGAAAGGGATGCTAATAAGCTCTTAACAAGCTCAGCCTCTGATGTCACCAGATGTAAGCCAGCTATCCTATAAGTCAATGTTCGACCCTTTAAATAGGCCTTGAGACATGACTTGGAGAATCTGGTGGCATTAGGGGCAGAGCTTGTTAAAGGGGTTCTCCAGGAATTAGGAAAATGAAAATACTTAAAATATTACTTTAATATAAATATATTCCCAAATACCTTTCATTAGTTATAATGGGTCGTTTTGTGTAGGAAGCAATAATAAAATGTCTGCCATCCTATTCCTAAATCTCTGTAGGAATGGAGCTCATGAGGAGACATGAAGTACAGAGAGGAGGTGGGGATGTGGATAATGAGCAGCAGCACTTGTATGCAGTCTCCATTACCACAGTCTGTTCTGTCCATCCTCTCTGTACTTCATGTCTCCTCATGAACTCCATTCCTACAGAGATTCAGCTGAAGATTCTATCATAGAGGAGGATGAGGCAGCTCTTTACCTCGGTGTTCTGAAGTAACTTGTCCTTCTGTGTGCTTAGGACAGGTTTTGTGTGTACTAATAGGATGGCGGCCATTTTATTTCTCCCGATGATTGCTCCCCAGACAAAACTAGCCATTATTTCAAATGAAAGGCACTTGGGAATATACTTATAATAAAGTAATATTTAAAGAGGACCTTTCACTAGAATAAAACATCTAAACTAACCATACAAACATGGAGAGCGGCGCCCAGGGATCCCCCTGCACTTACTGTTATCCCCGGGCGCCGCTCCGTTCTCCCGGTATAGCCTCCGGAATGTTCATAGTTAGGCTCCACCCAGGGGAACCTGCTGGCGTCTCATTCTCCCATGCTGTAGCGCTGGCCAATCGCAGTGCTCAGCTCATAACCTGAGAGAGAAAAAACCCTCTCAGGCTATGAGCTGAGCGCAGCGATTGGCCAGCGCTACAGCCTGGGAGAAGGAGACCCCGGCAGGTTCCACTGGGTGGAGCCTAACTATGAACATACCGGAGGCTATAACCAGAGAACGAAGTGGCGCCCGGGGATAATAGTAAGTGCAGGGGGATCCCTGGGCGCCGCTCTCCATGTTTGTATAGTTAGTTTAGATGTTTTATTCTAGTGAAAGGTCCTCTAAGTATTTTTATTTTTTTTATTTTCTTAATTCCCGGAGAATCTCATTTTCATCCCTTTCTTCCCAAAATTCCAGACGAGCATGTATGGCCTATAAGTCTACTTAAAGGGAATCTGTCACCGGGATTTTGTGTATAGAGCTGAAGACATGGGTTGCTAGATGGCCGCTAGCACATCCGCAATACCCAGTCCCCATAGCTCTGTGTGCTTTTATTGTGTAAAAAAAACGATTTGATACATATGCACATTAACCTGAGATGAGTCAGAGCTTGAAAATATGACTCTTCTCTGGTCACACAAGATATGACTCTTTTATGTTAATTTGCATATGTATCAAATCGTTTTTTTTACACAATAAAAGCACACAGAGCTATGGGGACTGGGTATTGCGGATGTGCTAGCGGCCATCTAGCAACCCATGTCCTCAGCTCTATACACAAAATCCAGGTGACAGGTTCACTTTAAGGTGCGCTCTCCCAAAGGAGGGAGTACCCCCCCAAAAATAAAAATAAAGTTATGTCTGTCAGAATATGGCAATGCAAAGAAAATACATTTTTTTAAAGGTCTAATTTAGTAAAACATAATAGAAACTATATAAATTTGGAATTCTCATATTATACTGACCAGTAGAATAAGATTGTTATGACATTTTAGTGTACAGTGAACATCCTAAAACACAAAAACGATGATGGAATTGCATTTGATTTTTCATTTTCTCCCCACAATTTATTTTTTTCCTATTTTCTAATATATGCTATGGTAAATTATATAATGCAATAAAAAAAATATACAACTTGTCCTGCAAAAAATATGCCCTCATATGGCTATGTGAATGGATAATTTAATAAAGATTTTTGTTTTTTACTTCATTATTTTTAGCCCCTCTAGGGGAATTGAACACATGATCATCACATTGCTTCTATTATAGAATGCAATGCTGCGTTTCAGGAACTTAATGGCAGGCCTGGGAGCCCTCACAAGACTAAGGTTTACAATAGTAACCAAAAGATCCCTAAATCTTGTTGTGGGGAACCCTCATGTCACTGGGAGCAGCCTGTAAATGACCCCTTGGATGCCTTTGGCGCAACTGACCACAGCATCTGAGGATCTAACTGTCCGCGATTGGAGTGGTCTCCGATGACTGACACTGGCGAGGGATGTCCACTTCTTTATCAGACTTCCGTCATACATGTATGGCTGATGTCAGGAGAGGGTTAAAGTTAATTCCAGCTTTTAGATGTATCCTCCCGATCAACATTATCAGATCACTGGGGTCCAACTCGCTTACCAATAGGGTTGTCACCATTCCAAAATTTGAATTCCGTTTTGATACCATAAAAAAATTACACCAATAAAATCTGCGTGCACTCCGCATTTTATGGAACGTTCAGCCCATATTAGAACAGTCCTATCCTATTTTTGGGGAGGGGACAAAAATGTTTTTAATACTGGGGTTAGGGGGGGCACACTGCGCCACCAATGAAGATAACTCGCCTATTAATTCAAATACAGGAGGCGGGCGATGGCTGCATAATCATATAGCCAGCACCCGACTTCTATGACAGGGAGCTGCGATTTGCGGCAGTTAACTGCCGCGGATCACAGCTCCCTGTCATAGAGGTCGGGTGCCAGCTATATGATTCTGCAGCCAGCACCCACCTTCTGTATTTGAATTAATGGGAGAGTTATCTTGATTGGTGGTGCAGTGGCCACAGCCCCTCCCGTCCTCTTCCCCTCTCACTTGTCATTGGTGGCAGCTGCAGCACAGGGGGGAGGCAGAGACTGCTTCCTTCTCCCCTGTACTGCTAAGCGAACATGGCGCACGCTGAGAGAAGACTGCACCATGTTCTCTGATACTAGGCAGTGCAGTCTCGTATCAGTAAAATGCAAATCCTGGTATCGAATCGATACTGGTACAAAAGTATCGATAATTCGATACCCGGTGCAACCCTACTTACCGATTAGCGGCGGTTTTTGGCAGCTGCCGAAAACTAAATGGCTCAGGTCCTGATCGGTGGGAGCAATGGGTTGTCAGACCCCAACTAATCTGATATTTATGACCTAGCTGAAAGATAGCTCATCAATATCTAAAAGTTAGAATGCCCCTTTCTGATGCAGATATAAGCTATCCAATATTTGGTGTAAAGGCAAAGGCAGAGAAAAGATCTTGTGGTCTAAACAGAGATCTGCTGCCCAGAAACTGATTCTGTATGAGGACGAGGGAATGCAATAGCAATTCCTCGGCCTTAGGGCTCATGCACACAAACCATATTTTGATTCCGTATCCGGAACCATTCATTTGAACCAGTGGCGGATCCAGAGCCTGGTCTCGGGAGGGGCACTTTCAGATTTTTTTTCTGTCCGCCGCCACAAAACAATGGCGCTTATAGAACAGACTATACAGTGTATGCTATATGTGTATAACAAACATATTTCACATGAAAACTTACAATTACTTGACTTGGCCCTTGGGGGTCTCGGACGCCACTTCAACACTTTGGCCGGGGGCTCGGTGGAGCTGATGTGTTTTATCCTAATGAGAAAGATTTCATAATAAGGATTTGGAGAAGGGGCAGAGGGATAGCAGAGCAGGGAGAGGCTGGTGCTGCTACTAGGGGGTCATACCATGTGGGAGTAATAAAGCCCCCTCCAGTAGAAAAAAAATTCTCCTTATAATGTGACAGTGCAGAAAATACCCCCTTGTAATGCCCCCAGTTGAGCTAATGTCCCCATAGTGCCCCCATAATGTCCCAGTATAAAATACCCCTATATAGTGCCCCTAGTAAATGCCCCCATAGTGCTCCACATAGTTCCTCCTAGTGTCCCCCATAATGTACCAGTATAAAATGTTCCAGTAGATGCCCTCAGTGTCGCCCATAATTTGCAAGTATAAAATACCCCTTCTTAGTGCCCCCCATAGATTATCCCATAGTACTCCTCTCCCCCCTTCCCCATAGTACCCACCATAAGGTGTCCCAGTATAAAATTGTACTGTACAGAGCGCCCATATAAAATACCTTCTTTGTGGCCTCAGTAGATGCCCCTATAGTGCTCCCAATCATGTGCCAGTATTAAATAACAGCGCCCCCCCCCCCCCCCCCCCGTGCCAGTAATAACAGCATTGTATAAAAAAAAAAACACATACTTACCTCCATGTCAGCGATGCGATGCAGGCCTCTTCCGGCCTGTGTCCTGCGCTGTATGGCTCAGGCGGCGCGATGACGTCATCGCGCCGGCCTCCGATAGGCTGCAGGCACTAGGCCGGCAGCCTATCAGAGGAAGGGAAAGGGACACGCCTCTCCCTCCCCTGCCGCAGCACAGGCATCTGTATCGCTGTCCTGAGGACGGCGATACAGATGAGCGCTTCCATTGTGGAAGCGCTCATCTCCCTCTGCCCTGCGGCCGCCAGCTCGGGGGAGGGGGGGAGGAAATTGCCCCGTTGCCCCCCCTGGGTCCGTAAAATAAGCGGACAGCACTCTGTGTGCTGTCCACATCTGTTGCTCCATTCCGTGGCCCCGCAAAAATTACGAGACATGTCCTATTCTTGTCAGTTTTGTGGACAAGAATAAGCATCTCTATAATGGGCCTCCCGTTACGTTTTGCAAAATCAGATGGCATCCGTTTTTTTTGCGGACTGCAAAAAACGCCACGGTCGTGTGCACGAGCCCTTATACTGTGAAGGAGATCACTGCATGTAAATGCACCGAGTAAGCAGCAGACGGTCGGGAAGGAACGCTTCCTTCCCGACAATTGGCAGCTTCATCGGTCTGTGTAAACCCACCTTAAAATCTGCCTCATTATCTTTTGGATCCAAGTCTTCTCATGGGATTTGAAGCCCTGTGTCAGAAAAACTGAGCTTTCACCACTATAATAGTATATTCAAAAATTCAATTAATAAATTTAACAGCAGAGTTTTGGCCCCCAAAACATCATGGTGTCGAAAGGTGAACATTCACTTTAACTTACCTGTGACGTGGATAAAGGTTTGGAAGCACAGTACGGCCGATGTCCATTGTGTTGGCCCCCTCACTTACAATAATACAGTCATTAGGCAAAGCCTCCTTAACATAGCGAAACACAGTATAATAGTTCATTGGGACAGATGTTCCCGATGCCAGTTGCTATGTAAAATGAAAAAATAAAAATTACATACAAACTAAGTTAAAAGTTCAACAGAAACTTTTTCAGGAATTTTTACTCCTTTATATACACTGAACAAAAATATAAAAAACGCAAAACTTTGTTTTGCTCCCATTTTGCATGAGCTGAACTCAAAGATCTGAAACATTTTCTACATACACAAAAGACCCATTACTCTCAAATCTGTCTAAATCTGTGTTAGTGAGTACTTCTCTGCCGAGATAATCCATTCCACCTCACAGGTGTAGCATATCAATGTGCTGATTAGACAGCATGAATATTGCACAGTTGTGCCTTAGACTGCCCACAATAAAAGGCCACTCTGAATTGTGCACAGTTTTGCCTTACTGGGGGGAGGGTCAGAAAACCAGTCAGTATCTGGTGTAGTCACCATTTGCCTCATGCAGTGCAACACATCTCCGTCGCACAGAGTTGATTATGGCCTGTGGAATGTTGGTCCACTCCTCTTCAATAGCTGTGCGAAGTTGCAGAATATTGGCAGGAACAGGAACACGCTGTCATATACGCCGATCCAGACCATCCCAAACATGCTCAATGGGTGACATGTCCGGTGAGTATGCTGGCCATGCAAGAACTGGGATGTTTTCAGATTCCAGGAATTGTGTACAGATCCTTGCAATATGGGGCCGTGCATTATCATGCTGCAACATGAGGTGATGGTCGTGGATGAATGGCACAACAATGGGCCTCAGGATCTCGTCACAGTATCTCTGTGCATTCAAAATGCCATCAATAAAATGCACCTGTGTTTGTTGTCCGTAACATAAGCCTGTCCATATCACAACCCCACCGCCACAATGGGCCACAACGTTGACGTCCGCAAACAGCTCACCCACACACGCTGTCTGCTATCTGCCCTGAACAGTGAAAACCCGGGACTCATTCGTGAACAGAACGCCTCTCCAACGTACCAGACGCCATTGAATGTGAGCATTTGCTCACTCAAGTCGGTTACGACGACGAACTGCAGTCAGGTCCAGACCCCAATGAGGAAGACGAGCATGCAGATGAGCTCCCCTCAGACGGTTTCTGACAGTTTGTGCAGAAATTCTTTGGTTATGCAAACCGATTGTTGCTGCAGCTGTCCGGACGGCTGGTCTCAGACGATCATGGAGCTGAACATGCTAGATGTGGAGGTCCTGGGCTGGTGTGGTTACACATGGTCTGCAGTTGTGAGGCCGGTTGGTTGTACTGCCAAATTCTCTGAAACGCCTTTGGAGACGGCTTATGGTAGAGAAATGAACATTCATTGCACGAGCAACAGCTCTGGTAGACATTCCTGCAGTCAGCATGCCAATTGCACGCTCCTTCAAAAAACGTTGCAACATCTGTGGCATTGTGCTGTGTGATCAAACGGCACATTTCAGAGTGGACTTTTATTGTGGACAGTCTAAGGCACACCTGTGCAATATTCAGTCTAATCAGCACCTTGATAGGCCACACCTGTGTGGTGGGATGGATTATCTCGGCAAAGGAGAAGTGTCACTAACACAGATTTAGACAGATTTGTGAACAATATTTGAGTAATGGGTCTTTTGTGTATGTAGAAAATGTTTCAGATCTTTGAGTTCAGCTCATGCAAAATTGGAGCAAAACCGAAAGTGTTGCGTTTATATTTTTGTTCAGTGTATTTTCTCAAAGTAAAGTAGCCAAAAATGTTACAGGAAGAGTGGACAAGAAATATAATTGTACATAAGATAACTTAAAAATTTATCACGCACGTCCATTTCACCTCTGAGATGGACACCACGCAACCCGCACATTACTTTTGTAACTGATGGTCACCTTTGAGTTCTCCTCGTTTGCCTTTATCTTCTTCCTCAGGATATTCCACCATCCAGTATTGGGTGGATATTTCCAGGAATGTTTTTGCAGTTGTTCTAGAAGCTTATGGAATAGTGAAAAGGCGTTAGCATAGGAAAAACCAATTGCATTCTGCATGAGAGAAAAAAAGCAAGAGCAAACAGCTCAAGAAACTTGTATTTAACGCCTTAATGCAAAATTTTTGTTTTTGCAGTTTCCCTTTCCACCTTCCAATAACCATAATTTATTTATTTTCCGTTCACAGCCATTGGAAGGCTTTTTTTTTTTTTGGTCATGCTAAGAATTGCTTTTATTCTGTGCGAGGGCTTTTATTCGCAAGTGAACTTTTTGACCGCGTTTTATTCAATTTTCCCAATAATCGCCTGCTCGTTGGTTAAGGAGACCGCTGCATTTACATGGCACCTTTACACCAGTAGATTACAGCTAACAAGCATTTGTACAAACTTTAGCGATGCTTGAACATTGGACAGTCTAAAAGGGGCCTTTATCAGTCATATAGCGCACAGCGGTTTAACAAGGAATTCTACGCAGAAATGTAACTTTGCGTGTGTATGTGCTGGTGGACAGCTCATGAATAGCTCTTATCTGTGATCTCCTGACCTCAAAACACCATTTGAAAGACTTATTCAGTCAGGTGATGTGATTCAAAGAATTTGTAAGACTGATCAGTCAGAAAAATGCATTGAAATGCCGGATCAGTCTTTCCCGTGCGATCCGGCATTTATTTTTTTCATCATTTTTTCGGTCTGCGCATGGGACGGATCTGGCATTCCGGTATTTTGAATGTTGGATCCGACACGAATACATTTCTATGGAAAAAAAAAAATGACGGATCCGGCATTCAGGAAAGTCTTCAGTTTTATTGGCCGGAGATAAAACCATAGCATGCTGCGGTTTTATCTTTTTCCTGATAAGTCAAAAAGACTGAACTGAAGACATCCTGAATGGATTACTCTCCATTCAGAATGCATGGGGATAAAACTGATCAGTTCTTTTCCAGTATAGAGCCCCTAGGACGGAACTCTATGCCGGAAAAGAAAAACGCAAGTGTGAAAGTACCCTAAGCCCAAAATGCAATAAAAAAAAAACTGGCCCAGAGGTGTCCATAGCCTTTAAGGCCTCTTATTCCTGGTGATAAAACTGCAGGACCCAAGTGATTCCAAGAGCAGGTTTTCCTCAGTCCAGAGTCTGAATAGAGAAGCAGTACTCACATATTCACTACTGCTCCATTCAAAAAAGGGACTCAGGGACCACCATTTCTGATAACTCTAGGGGTCCCAGTAGTCAAACCCCAAGATATCTGATATTTGGATCTGGTCTATGGTTCAGTGATAAAATTATGTTCTCGGGAGCATCCCTTTAAGCACTAGTAGTGGCATTAAAAAAAAAATTCAACATCTCTGCATATACAACATATACTTCTTCTTAGATCCAAAACACAATGGCATACAAACTTTGTATATTGGAGGTGGGCTTGCATAACAAATATTTAACATTAAATTGCAAAAGTTTTTTGAAGAAAAGTTTGCAGTGTGAAGAACGGCTGCTGTGATAAGTGCCAATTTATTGAGACACGTCATTACACTGTCTTCCCAAATACCTGCTGAGTCACTGCATTAACATCCCCCAGGAGACTTGCCACAGGTTTAACATTATTACCAAGCTCTTCTGCACAAATGTCAACCTGTCAGATGTAATAAAAAAAATAAAAAATAAATGCTTTTAAAAACTTAATTCAAAGACACATATTATATAAGCATGAGTTCTAAAAATGTTAATGTCTGTGCACGATCCTTATGCTCTAAACTGGATTAGTTTGGAATTTGTGAAATATATGTTGGTGCCATATAACGAATGGGAAGAGAATAACTATTCGAAAAGATACTCAGTTGTTTTACATATACTACACTTACCTAAGCAAAGCAAAAATGGTTATTACATAAAGGGTCACAGAGTCTTGGGAAAAAAAAATAAAAAAATTTTAGGGTCCATTCACACGGTTTTGCAGATCCACAAAACACAGACACTGCGTTCCGCATTTTGCGGACCGCACATCGCCGGCACTAATAGATTATGTCTATTCTTGTCCGCAATTGCAGACAAAAATAGGACATGTTCATTTTTTTCGGGAACGGAAATGTGGACCCGGAAATGAATTGGTCCGCAATTTATGAACGAAATTGCAGACGTGTGAATGGGGCCTTAATATGTCAGAGACATCAAAAGTTCTGATCTGTGGAGGTCCTGCTGAGACCCCCCCCCCCCCCCCCATGATCTCTAGAATAAGGGCAGAGAAGGGTGTACATACTGTACTCTCTGCAGGAAACAGGCTCACTAGAAAGTCTATGGGTTTGTCTTGATTGTCCTCTGCAGAAAAGAGAGAGAGTGTGATATGCACGCACTTCTCTCTCCTCGTTCTAGCGATCAGTGTGGATCTCAGAGCTCAGACCCCCACCGATCAACACATGTCTCTATGACTAGGATATCAAAAGTTTTTCCAAAACTCAATTACCCTTTCATTTATCATATAGTCCTAAAGAGCCATAATTTAGGCACTTCAATAATATTTAAAGGAAAAATTTGTAATAGATAATCCCTTCCACTATACAAAGTGGCATCTCCCAAGAAAGGAAACCATCTTGCTAGCGCCACCTCTTGAAATGGTCTCCCTACGAGTCAAAATCCCAAGGCTTGTTGGAAAGTCTGATTTTGACTCTTTATAGGAAGCCACTTCCAAGAGGTGGCTCTAGCGAGATAGTTCTCTTTCTTGGAAGATACCTCTGTTTCCCTGTGGAGCATTGCCAATAAGCCACCATACCATGGAGCACTTCCAGAAAGTCTCCACACAGGACTGGTCTCTTTAAGAAGATTCAGCACCCTACCTAGCCCTCCCACTATGAACTTTTCCTCTGTCCAATCTTCTCATGTTACGCAACACTCTCCTGCCCTATGTGCAATATATAATCCTACAGATGAAGATAGGTAATTGTGTTACACAGTGCAAGGGTGGCAGTACAAGCATGTTATAGCCATCTCACTCTGGCACATCTTGAAATTGGAGGGCATAGATGCAGTACGAGTTTAAGGGGGGTGGGGAACACCCAGACCTCAGGGTAATACTGTGACAGAGGAAAGGAGTACTCTAAAACCATCTATAGAGACTGTAGTCAAGACAGTCATCTCTATGGTCACTTGTGTCAGGCATAGGAGGAGTATCGGATCAAAGAAATCCACAGCATCATTGTTGCTAATAGAAAATGTTCTAGATGCCCAATACCTACATCTGGAATTTCTCTTGAAAACATTAGGTCACCTTAGTACATTGCCCTATTATGATAAATTGATATATTCAGTAAAGATTATTCCCAGGTCAACAATCATGCAACTCTTTAATGCTCACATTGAGCAAAGAATTTGAGACGGTTTAAGTGACCACATCATGCCTCAAAGTTGGCAGGCAATTCCCTTTTATAGTACAAAAATGCCTCGGTCAGTGGCCTACCTTCCATGAAAGCAGACCACATGAATGCTAAGAGGCCTGTGGTGCCCTGCGCCGAACTCCTTCTGTTCCCAACATGAAAAACCACACTGTCAGTTCAAAGAGACTATTACAGCTGCCATGTCAGACAATGGTAACTGTATAAATTCTTATGCACTGCCCTGCCCTAGTGGTGGCTATAGGTAGTCCATTCATAATATATTATATAAAGGAAAGCAGCGATTTCCAGCTGTATGGTGGAGATCCAGCAATGTACATGTGCCAGCTGTTTGGTGTTCAAAAATATGGGTGTTCACAATGAGCACCATATTTCTGACACACCTAATCCTCTTTTTGTTACTTGGAATACAGATTTTAAAAAATAGACATCGTCCTTGCCCACTTTATTAAAAAAAAAAAAAAATTAAAATTGTCAGAAATCTAGGGTTGTTGGGCTTTTCTGTGGTGCCTGAGAGCGTTCCTGCTCAGGACCTTTCATGAAGATTATACTTAAAGGGGCATTCCCATCTCAAACATCACTAGGATATGCCACCAATGTCAGATAAGAATGGTTACCAGAGGTGGGACTCGCACCTTTCTCCAGAACGGGCCCCCCGAAGTGAAGGAAAATCTGTGAATGGAGAGGTGTCCATGCGTGCGTGTTGCACTCTCCATTTACTGCTATGGAACTTCCAAAAACTGCTGAGTATGTTCACTTAGCTATTTTTGTAACTCCCATAGCACTGAATGGAGAGCACATTGCAGATACTCAGTGTGTTCTCCTTCACTATGGGGGCCGTTCTGGAGACAGGAGCAGGTCAAAGATGTGGGAACTGCACCTATTTGACATTGACGATCTATCAAAGATGCAGTCAATGTCCTATCTGGGACCAAATACAGACTACAGTTACATTGTCTGTCTGATTGACACCTCCAAGATTCCTCTACCCTACTCTAACCTGTCAGCAGTAGGGATGAGCGAACCTGAACTTTACAGGCTCGGGTGGTGTAGGAATTCAGTTATAACGGAATTCATAGACTGAATGCAAAATGGAAGCCTTTAAGAGCATTCCGTTTTGATCTGTCATAATTGAAGTCTATGGCCAAGCATAGACTTCTATTATAACGGATCAAAAACAGAATGCCTCTTAAAGGCTACAGTTTTGCATTCCATCTATGAATTCTGTTATAACGGAATCCCTACACCACCCAAACCCCGAACCTGTAAAGTTCAGGTTTGCTTCTTCCTAGTCAGCAGGATATTGGCCTTCAAATTGTCTACATTACCTTATTGATCTGTTCATGTTACCCCTGTTCTTTTAAAGGGAGTCTGTCACCAGCATTTCACTTTAAGCCTTCCCACAGCTCCCTAGCATGCTTACAGTTAATAAAAACGTTACCTCTGGCATCAATCCTGGACTTATAGAACCCTCAAAAACGATCTTTATAAGATATGCAAATGAGGGCTCGCAAGTGCCCAGGGGCGGCGTTACTCTCTTAGGTGCCCTGCTGGGAGCTGTGGGAAGGCATCACAGTAACTATTGCGCATGCGCCGGCTAACGACGCCGATTTTCGCCGAATGGGCATCGCAGTACGCATGCGCCGGCCAAAGGAATGAGTGCGCCGGCGCGGGATATCGGCAGCATAACAAGTTAGTACAAAGGCGGTCAGAGGGAAAGGATGGGCGGGCAGAAGGTAGGCAGGGGCGGGGGGACGCAATGAGAAGGCTGAGCAAGCAGGGCACCTAAGAGAGTAACGCTGCCCTGGGCACTTGCGAGCCCTCATTTACATATCTTATAAAGATCGTTTTTGAGGGTTCTATAAATCCAGGATTGATGCCAGAGGTAACGTTTTTATTAACTGTAAGCATGCTAGGGAGCTGTGGGAAGGGTTAAAAAAGTGAAATGCTGGTGACAGACTCCATTTAAAAGGTTTTTCTGACTCCAGAATCCAGAGAGAAACATCGCGCCTCCTGTCTACGGATTGACATTTCCTCAGGCAATGTCATCCCCTTGACATCTACTTACTTTGCCAGATAGCCAAGAGGGTTTTTAACAAATTTGTCCTAGGCTGATTTTCTACCAAAAAAAAAAAAACACGTCGTCAAAACAAGCTCATTACTGACCTGAATAATCTTTACATCTGGTCGGAATCGTGGTGGGAGACCAAAGTGCAAAATCCAGTTCAGTCTGGCACCCAGCAGCAGAACAACATCAGCATTCAGCAATGCACTGGCAAAAGAACAAATGGCAGTAATAGTAGTAGTAAGAGCAAAGTACTAGATTACAGAAATATTGTCTGTGCATATCAAGCGGTGTAAGGCAGCGCCACCTGAGAAAACAAGAAGCACTTTTAACCCTTTAAAGGGTACCTGTCACTAGTTTTTTTTGCTGCCCTAACTAAGGGCAGCATAAACTAGTGATAGATAACTTTAGCAAAACAATGGGCCACCTAAAGCGGAGCCGTCACCTCTCCTAACATGTCTGCGATAGTAACATGGGCAGCACGGTGGCTCAGTGGTTAGCACTGGTGTCTTGCAGCGATGGGGTCCTAGGTACGAATCCGATCAAGGACAACATCTGCATGGAGTTTGTATGTTCTCCCTGTGCTTGTGTGGGTTTTCTCCTACACTCCAAAGACATAATGATAGAGAACTTAGATTGAGAGCCCCATTGGGGACAGTTGGATGCTAATGTCTGTAAAGTGCTGCGGAATATAGTAGCGCTATATACGTGCATAAAATAAATAAATACTTGCATTCCCTGTGCTATAACAATTCTGGAGCATCTATTCTTATAACTCTGTTGTGCCATTCCTTTATTATTCCTGATAGAAGTTATAAATGAATCACTAGCAGCCTGCAATGAAGGTCCAGATGGGTGTTACCAGTTGGGGATGTGTTCCTGCATAGTCTGACACTGTCCAATCAGTGCTGCCAGTAACAGACTGTGCAGAGACTGGTAACACCCATCTTGAATCATTACCAACTGCTAGCAATTCAGGTAAATTAGAGGAATGGCACAACACAGTCATAAGATTAGACGATCCAGAGTTTTTACATGGGGAATGCAAATAGTCACTAAAGCAAACATGTCAGGATAGGATACCGGTCCTCTTTAAATCCTTTCCGACATGTGACGTACTAGTGCGTCACATGTCAGGTCTTTAAAGACGGCGCCCTTAATGCCGATCTGACTTATCCCCTCATATGCCATCGTCAAATGTGACAATGACATCCGGAGGCGCAAAAACACCCCCCCGGCGGGGTGCCACACATCAAAGTTGTACACACCCCAAAATGGTATCAATGAATAGTACAGATCACTCCGTAAAAAATGAGCCCTCATACCGCTCCGTACACAACCACAAAAAAGTTATAGGGGTCAGAATATGACGACGAAAAGAAATATTTTTTTCAAGGTTTAAATATTTTTTTTCAGTTTTAAAACGCAAGAAAAACCCATACATATGTAGGATCGCTGTAATCATCCTGAACTGGAGAATGAAAGTAACAGGTAATTTTTACCGCATAGTGAACGCAAAAAATAAAAAAAATAAAAATAAAAAAAAAAATTCTAAAAAAGTTCTCATACGGCTAGGTGAACAGAAAATGAAAGAGCTATGGCTCCAAGAAGGCAGGGAGTAAAAAACGAAAACACAAAAATGGAAAAATTGCTCTGTCAGCAAGACGTTAAACTGATGCAGCCGTTTTGCAAAAACCATGTACTGAACGACACCAATGCTGCAGTTGTTCAATACTCAGCACGAGACAACGTGTTTTTGTATTAATGAGCACCTGCCTCTCTTCAAAGGCTGAACGCTATAGGAGAAAAAAAAAAAAAAAAAGGAAATTGGTACCATTTTGAGTAGATATCATGTGACAAATTTTTATTCTAATTTACTATTTTTTTCTTTTTATTGATTGGGGTGGAAGCAATACATTTTTTGTGTATGTCTGGTAGTAATAAGTTACCGGTATGTTTATTCTGCAGGTTAACATCGTGGAAGTACCAAATATTTAGATTTGTCATGGTTAACCACAAAAAAAAAAAAAAAAAAAAAAAAAAAGGGTTTATTTTCTTTCCTTTTGTGTAGTGTATAGTCATTTTGACATGTCTGGAAATCCTCTCCACAACTGTATGAGGCTCACTGAGTTTTGTCATGCACTTTTCCAGCCAGTGGCTCCTCTATTTGCATCTAATCCCTCTTCTACAGTACAGAAATTGTCTGAACTGCGCTCTATAAATATAAAGGAGAGATTATACAAGATTCTGGAAAAATACCTGGACCTGGCAGCAGCAACACAAAATGGATGATTGTCAGGTACAACACCTTTGCCCATTGGAGTGGGCAAAAAAGGCAGTCCACATTCATCCACCAATCTTCGAATGCTGACCTCTGCTCGTGAGAATGCAGCACCTAAAAACACATGAGCGGAAACCAGGAAAAGCTATATAAAAGATAAAGAGGGGCTTACTATTCATGACTGTATATTACATCAGTGAGTATGAAAACCTCCTGTAAAGTTACAAAGCGTGAAAAATTTTGCGACCATGGGAAACATACCACTGAAACTACTTTTACCCATAACTACAGTATGCAGTCAAGAAGTGGAGTATGTAGGCTTTTCAATATTTTACTATATGCTCTGAAGTAAAAAAATAAATAAAAATTGGTTAAAAAAAAAATAAAATGCTGTGAAAAACGACACTGGACACAGATAAATTGATGTATTAACTGATTCGATGTGGGATAATCAAATAATATTGGATATTGAATGGGCACAGAAAAGCATGTAAACCTCACTTACGGTACTTTACCTAAGGGTACAGAACCTGCTGCTATCACCCCAATTTTAGGCTCATGTAGCCATTTAATTTGAGCCTTCTGCTTCTAACAATCCCAGATTCTAGTAGTGGTTTAGGGTCCATTCACACGTCCGCAAATTGCGTATCAGCAAAACACAGACACTAGTAATGTGTGTTCTGCATTTTGCGGACTGCACATGGCCGGCACTATGATAGAAATGCCTATTCTTTTCCATGGCTGCGGACAAGAATAGGACATGTTCTATCTTTTTTGCAGGGCCACGGAATGGAAGTGCGGATGGGGACAGCACACGGGGTGCTGTCCGCATCTTTTGCGGCCCTATTGAAATGAATGGGTCCGCGCCAGTTCCGCAAATTTGCGGACGTGTGAACGGACCCTTACCAGAGAATTAGAATTTGGAAACTATTGCATGCTGCTTTAAACAAACTGCACTTGTCTAGCAATAACCTATCATGTGAGGCTATCTGACAGGTCTCTCGGTTTTCCTCTTTGTATGTTGTTGTTTGGCAGGACCTCACCTCTCCTCAGGTTCTGCTTATCATCAGTGATGAGGCTCTATTTAGATCCGCCTCACACTGCTGATCATGCGGTTGATATTTCCTCTTGGAGTTGCTAGAGCTTGTTTGTCTTGGAACTCCTGCTTCTACATACTCCTCTAAGCTAAGTACAAGTTGCCTGTTCTGTTTGTTGTTCTCTGGTGTGTGTGGTTTCTAGGCCTCAGGGAGACACTGGTTTCTTCATCTGGGAAGGAACCAGCTGTCTCATCTCCGGCTACCTAGCCTAGGGCTTGTCAGTTTTAGTAGGGAATAGGTATCCGGCGTATAAGTATTTCCACCATCAGGATCTGCTCATACTGGCAGGAGTTAGGGAAAGGCCTAGGGATTACTAGGAGGTCACCATCCCTCTTCCTTAGCTTTTGAGGCCTAGACTGTTTTTCTTTTGTGTGTACCTAGTGTTTTCCTCTTCCCCATTACCCGTGACAGATGCTCGCTATTACCAGCTTCTTTGGTGGATTATATACTTCATAATAAAAATTTAAGTATAGTAATGTTATTGAAATATCATTTCAACAGATCATGAAAAAAATAAGACAAACTGCCCACATACCTTTCCCAACTATTATCAAAGGGTTCTGGGCATTTTTCAGCTCAGCAACTGCTTTCTGTATTTCTGAAGAGTCAGCTAAGCTGATAGGACGTGGTAAACAACATTCTGGAAATCTACAAAGATACAAAGCACAGTTTATTTAGTAGTTTTTTTATTGCAATTCAAACTTTGAAATGCTCTAATTGGAAAGCAGCACCTGCGTGATCATGCATATACAGGCATGCGTGTAAAGGGTATGGATGCCTTTGTGGCATTTTTTTTTACTTTCATGCTTGTATTTTTGTTTGAAAAGCATGTGTGCAATAGTGTTGCATCAAGTATTTTGCATTGCACCATTTGCGTTCTGCAGCTTCCATGTATCACGGTACACAAAAGCAAAAAAAAAAACGCAACAGCACTCCGCAAACACAAATAAAGTACATACAATAGTACAATACTAATGATACGTTATAATTGTGGGATTCTTGGCAAATACATTTTGTACAAAATTATTTGTGCCAGTGTCAAGGCGATCTCTTTAAGACAGGAACCTGCACTAAATCTAACCTCTGCTGGTGCCAT
Source organism: Bufo bufo (assembly GCF_905171765.1). Lineage (NCBI taxonomy): Eukaryota > Metazoa > Chordata > Amphibia > Anura > Bufonidae > Bufo > Bufo bufo. The sequence continues at coordinate 440,010,232 of NC_053393.1, read as the reverse complement.
ACTGGCCTCCATTAAATTCAGAGAATGCAGGTTCCACATGCATGCTAAGCTCACACTGTATTATACCTCTTGATGCCACAAAGGCCTAAATTCTGAATTTAATGGAGGACAGTACAGCACCAAAGGAAATAGTATTTAGTGTAGGTGCCTGTCCTAAAAAGATCGCCTTGATGCTGGCGGACAGGCACAAGTAATTTTTGTACAAAATGTATTTTCCAAGAATTTCACATTTATAATGTAGCATTAACATTAGTACATTTTGTATAGCGAGTATTGCACTATTGTATTGACTTTATTATTTGTGTTTGAACAGTGCTGTTGCGCTTCCAGCCATGGTGACATGCACCTGCGCACTGGGATGTCTGACTAACCTCCATTTGTTTTTCTTTGCAATCACGGTACACAGCAGGCTGCAGAATGCCATACCAGCAAGATCTGTCAAAAAGCTCACATGACACCCACTTTAGAAGCAGTATAGGCTAATGATATTATATCGCACACTATTATTTTGCAAAGTCCTATACTATAATTGTATTTTATATAACTAGAGGTATACTAAAAGTCATGTATATGGAAAAAAAATTAAGTTAATGCTAAATCAGAGTGACATGAGATACATAAGCAGACGTGATACACAGACCTACAAACATGACCAAAACTATGACCACCCAAACATCACACTCATATGGCCTTGTTGAACATCCAATAAAAAAAACAAAAAAAACAAAACAAAGCACATTAACAGCCTCCACTCCTCTTCTGGGTAGGTTTTTCATTAAACTTTAGAGTTACACCTGTTCAGCCACGTGTATACTAGTGAGGATGTAAGATACAATATGCCGCGTTTTAACCCCAAAGGCATTTGATGTGGTTTTGATGTGTGGGTTATTTAAAGGGGTTATCCAATCCTATAAAATGTCCCCCCCCCATATGCCGGGCCCCACACACTGAATATACTTACCTGGGTCCCCGAGCCGCTCCTAGTTCGGTGTCAGGATGGGGGGGAGGGGAGAAGCAGCCAATGGCAGGCGGGAACGAGCCTCCATAGCGTCATTCCAAATCCTGTACATATTTATGGACCTTGCCCAAGTATTTCTCTCGACAAAATTTAACACTACACATTTTCCTGGCATCTACCAAACAAACACATCATGAGACTGCCTGACATTGAAGAGCAATAACTGAAACAAGGGGTTCTCCAGGGCTTTACCTAAATTCTCTGTTTCACTTAACCTGTGGACGGAAGAGAATGTCAGCAGTAGTTCTTCTGTGGTGCCCCTATTCCACAATCTCAATTGTGAACACATGCCCACCTGTCTGTGGGCTCTTCTGCTGAAGACCAGTCTGGAAGTGCTCGTTTCTTCCTATTCAGTTGCATGTACAGTGCATTTGTAAAGTCTTCAGACCCTTTGACTTGTTCACATTTTGTTATGTTGTAGCCTTGTTAGTGGAAAAACTTGAATTTTTAGAACAATATCATTCTGCACTCAGTATCCCATATTGAGAAAGTGAAAACAGAACGTTTGAAATCTGTTAATTTACTGAAAAAGGAAAATGTTGCATTGACACAAGAATTCAGACCATTTACTTGGGACTTAGTTGAAACACCTTTGGCAGCGATTACAGATTATCCATTCCTCTTGGATACGATGCCAAAATTGCACACCTGGATTTGGGAATTTTCTGTCATTCTTCTGTACAGATTATCTCAAACTCTATCAGGTTAGATGGGGACCATTGGTGGAGAGCCATTTTCTGGTTTCTCCAGAGGATTGATTGTTTGGCTGGGCCACTCAAGGACATTAATAAAGTTGTTCCCTAAGCCACTCCTGTGTTGTGTTTGCTGTGTGCTTAGGATCATTGTCTTGTTGGAAGATACACCTTCAGCCCAGTCTGAGGTCCAGAGCACTCCGGATCAGGGTGCTCAAAAAAATAAAGGGAACACTTAAACAACACAATGTAACTCCAAGTCAATCACACTTCTATGAAATCAAACTGTCCACTTAAGAAGCAACACTGAGTGACAATCAATTTCACATGCTGTTGTGAAAATGGGATAGACAACAGGTGGAAATTATAGGCAATTAGCAAGACACCCCCAATAAAAGGAGTGGTTCTGCAGGTGGTGACCTGACCACTTCTCAGTTCCTATGCTTCCTGGCTGATGTTTTGGTCACTTTTGAATGCTGCCGGTGCTTTCACTCTAGTGGTAGCATGAGACGGAGTCTACAACCCACACAAGTGGCTCAGGTAGTGCAGCTTATCCAGGATGGCACATCAATGCGAGCTGTGGCAAGAAGGTTTGCTGTGTCTGTCAGCGTAGTGTCCAGAGCATGGAGGCGCTACCAGGAGACAGGCCAGTACATCAGGAGACGTGGAGGAGGCCGTAGGAGGGCAACAACCCAGCAGCAGGACCGCTACCTCCGCTTTATGCAAGGAGGAACAGGAGGAGCACTGCCAGAGCCCTGCAAAATGACCTCCAGCAGGCCACAAATGTGCATGTGTCTACTCAAACGGTCAGAAACAGACTCCATGAGGGTGATATGAGGGTCCGACGTCCACAGGTGGGGGTTGTGCTTACAGCCCAACACCGTGCAGGACGTTTGGCATTTGCCAGAAAACACCAAGATTGGCAAATTCGCCACTGGCGCCCTGTGCTCTTCACAGATGAAAGCAGGTTCACACTGAGCACATGTGACAGACGTGACAGAGTCTGGAGACGCCGTGGAGAACGTTCTGCTGCCTGCAACATCCTCCAGCATGACCGGTTTGCCATTGGGTCAGTAATGGTGTGGGGTGGCATTTCTTTGGAGGGCCGCACAGCCCTCCATGTGCTCGCCAGAGGTAGCCTGACTGCCATTAGGTACCGAGATGAGATCCTCAGACCCCGTGTGAGACCATATGCTGGTGCGGTTGGCCCTGGGTTCCTCCTAATGCAAGACAATGCTAGACCTCATGTGGCTGGAGTGTGTTAGCAGTTCCTGCAAGACGAAGGCATTGATGCTAGGACTGGCCCGCCCGTTCCCCAGACCTAAATCCAATTGAGCACATCTGGGACATCACGTCTCGCTCTATCCACCAACAGACTGTCCAGGAGTTGGCAGATGCTTTAGTCCAGGTCTGGTAGGAGATCCCTCAGGAGACCGTCCACCACCTCATCAGGAGCATGCACAGGCGTTGTAGGGAGGTCATACAGGCACGTGGAGGCCACACACACTACTGAGCCTCATTTTGACTTGTTTTAAGGACATTACATCAAAGTTGGATCAGCCTGTAGTGTGTTTTTCCACTTTAATTTTGAGGGTGACTCCCAATCCAGACCTCCATGGGTTAAAAAATTTGATTTCCATTTTTTTTTTGTGTGATTTTGTTGTCAGCACATTCAACTATGTAAAGAACAAAGTATTTCAGAAGAATATTTAATTAATTCAGATCTAGGATGTTATTTTTGTGTTCCCTTTATTTTTTTGAGCAGTGTATATATATATATATATATATACACACACACACACACACACTCCCACATCATGATGCTGCCACCATCATGCTTCACTATAGGAATGGTATTGGGCAGGTGATGAGAAGTGCCTGGTTTCCTCCAAACATGACCATTAGAAAAGAGGTCAAAAAGTTTAATCTTGGTTTCATCAGAGCAGAGAATCTACTTTGTCACAGCCTGAGAGTCACTTAAGTGATTTTTTTGAAAACGCCAGTCGGGCTTCACGTGTCTTTTACTAAGGTAAGGCTTACTTGTGGCCACTCTGCCATAGTTATTCACATACTACTGGCCATGTAGCATAAGCTTTATACCATAATGAACATACCTCAATGCACTTCTGTCAATCATTTTATTTACAAAGTCTCCAGGAATATCGATATAACAGGCACCAGGCCGGCCGTACATGCTAGTTCTCACAGCCTGGGAAAAGAAAAACATTCAAATGACTAACTGTTTGACACACTGATCTATTGTCATGTGAGCCTTTAGGCCGCAAATAAAGATTATATATATATATATATATATACATACATACACTGCGTGCAGAATTATTAGGCAAATGAGTATTTTGACCACATCATCCTCTTTATGCATGTTGTCTTACTCCAAGCTGTATAGGCTCGAAAGCCTACTACCAATTAAGCATATTAGGTGATGTGCATCTCTGTAATGAGAAGGGGTGTGGTCTAATGACATCAACACCCTATATTAGGTGTGCATAATTATTAGGCAACTTCCTTTCCTTTGGCAAAATGGGTCAAAAGAAGGACTTGACAGGCTCAGAAAAGTCAAAAATAGTGAGATATCTTGCAGAGGGATGCAGCACTCTTAAAATTGCAAAGCTTCTGAAGCGTGATCATCGAACAATCAAGCGTTTCATTCAAAATAGTCAACAGGGTCGCAAGAAGTGTGTGGAAAAACCAAGGCGCAAAATAACTGCCCATGAACTGAGAAAAGTCAAGCGTGCAGCTGCCAAGATGCCACTTGCCACCAGTTTGGCCATATTTCAGAGCTGCAACATCACTGGAGTGCCCAAAAGCACAAGGTGTGCAATACTCACAGACATGGCCAAGGTAAGAAAGGCTGAAAGACGACCACCACTGAACAAGACACACAAGCTGAAACGTCAAGACTGGGCCAAGAAATATCTCAAGACTGATTTTTCTAAGGTTTTATGGACTGATGAAATGAGAGTGAGTCTTGATGGGCCAGATGGATGGGCCCGTGGCTGGATTGGTAAAGGGCAGAGAGCTCCAGTCCGACTCAGACGCCAGCAAGGTGGAGTACTGGTTTGGGCTGGTATCATCAAAGATGAGCTTGTGGGGCCTTTTCGGGTTGAGGATGGAGTCAAGCTCAACTCCCAGTCCTACTGCCAGTTTCTGGAAGACACCTTCTTCAAGCAGTGGTACAGGAAGAAGTCTGCATCCTTCAAGAAAAACATGATTTTCATGCAGGACAATGCTCCATCAGACGCGTCCAAGTACTCCACAGCGTGGCTGGCAAGAAAGGGTATAAAAGAAGAAAATCTAATGACATGGCCTCCTTGTTCACCTGATCTGAACCCCATTGAGAACCTGTGGTCCATCATCAAATGTGAGATTTACAAGGAGGGAAAACAGTACACCTCTCTGAACAGTGTCTGGGAGGCTGTGGTTGCTGCTGCACGCAATGTTGATGGTGAACAGATCAAAACACTGACAGAATCCATGGATGGCAGGCTTTTGAGTGTCCTTGCAAAGAAAGGTGGCTATATTGGTCACTGATTTGTTTTTGTTTTGTTTTTGAATGTCAGAAATGTATATTTGTGAATGTTGAGATGTTATATTGGTTTCACTGGTAAAAATAAATAATTGAAATGGGTATATATTTGTTTTTTGTTAAGTTGCCTAATAATTATGCACAGTAATAGTCACCTGCACACACAGATATCCCCCTAAAATAGCTAAAACTAAAAACAAACTAAAAACTACTTCCAAAAATATTCAGCTTTGATATTAATGAGTTTTTTGGGTTCATTGAGAACATGGTTGTTGCTCAATAATAAAATTAATTCTCAAAAATACAACTTGCCTAATAATTCTGCACTCCCTGTAGAGCTGTACATGGTGCCTGCTCAGGGGCTCATGGTGCTACAGGTGTTGGGTTTCTGCTCTTTTAATCAGCAGACACCTGGAGCTAATGCTTGTGATCAGCGATAATGCCGATCACAGACATCTAACCCCTCAGAAGTCATGATTGGGGGAGCCATTCATTAGTTGTAGTAGCCTCAAACCTTCTAAAGGCTCCAAAGCTACAACAGCGATAGTTTCCATGGAGTCATTTGTGGCAGGACTCCATAGGAACATAGTGAATCTTCCACTCTTTTTTTAAAACATACAAAAAAAAAATATAATGTAAAAAATATGGTATTTCTGTAGTGACAAACAGGTCAGTTTTACCGCCTTAAAAACCCAAATCTATAAAACTATAGCAGAATTGTACTCCCGAACCCCCCCCCCCCCCCCCCCCCGCCCAATTTTACCTGATTTGGATTTTTTTTTTTTTATCTTCCCACTATATCATATGCAATATTAAATGGTGACATTAGAAAGTGCAACTTGTCCTGCAAAAAACAAGCCCTTATACAGCTAGGTGAACAGAAAAAAAAAAAGAATAAATAAAAATCACTGTCTGGAAGGGGTTAAAAGGTTTTTCCTGGGACTCCAATATTGATGATCTATCCTCAGGATTATCAATCAAGGAGGCTAAAAGTGGACTTCACCTGGTGCTGCCAGTGACAGTTCTTTATGTGATAATCCAATGATTGTTTAATTACCTGAAGAAGGGACCAGCTTTATCACTGTATATATGACAGCTGTCTGGTGTGAATACTTTAAGAAATATGGTGTTCAGAATTAGCACCATATTTATGATGCATCCGTTTGACATACAAGTCAAATAAAGTGGATGTAGGCAGCCTAATTCTTCAGAAATCCGGGGCATTTCAGTTTGCATTCAGCATTGCATGGGAGTGATTGATGCACACAGGCAGGGGGGTCCATACTGAAGTTTTACTATGGGGCCCTGTGAGATCTGTGTATGCCCTGGCTCCTAGTGATCTTGTAACAGACTTATGTTTATACACAGCAGCCAGTGTGTGGAGGCAGAACGAGACCCAATGATGAGACAGGGGGCGTGTCTCAGACTACCTCAGACTCCCTGTAGGCACCACAGCTAAACTGTAGTCACAGATCACAGCCCTTTCCTAATAGAGCCAACTAAAACAGCAATTATCAACAGGTTATGACTACCCGTAACACATACGGTACATTTTATCCTCTTCACTTTCAACAACATACCTTTTCAACCACAGATGGTATGGCTTCCAAGCTGGTAGGTCTAGCAGAAAACTTACTATATAGTCTACAGGTTTCAACCTAAAAATGAAGAAAGTCACATTACCATCTAAAATGAATAATATTATAATTAGAATAATCCCAAACAATGAAAAGGAATGCCGATACCTGAGGGAATTCTTGGAAAGCACCCATTGTCTCTTGGTTAGCATCAGAAGAACCTCCCAAGACAATAACTGGCCTAAAATAAAAATATAACACCATCATTCAAAAATACACCCTGGGGTCTGCAAGGTCCACTCCCACAGCTTTGGTTTAACCGAAGTGACAGTCGGGTGTGCGGCTCGATAGGTTTAGTACGGTACAGGATACCGTAACCAAAGGAAGGCTGAGCATTCTACAAGAAGGGACTGCTACAGTGGTTGCCCACTCCTTTTATACTGACGGCTTATTATCAGGATAGGTCGTCAATATCAGATAAGCGGGTAGTAGTTGCCAAAACTACACAGTGCCGTCCATTGTGTAGTGGTAACAGCTAGTAACTGCAGCGCTGCTCCCACTGAAGTGAATAGGAGCAGCATTACACAATGGATGGGGCTGTGTCGTTCCAGCGCTGGAGCCATTAACAAACAGCTGGGGTGCAGGGTGTAAGACCCCCACCGATCAGATATTAGTGGCCTATGCTGAGGACAGGCCATGCAATATAAAAGTGGATAATTCCTTGGTCAACAGTAGCAGCTTGACGTTTCTGGTACTTTGGATGAAAATTTTTATTTTATTTTTAAAAATAGCAAACTCTGCAGCACCAACCATTCTTTACCAAAAAAAAACTAAAAAACAAAAACAAAAAACACCTGACAATTAGGGCTCGTTCACACGAACGTATTTTGTGTTCCGCATACGGAACTATTCATTTCAATGGGTCTGCAAAAGATGTGGACAGCACTCTGTGCTGTCCGCATCCGTTGCTCCGTTCCGTGGCCCCACAAAAATTATGAGTCCTGTCCTATTCTTGTCCATTTTGCGGACAAGAATAGGCATTTCTTTAATGGGCCTCCTGTTCCGTTCCGCAAATTGTGGAAGGCACCCAAGCGGCTTCTGTTTTTTGCGGATTCGCAAATTGGCGGACCGCAAAAAAACCCAAAAAAAAACACACACGGATCGGTCATGTGAACGAGCCCTTAGCCAGTGATTGCATCTGCGTTGGAAGCTCAGTTAGGGGCCACCGCAGCAGGTTTTATTGCACGCTTTGTTATTTTGTGTGGTAGAATGCCAGATTACAGCTACAGGTCCACTTTAAGATGGTCACAAAATCACACAAGGGGCAGAAATGTAATTTCTTACCAGCAGTTCATATTTGAATTCGCCATGCCACCAAGAGCATGAATAAGGCCTGGCCCAGACACGACAAGGCACGCGGCAGGTCTGAAAGTGAAAAGGACTCTGCATTAATACTAACTACAATTTCCAATCCCATAGTCAAGTGTTGTCATTATATAAAATATAATTATATATACTCTGGATTTTCTGCTTACCTGCCTGTGAGGTATCCCACAGCGGAGGCAGCATAGCAAGCCTGAGGACAAAATAAAAAATTTTAAGAGGCTTTCCCACAATTAATACTTATCACTATCCAGTGGATAAGTGTCTTATTGGTAAGGTGTAGCCACCACAAACCCCTCCAATTAGGATTTGGACAGAAGGAGGGTAGAATCACATCCTGACTTCTATGAAAAATTGGAGACCACCTTAGGCTGAAAGGATGGAATCCGTCTAATAATCACCTTGTCCTCTAAAATGGTAGTATAGGGAGGGAAGGCAGAGAAAGCCTGAATTTCTCAAACCTGTCTAGCAAATGTTATAGCTAAAAGGAAGGCCATTTTGAAAGTAAGCATTTTAATAGAAATCTCAGTTAACGGTTCAAATGGCTTTTGAGATAGGGACGAAAGGACAGTATTTAAATCCCAGGGGGAGACAAGGGTCTTCAAGAAGGGTGAATTCTTGATGCTGCCTACAAGAATCTTTTATTCCATGGATGATCTGCTAATCTGGAATCAAAGAAATAACTTAAAGCAGCTACCTGGACTTTTAATGTAGATGCTTTAAGATTCCGGTCCAGCTCAGCTGATCTTTGGTATTTCAGGAGACTTAAAAGGGGTCTGTGTCCTAAGAAGTCTGATAAAAAAACATTCCAAACTTTGTTATATTTTCTTGAGGTAACCACCTTTCTACTCTTCAGCATAGTGGAGACTACTTTCGTGGATAATCCCCTTGTAGACCAAACTTCTTTCAAAATCCACACCGAAAGATGGAATATTTCTGGGCTGGGATAGACTAGCGGACCCTAGTAAAGAAGATCCTCCTTCAATGGAAGGGTCCACGGAGGCTCTACTGCCATCCTTAGCAGACTGGAGTACCAGGACCTCTTTGGCCACATTGGAGCCATCAGGATAACAGAGACCCCTCTCTTTCTATTTTCTTTAATACCTGGGGAATAAGGCAAAATAGAGGGAAGGCATATCCTAGTTCCTGACTCCAATCCTGTGCTAACCTGTCGATTGCTAACGGGCCGTCCAAATGGTTGAGGGAGAAGAACCTCTCTAATTTTCTGTTGGCTCTTGAAGCAAAAAGGTCCACTGTGGGAAGACCGTATCTCTGGACTAAATGTCTTTGTTTAGACACCAGTCTCCTTGTTTTAAAGGAGACTCAATTTAGGAAGTCTGCTATGACGTTCTCCTTCCCCCTTCAGATGCACTGCTGACAGAAAAAGCCTTCTCTCCTCTGCTATATAAAAGATCTTCTGGCATAGAGGTAAAAGGAAAGGGACTTTTGTTCCCCCTTGATGGTTTATGTAGGCCACTGCTGTAGAATTGTTGGAATAGAAGACAATCTTCCTGTGTTTTACCTCTGGTATAGCCAACTTTAGAGCCATCTCTACTGCCTTTAACTCCTTGAAATTGGAGGATGCTTTTCTCGTGTTCAAGTCCCATCTCCCCTGCCAGCACCTGTTCTGGGAGTGGGCCCCCCCAACCCCAAGGGCTGGCGTCTGTGACAATTATAGTTGGGTCTAGAAATGACCATGGAACCACTGCAGATAGATTCTCCGGAATTGTCCACCACAACAGGGAGAGTCTTGTTTTTGAAGAGAGGTGGAAACTCTGATCCAAGGAATAAGGGGAGCCGTCCCATGATTTTAGGATGTTTGCCTGAAGCTCTCTGGAGTGGATCTGTGCATAAGGTACTGCTGGAATCGCTGATGTCATCTGCCCGAGTGCCGCCATTGCTTCCCTGAAAGTACACTGGTAAGAAAGGAAGACTGACCATACTTGTTCCCTGGAAGCGGAAGAAAACTTCTTTGCAGACGGGAGTCCAGCTAAATTCTTAAGAAAATGCAAACTGGAGAAGAAATTGGGTATGATTTTTTCCAGTTTATTTTCCATCCTAGATTTTTCAAAGTAGAGCAGAGGAATTTTAGATCTTTTTCTAGCCTCTCTTTTGACTGAGACTATAAAAAAAAATCATCCAGACAGGGCACTATCGTAATTTCAGACAGTCTTACAAAAGCGGCTACTTCTGCTACTACTTTGGTAAAGACTCTGGAAGCCTGAGAAACCCAAAAGGGCAGTGCTCTGTATTGGAGATGCAGTAACTCTCCCTGGAACCAGACTGCTGTTCTTATTCAAAAATTTTGGGGAGGAAGCATGGATTGGAATATGGTAATATGCATCTTCCAGATACAAGCTTGCCATCCAGCAATCCTAGAAGAGGAGATCTAAAGTTGATTTTATAGTCTACATACAAAAATTTTTAGAGACCAGAGAGGTTTCATTTTTTTAGATTTAAAAATCACTGAATGTTTTATTTGGTTTCTTCACCAAAAATAGAGGGCAATAAAAGCCTTTGCCCCTCTCTGTTTTGGGTACCGGGCAAACTACCCCTTTTGTCCAAAAGGGAGAAAACTTCTAACTCCAAAGCATTTCTTCTTTCCGGACTTTTGGGACACGCTGTCTAGGCAACAAAATCTGGTGGATGAGAAAGGAATTTCAGCCGGAATCCATTTTCTATCACACTTAGGATCCATTTGTTCTGAGAAATGGACCTCCAGGCTAGAAGAAACTGAGACAGAGTCCCAAGCACGTCTAAGATAAACGTCTGCTTTTTTTATCTAAAGGATCTCCTAAGCAGCCTAAATCATCGAATGGTAGAGCCAAATTTATTTTTATATATTTTTTGGCTATGTTAACTACTGGGGCATCTACCGTGGGGGCTCTGTCCCAGACGCCTGCTACCGACTCCTCAAATGGACATTTTCTTTTTACAGAATTAGGAATGAAAAATTTTCTATCAGGATTTTTCCAGTCTTTTCTGATAAGGGCTTCCATATTGTTATGAACGGAGAAAACTATGACTTAGGGCCAGGACCCTCAAAAACCGGGTCAGCAATAGATTTAGGTTGTTTTATATCCTCTAATTGCATGATGGCTTTAACAGCTTTAAGTAAAGGCTCGGTATCTTCTGGTGGAAACAGAGCCCTCCCCGCTGAATCCTCATCTGAAGAGAAGAAATCATCCGATAAGGCCTGGCCAGATTCTCTATCCTCGTCCTCCCCAGAAAAATCTGAATCAGAGTCCTTATTATAGGTAGACCTTTCTGGAGACCTTGGGCGACTCCAACCTAGTGATTTCATAGAAGATTTAACTTCTGACCATACCAAGGCCATATTTCTAGATAAGCTGGTTATAGAAGAGTCTCGCAGATTATCTATACAAGCTTGACATAGTGGTTTAACATAAGAGGCTGCTAAAGCTACTCTACATCCTTACATCCTTCACATTCTTTATGTTTAGTCTTTCCAGATGATTTCTTTGGTGCTTTTGCTACCTACAACAATAAAGCAAAAATAACACACAAAATTAATTAGGAGAGGATAAATCTCACCAATAGTAGAGTCAAGCTTCCCCACTCCTCAGGACCAATACCAGGCTTGTGGGCCTCGAGGGCTCCAGGGGGGGAAGGGTCAGCGCGTCCTGCATCACCTGGTTCCGACATGCTGGTGGAAACCCAGATCCTGCACAGCACTGTGTGCACACTAGGATGGCTGCCTTCTCCTGCTGCCAATTTATCAAACGCGACTCGGCTCCTTTTAACCCCTAGCCCAAAAAACGCCTAATCCAATGCTCGAGGATGCCCACACCTCTTCCAGCCCGGCGCCCGGAAATGACATCAATGAGCCGGAAGGGGCCGTCCCGGCGCGCAGAACACAATAGAAGGGTGCGCCGCCATCAGCCACAGCGGTTCTCCAATGAGGCTTGGGAGGAGGCAGGAAGAGGAGCAGGCTCAGGCAGCAGGAGGACAGGAAACCTGAACTGAGGTGTGGTGGGGGTGCGAACCATTTTATCTCTTCAGGTTTCCTCTCCTGGATGGGAGGTCCTAGTCGCATGGGTGCCGTCATGGGTGAGGGGAAAACCCCTTGAAGTGCATTTACAAAAGCAGAGAAGCGCGTATTTGTACGGTATATTAAAAGCGCACTCACTTTTCAATGAGCTGGTAGCCTTACACACAAAACAATGGCAAAAGGCTAGCCGGGACTACAGATTTCAGTTTACAATGTTCGGCTTTGGTGGGGTCTTGGCAGACATATTAAAGGGGTTGTGCAGGCTGTATATATCGATGACCTATCGTCATTAATATCAGCCCGTCGTCTCAGAAGTGGAGTGTAATTACAAGTATTTGCTCCGTTCACTTGAATAGAGCGAGTACTTGTAATTACACTATGCCACCACTGCAAGAGGAAGCAGTGCTTATATGGAGCGACGCCTCCTCTTCAAACAGCTGATCGGCGATGGTGCAGGGTGTCAGACCCTTGCCGATCTGATGATGACCTATCCCGAGGACAGATCATCAATATATACAGCCTGCACAACCCCTTTAACTACCGTTATAAAGTGGGGAATCGCTGCGTTATCTATTGCCCAGCCCCAGTAGTGCGAGTTTCCTGAAGGTAGATGCTTGTGGACACAGGAGTACTTACCGCCTGCTCATTTCTCATGCCCACATACTTGATCCCAGCAACCTGAGCGGCGACGGCGACTTCAATGACAGGAATTCCAACTATACCAAACATATACTTCACATCCTGAAATACAGAAAATATCAGTAAGATCACCTAGAAGGCGATATATACTGTACTATAGGGATGACTTCTCCCGTAATGACTACTCCCAATCTCCACGTCTATACGCTCAGCTGAAAGGACATCGCTTCAGGTGGGTATAAATAACACTACTCCCACACTCAGGCTGGGAAAACACCAAGAAATACGCTCCTCCGGGCAGCATTATTTCCCAGCTGAACCTTGCGGCATTATAATGATTTATAAGGGTACGACCATATGGCAAGGTGCAGTCATACTGCGGTTAGTGAATGCAAGCAGCTGACCGCATGTGGCTACCACATGCATAATCATGCATTTAGGGGGTGTTTTTTTTTTTTTTTTTTTTGCTTTTGATCATTTATGGTCTGTTTCAACTCTTGTAAATTTTGGTGGGTCATGACTTCCTGAGTTCTGATTAACTTGAAATAGTTATACATGTGGTAAAATATGGTAAAGGGGTGGTCTCACTTCGGTAAGTGGCATTTATCATGTAGCCAAAGTTAATACAAGGCACTTACTAATGTATTGTGATTAGCCATATTGCCTCCTTTGCTGGCTGGATTCATTTTCCATCACATTTAGGGTCCATTCACACGTCCGTTTTTTCTTTCCTGATCTGTTCCGTTTTTTCTGGAACAGATCTGGACCAGATCTGGACCCATTCATTTTCAATGGGTCCTGGAAAAAAAAACGGACAGCACAATGTGTGCTGTCCGTTTCCGTTGTTCCGTTCCGCATGTCCGTTTAAATATAAAACATGTCCTATTCTTTTCCTGAAAAATCGGATCCTGGTAAAATACCAAGTCAATGGATCCGCAAAAAACGGATGACATACGGATGTCATTCCGTATGTCATCCGTTTTATACGGAATCCGTTCCTGGAAATTACATTTTTTTAAAAAAAAATTTAAAGAAATCCAAACAACTTTATTTGCTTATTGAAATTTATACATGTTTCCGTTTTTTGCGGATGACATACGGAAACATTTTCAGGAACAACGGATCCGCAAAAAACGGACAGAAAATCGGATTATAGAAAAATACTGACGTGTGAATGTAGCCTTACACTGCTCGTTTCCAAGGTTATGACCACCTGCAATCCAGCAATGGTGGACGTGCTTGCACACTAAAAGGAAAAAGTGCTGGCCTATCTGGCGGCCGGGATTGTGGGTGCGCACATAGGCATGCTCCCATCCCAGCCACTGCTGCAGCGCAGGTACGAAACAAGCTGGATTGCAGGGTGGTCACAAGCCGTGGAAACGAGCAGTGTATAATGCGAGGATCACAATACATTAGTAAGCGCCTTCTATTTACTTTGTCCATATGATCAATGCCATTTGCTGAAGTGAGACGACCCCTTTAAACATATACCTTAAGCAGCTGATCAACTGTATGGCCAATGTGTTGAACAGCCACAAGCGGGTGGGCATGTTTTGCGGGCGGTTGACCACATGTACAACGGGTGCAGTCATCACGAGTTGGAAAGTGCCAGGTCTGTCTCAGAAACCTAGTTGCCTGCAGCGTTCTGCTATCCGCCTGACGAAGCGGAGCAAAATAGATCCGTCCTGGCTCACAATGCAAGTCAATAGGGATGGTTCCGTTTGTCCGCCTCCAGAGTAGAATGGTGACTGAACAGAGGCAAACTGAGGCATTCTGAGCTAGTGTGAAAGTAGCCTAAGGCCTCATGCACACGAACATATTTCGTTTCCATGTCCATTCCGTTTTTTGTGGATGGGATGTGGTTACATTCATTTCAGTGGGTCTGTAAAAAAAAAAAAAAGAAAAAACAAAGTGCGGACATAACAGTGTACTGTCCGCATCCGTATGCCTGAAAAAAGGAGACTTTTGTATTACTTACCAGTAAAGTCTCTTTCTCGCTCTTCCTTGGGGGACACAGGAAACCATGGGTATAGCTCTGCTCCCTAGGAGGCGTGACACTAAGTGAAAGCTGTAAGCCCCTCCTCCATCAGCTATACCCTTCAGCCTGGAGAAGAGACTGCCAGTTGCGTGTCCAAGTAGTGAAAGATAACCACCAACCGGAAAAAAGAACTGTCGAGCCCCAACGGGGGCAACCAAGCCGGAACCACAACTGTAACCCAAATGAAGGGCGGGTGCTGTGTCCCCCAAGGAAGAGCGAGAAAGAGACTTTACTGGTAAGTAATACAAAAGTCTCCTTTTCTCGCCCATATTCCTTGGGGGACACAGGAAACCATGGGACGTTCCAGAGCAGTCCCAGAAGGGAGGGACCAGAACAAACTAGACCAACACCAGAGGCATCAATCAACTGCCGCCTGCAACACCAGACGGCCTAAAGCAGCGTCAGCCGACGCATGAGTATGCACCCTGTAGAACTTGGTGAAGGTGTGCAAGGAGGACCAAGTGGCCGCCTTGCAAATCTGCTCCGTAGAAGCCCGATTCCTCTGAGCCCAGGAAGCCCCGACCGCTCTAGTGGAGTGAGCGGTAACACCGAGGGGCGGAACCTTGCCCTTGGCGAGATAAGCCTCAGTAACAGCCATCTTGACAAAACGGGCGATAGCAACTTTGGATGCCGCCATCCCTCTGCGCGACCCCTCCGGAACCACAAAGAGCGAGTCAGTACGCCTGAAAGAGCTGGTTACACTAGGAAAGGTTCCAGATAGGAGAGTGCAGCCAATTCGGACACCCTCCGAAGAGAGGTGACGGCTACAAGGAAAATAACCTTGCAGGACAGAAGTCGCAAGGAAACTGTCCGCAGAGGCTCGAAAGGAGAAGCCTGGAGTGCTGAGAGAACCAGGTTCAGGTCCCAGGGCGGAACCGGAGGGCGGTACGGGGGAACCGCGTGAGCCACGCCCTGAAAGAAGGTCTTGACAGGACCAAGGGGGGCCAGTGGGCGCTGAAACAAAATGGACAGCGCAGACACCTGACCCTTCAAAGAACTAAGGCCCAGACCTTGGGCAAGTCCGCTCTGCAGGAAGGACAAAACGGTGGGGAGAGAAAAGCGGAGCGGAGGAATCCCCAGATCGGCACAGAACCCCAAATAGGTCCTCCAGGTCCTATAATAGATCCTAGAAGAGGACGGCTTACGGGCGCGGATCATGGTGCGGACGACGTCCGCAGAAAAACCCCTACGTGTCAGGACGGTGGTCTCAACAACCACGCCGTCAAACGTAGGGACCTTAAACGCGGGTGGAAGATTGGTCCCTGAGAGAGAAGATCTTCCCTGGCGGGCAGCGGCCAGGGCGCGTCTGCCAGGAGCAGCATGAGGTCGGCATACCAAGACCGGCGGGGCCAGTCCGGAGCGACCAGAATCACCGAGACGCCTTCCGCCGCGATCTTCCGAAGGACCTTGGGCAGGAGTGGGATGGGAGGGAATATGTATGGACGCGCGAAGCCTCGCCAAGGAAGAACGAGGGCGTCGGCTCCGCAGGCTCCCGGATCCCTGGCCCTGGACAGATAGGCGGGGACCTTGTGATTGAATTTGGAGGCCATGAGGTCCACGTCCGGTATGCCCCAAGGAAGGCAAATGGCCTCGAACACCTCCGGGTGAAGAGACCACTCGCCGGGGTCGACGGTGGTGCGACTGAGGAAGTCCGCCGCCCAATTGTCCACCCCTGGAATAAAAATTGCAGATAGGGCCGGGACGTGGGCTTCCGCCCAACGGAGAATGCTGGTGACCTCCCGCATTGCTGCGAGTGCCCCCCTGGTGGTTTATGTACGCCACGGCCGTGGCGTTGTCCGATTGCACACGAACTGGATGACCCTTCAGCAGATGAGTCCAGTGTCGCAGAGACAGAAGGGCCGCTCTCAGCTCCAGGACATTGATCGAGAGTTTGGACTCCGATGGAGACCAAATGCCCTGGACGGATCGGGGAGGAAACACGCCTCCCCAGCCCAAGAGACTGGCATCGGTTGTAACCACCAACCAGTTGAGCGGCAGAAAGGACCTGCCCAGAAGAGGGGACTGCAACCACCAGCGGAGAGATGACCGCACCGGAGGCGATAGATGGAATGGATGATCCAGAGACTCCGGCGATTTGTCCCAGGAGGAGAGGATCGCCCGTTGGAGAGGGCGGGAGTGAAACTGCGCAAATGGGATCGCCTCGAAGCAGGCAACCATCTGCCCCAAGACCCGCATGCAGAAGCGGAAGGACGGTCGACGGTGGAGAAGGAGACCCTGAATCGCCCGACGGAGGATCAGTCGTTTTTCCGAAGGAAGACGTACCTCCGCCGCTCCCGTGTCTAAAAGCATTCCCAGGAAGACCAGTTGTCTGGAGGGAGGAAGGGAGGACTTGGGGAAGTTGATGACCCAACCGAATCTCGCCAGAGTCTCTAGAGTGAGATCCACGCTGGCAACCGCTTGAGAAAGGGACGGAGCCTTGATGAGGATATCGTCCAAGTACGGTAGCAGAAAAACACCCCTGGAACGGAGTAAGGCCAAAACCGGGGCCAGGACCTTGGTGAACACCCGGGGGGCTGTTGCCAGCCCAACGGGAAGGGCGACAAACTGGAAGTGGAGGTCCCCCACGGCGAATCGGAGGAAGCGATGGTGACACCGGGCTACCGGAACATGGAGGTAGGCATCCTGTATATCGATGGAAGACATGAAATCTCCCTGCTCCAGGGAAGCCACCGCGGAACGGAGGGACTCCATCCGAAACAGTCGAAGGAGGAGAAAACGGTTGAGCTTTTTGAGGTCCAAAATGGGCCGCACCGAACCTCCCTTCTTGGGAACTACAAAGAGGTTCGAATAGAACCCTTGGAACCTTTCCTCTAGAGGAACGGGGGTAATCACCCCCCTGTCCAGTAAGGCTTGAACAGCCGCGGAGAACGCATCCGCGCTTTTCGGGTCCCGCGGGGGGCGGGAGCGAAAGAACCGATCTGGAGGGAAGGACGCAAATTCGATTTTGTATCCGGAGGACACAATTTCGAGAGCCCAGGCGTCGGAGACGTGAGCCATCCAGATGTCCCTGAAAAGGAGGAGCCGGCCCCCCACCCGGGTGGGTGGGGGCGCGCCTTCAGGCAGAGGACTGCTTTGCTGCGGGTGTGCGGGCAGCCTGCGGCCTGCGCCAGGAGGGCTGCGCCCGAAAAAACGGCTTCCTACGCTTATCGTGGGGAGGGGCCGAAGCGGCAGCTGCGGGGGGAGCCCCAGAGGTCCTGCGGGAGGACCGAAAACGAGACGCACCAGGGCGTCCGCGGGGGGCGCCCCTGGCTTGGGGTTGAGGAAGATGGGTGCTTTTACCACCCGTGGCCTCCGAAATAAGCTCGTCTAGGCGGACCCCGAAAAGGTGGGAACCCGCAAACGGTAGCCCCGCCAAGGAACGTTTGGAGGCAGCGTCCGCTTTCCAAACCTTCAGCCAGAGCTCCCTCCTGACGGAAACTGCCAGGGCGGAGGAGCGTGCAATAAGGGCTCCCGCATCAAGGGAGGCCTCACAAACAAAATTCCCGGCCCGAATAATAAGCTGGGCCAAGGAACGTAGGTCCTGGATGGGGACGTCCGAGTCCAACTCCTGTTCCAGCTGCGCACCCCAAGCAGAGATTGCTTTACCTGCCCAAGCAGAGGCAAAAACCGGTCTGAGAGCAGAACCAGAGGCAGCAAAAATGCCCTTGGAAAGGGTCTCCATGCGACGGTCCTCCGCTGACTGAAGAGAGGACCCGTCGGGAACAGGGATGGCCGTGTTCTTTGACAGACGGGCCACAGGGGGGTCCACCTTGGGTGGGGACGACCAGGTGGCCACGACATCGGCTGGAAAAGGATAGCAAATGTCCAGCTTCTTGGGATTGACAAAACGGGCGTCCGGGCGAGCCCAAGCCTTAGACACCACGGAGGAGAAATCAGAGTGGATTGGAAAGACTTTTGAGGCCTGCCTGGGTCTGATAAAGGAGACGCTAGCTGCGTCAGAGCTAGGGGGGTCATCTTGCACCTTAAAGGTGTCACGAATATCAGAGATGAGTTGACCCATCGCTGAGGCTAGCTTGGACGGCAGGGCCGAGTCCATTTCCAAATCTGAAACCGCCAATTCACCTTCAGAGAGCGAATCCTTTGGAGAGGAGAGGCCCGTCTGAGTGCGCACGCGTGGCGGGGAGAGGGAGGCATCCGAGGAGGAGGCTCGCTCTACTCTAAGACGCTTCTGAGAGTGCCTAGCTCGGGAGGGGTCACTAAGAAAGGGTGAACCCGCTGCAGCGGCAGAAGCGGTGGACCCGGAGGGCGCGACAGTAAGAGTGGCGTCCTGCGGGGTAGGCGGCCTGTCTATTAGGCGGCCTACGACATGAGTGAGGCTTTCCACGGCCTGGGACAGGGATCTAGCCCAGTCAGGCGGGTCAGAGGAAGCAGGGAGCGACACAGCGGGCGACTGAGGCTGCGGTGGAGCTCGGCATGCAGGACAGTGCGGATCAGACTGCCCCCGGGGAAAGGGTTCCCTACAAGCGGTACAGGCATGGTACCAAGGCTTGGCGGCTGCAGAAGGGTCTGACATGGTGGAAAAAATGTTGCACTTAAAGTGGGAGACCCCAGGGCAAAAGCGGAACGGGGATTACACCCAAGCAACAGTACTGGTGGCACGGAGGGGGTTAACAGTCCTACCAGACCCGGATGATGCAAGCGGCAGCAGCAAGGGGAGCAGACTGAAGGAGGCTGTGGAGGAGAGGCAGCAGCACGGAGATGAATAGCTTCAGGATCGGACGGCAGAGAGGATTCCACGCAGCACTATGAGATGTGGAGCCCGACGAACCCGGAAGTAGCGGAGCGCATGTAGGAAGCTCCGCCCCCCCCCCCCGCCGCGCTGAAGGAGAAGCAGAGCCGCGCGCGGCAAAATGATTTTAACCCCCGAGGTGGATGAAGTGCCGGCCAAGATGAAATGGCGCCGTTCGCGCCAAGTAAGCGGCCCCCTCCGCGCCTGGATGTGGCAGACGGCCTCCTGCCTACAGCCGTGCCCTGAAGGCAGAGTCCGTGCCCTGCCGCTAAATAAAGGACTTTGCCCAGACAAAGTCCCCCCCAAATGATACCCGGTAAGGTTGCCGGTCCGATATGCCCATGGGGGGGAGGGGGGGGGGGTGTAGAAGCGGTGGGAGGAAGGAAGGGGAGGCTAGAGCAGCCACTCTCATCATACGCTGTCTTCGCCCTCAATCCCTCCAGCAGGGTCGCCCCTTCAGCTACTGGCACCGCAGTGGCAGGAAGCCGGGGGAGGGACTTGGCGTGCGGGCGACCCTTGAGCTGGCGGGACGCAGGGGAGCGAGGCTGCCCTGGTCCACCTTGTCTTCTGTGGGGGAGGCGGCATTTATAGGTGTGGCTATTGTAATGCGTTTTTCCTGAAACCACTGCAATAGCAAGGCAAAAAAAACAAAAAACTGTGCTTACACAAATCAGAGCAAGACTATGGTGCAAAACGTACCTTTGCAAATATACCCTAAATGTTCATGTCCACCAGTCAATTATCATGATATTTATTGACTGGTGTGAAATGGGGGGGGGGTGTCTAGGCTTGAACTTTTTGCACGAGGACACCGAGTCTCTGAATGCAGTTCTCTGACCAGCTGTAATGTGAACAGGAGCAATAAAGGGCATAACATGAGAAACCTCTCAATATCACTGAATCAGAAGTGGAACTACAGGTCTCAGCATGCACAGTCTACATCTGTCATATACAGACAAGAAGCGTTATGGACTCCAAGAAGTCTCTGCTTCGCAAGAAGTTCTGCAGCAGCGCTGAACACTCTGTAACGGATCTTACTTGTGCAACCAGAGCCTCAGCAATGATCTGCGCCCCGGTAACGGGCTCCTGAGACGCCATACCCTCCGTGTGCGCCCCGCTGTGCCGCTCTCTTCCGTGCGCCGCCACCGCGAGACGTCAAATCAGCTTCACCCCGCCCACACCACGCCCCCTAGTGACAGCTAGAGCGAAAGCGGGGCGGGGCATACACCTCTGTACCAATCGGACGCAAGGTACAGTACGGTTCCGTCGTGAACCAGCAGGGGGCGTAGACGGTACAGAGTCCACACAGGAGATCCGTGTCAGGGGTGAGTGGTGTTCGGGCTGATATGGTGTGGATTATGCAGGGCTCAGGTTTACATGTTGGGTGTAATAGTAATGGCTCCCAGTGCTTCTGGTGACCAGAGGATGGTGCTGTTACTGCTGTAGTCCCTTGTGTCCAGTGGAAGCTTTTTTCCAATCCAGTCTATACAATACCAGGTAGTAAGGGTCAGTTCACACTGGTTCTTTGCTGCAGACATTTTTCACAGCAAATATAACTAAATAAATCTTCAGGAACTCCTTAGGGCCCGTTCACACTGTGGATTTGGCTGTCAAAATCTTATGCATATAACACTGCAGAAACCGTGTGGTGGGTGTCCGCACACCACGTCAGCGGCCCCCAGAGCAAATAGCTTGGGGGACACCTAGTGGCCCAGTCACTGTCATGTTAAAGTGAAGGTCTAATGGTTTGGTCCATATGGCTATGTATTCTATAGGGCTGGTGTGGTGTCTCCCCCCTTTTTCGTATACTCTCCCCCTTTAGATGCCGGCAGTGGAGGAGGTGTGCCAGTGTCCGGAGCCAGGGACCGTTCCCGCCAGGTGCTTCGCCGTCCTCTAGCTGCCGGGGAGCGCAGTGCTTCCGTCCTAGTGTCAGAGGTGAGCGGTAGCAGAGAGAGGGATCCTGAGCTGGGCGTACAGCATCCGATGCCCCCCCCCCCCCATCGTCTTCAGCGATGTGTCAGTGGGTGGAGGATCTGAAGTCGGTTCAGCAGTTGCGCAGAAAATCAAAAAGGAGTTAGATGCTGGTGGGATCGCTGGCCCCTTTTGATTGCCCTCCTTTTGTTAATTTTCGTTTGTCTCCTTTGGGCATTGTTCCCGAAAAGGATTCTGGTGATTCCAGGTAGATCCATCATCTGTCATACCCAGATAAGAGTTCCCTTAATGACGAGGTGGTCACACCTGAAGCTTCGGTAGAATCCGCTTCGTTTGATCAGGCATTGGTTTGGTGACGTCAGTTTGGGCAGGGAGCTTTATTGGCCAAGGCCGATATAAAATCAGCTTTCAGATTGTTGCCAGTGAATCCTACTGGTTTTAACTCTTTAGGTCAGGGGTGGGGAACCTCCGGCCCGAGGGCCGTATGCGGCCCACGGTATCATTTCATGTGGCCCCCGGCCCCCTGCCAGAACATAATGTGAAAATGCTTATGACCCCTTCCATTATGGAAGCGGTCATTAGCATACGGTAGGCACAGGAAGGTGAGAACAGCACTGCACTGGCTGTCCTCACCTTCCCTGGTCTTCTTTCAGCCCCACACTGTGTCCTGACACATCCAGCGTCAGGACGCAGTGCACGTAGACGTGCACTATGACCTTACGCTGTGCGGTGTGAGGTGACAATATAGTGCGGCAGGAAGAAGAACAGGGAGGGTAAGTGAATCTGCCAAGAGGCAGAGCCGTACGGAGCTGGAGAGGTAAGTTTATTTGTTTATCTTAAATACAGTATCTGATCTGATGTCTGATTGGGGCTGATCTGAGGCTAAAGGAGGGTGGGGAGGGTCTGATGGGGGTCTGATCTGAGGCTTGGGAGGGTCTGATCTGAGGCTGGGGGTGTCTGATCTGAGGCTGGGGTTTGATAGGGGTCTGATCTGAGACTAGGGGGGCTGATGGGGGCTGATCTGAGGCTGGGGAGGGTCTGATGGGGGCTGATCTGAGGCTAGGGAGGGTATTATGAAGGTCTGATCTGAGGCTGGGGGGTCTTATAGGGGCTGATCTGACCCTGGGGGGTCTGATGGGGGCTGATCTGAGGCTGGGCGTCTGATCCGGGTCTGGTCTGAGGCTGGGGGTCTGATGGGAGTCTGATTTGAAGCTAGGAAGGGTCTGATTGGGGTCTAATCTGAGGCTTAGAGGTCTGATGGGAGTCTGATCTGAGGCTGATGTAGGCCTGGGGGGTCTGATAGGAGGCTGATTTCAGGCTGATGGAGGTGGGGGCAGATATTTTGCTGAGAAAGGGACAAAGGCAGGGACAGTTGCGAAGAAAGAGGCAGGGAGAGTGAAAGCTGGGTGAACCCCTCTCTGGACCCCCTGGGTTTAGCTTCCTGCCATTAATGTCAAATAAGTAACATTCTGAACTTAAAAATTAGACTGCTATGTGTGGTCAATATGGCGCCTGTATTGTATGTAATATACTGTATATATATAGTGCAGGCGCTATTTTGTGCTGCAAAAATACAGCCCTCTATATTATTTTAATTGAAGTGCAATTTCTGTAACTTATCCCTAAGTCAATTATATGTTTGACCAAATACAGCAGTAAAAATTTTTTATTGAGAATTTTGTATGGCCCCCGAATGATGTTACAAATATCCAAATGGCCCACCGCTGCTTTAGGTTTTCAATTTGAAGGGAAGTTTTATTTTGACAGCTGTTTGCCTATGGGTTTCTCGAAAACTTTGTTATTTTGAATCATTTGCTAGTTTCCTGCATTAGGTTATTGATTTTGAGTCATCAGGCGGAGGGATTTTGCATTAGGCTACATGCACACGAACGTTTGTTTCCATGTCCTTTCCGTTTTTTGTTTTTTTTTTTGCGGATAGGATGAGGACCCATTAATTTCAATGGGTCCGCAAAAAACGTGGACAGCACACCGTTTGCTGTCCACATCAGTATGTCTATTCCGTTGCCCCGCCAAAAAAATAGTGCATGTCCTATTTTTTTCTCGTTTGTGGACAAGGATAGGCATTATTACAATGGATCCGCAAAAAAACGGATGCCATACGGAAAGTCATCCGTACCGCAAAACACATACGGTCGTGTGCATGTAGCCTTACTTAGATGATTTCTTGTTTGTAGGTAGTCAGACGTGTGTTTTCAATTGTTAAGTTTGAAGAGTGTTCCCGTTTGTTCGGTATTCCAATAGCGTTAGAAAAGACAGTTTTACCTTGTGATTGTTTGGCATTTTTGGGTATAGTTATTGATTCTGCTAAGATGGAATTTAGATTGCCTGAAGATAAATTGAATAAGATGTGCGCTAGTGGTTAGTGGTTATGTTGGCTAGGAAGGAATCCACCTTGAAAGAGATGCAGTCATTGCTTGGGCAGCTGAATTTTGCTTGTAAGGTGATTCCGTTAGGCAGAGTCTTTTCTAAAAGACTTTATTTTGCAACAAGGGGTTTAAAAATCACCTTTTTCTCATATTCGTTTGACAAAGGAATTAAAAGAAGATTTAGGTGTTTGGCTTGAATTTTTTGGGTACCGTATTTTTTGCCCCATAAGACGCAGTGGGGGAAAAAATGTCCCTGCGTCTTATGGGGTGAATACTAATGAGCGCTTGCAGTGCTCCAGACTAAAAAAAATACCTAGTAGCCATTGGCTCCTGAACTGAAAAATTTAGGAGCCAAATTAAATTTTTAGTTGCCAAATCGAAAGCGAATCAAAATTTTGGTATCGTGACAACGCTACGCCGATCAGATCGGTGTAGGGTTGTTTCGATACCAAAATTTTGATTCACTTTCATCACCATAAAAAAGTATTGCGATACTCAATACCGCGCAAAAAAAAAAAAAAGCCGTGTGCATTTTGCATTTTATGAAACGTTCGGCCCATAATAGAACAGTCCTATCCTATTTTTTGGTTTAAGGCGACAAAAAAATGGCGAATGCTCACCGCATAGGAGATATTTTTAAATAATTTAATAGTTTGGACTTTTCGATGTAATATGTTTATTTATTTATTGTTTATATATTTTATATGAAAAATTGGGAAAGGGGGGATTTAAACTTAATATTTTAGGGTACTTTCACACTAGCGTTTTTCTTTTCCGGCCTAGGGGCTCTATACCAGAAAAGAACTGATCAGGCATATCCCCATGCATTCTGAATGGAGAGTAATCCGTTCAGGATGCATCAGGATGTCTTCAGTTCAGTCTTTTTGATTGATCGGGCAAAAGATAAAACCGCAGCATGCTACGGTTTTATCTCCGGCGAAAAAAACTGAAGACTTGCCTGAATGCCGGATTCGGCATTTTTCCCCATAGGAATGTATTAGTGCCAGATCCGGCATTCAAAATACCGGAATGCAGGATCCGTGCGCAGACCGGTAAAAATGTGTAAAAAGATACAAGACGGATCCGTCTGTCCGCATGACAAGCAGAGAGATGGATTCGTTCTTGCAATGCATTTGTGAGACGGATCCGCATCCGGATGCGTCTCACAAATGCTTTCAGTCACATCCAGATCGGCGGATCCGGCAGGCAGTTCCAACGACGGAACTGCTTGCCGGATCACACTGCCGCAAGTGTGAAAGTAGCCTTAGTGTTTGTGTTTTTTATTTTATTTTACTTACTATTAGCCCCCTTAGGGGCTGGAACCCTTGTCCTATTCACCCTTAGGCCCCTTTCATATGGGCGAGATTTCTGCGCGGGTGCAATGCGTGAGGTGAACGCATTGCACCCGCACTGAATCCGGACCCATTCATTTCTATGGGGCTGTGCACATGAGCGGTGATTTTCACGCATCACTTGTGCGTTGCGTGAAAATCGCAGCATGCTCTATGTTGTTTTTTCACGCAACGCAGGCCCCATAGAAGTTAATGGGGCTGCGTGAAAATCGCAAGCATCCGCAAGCAAGTGCAGATGCGGTGCAATTTTCTCGCATGGTTGCTAGGATGAAAGTCTATTCACTGTGTTATTTTCCCTTATAACGTGGTTATAAGGGAAAATAATACAATCTTTAATACAGAATGCTTAGTAGGTCAATATAATAAACATTATATACACCCCAGTATAATAAACATTGGTGGCGCAGTGCGCCCCTCCCCCCAACACCCCAGTATAATAAACATCGGTTGTGCAGTGCGCCCCTCCCCCCAACACCCCAGTATAATAAACATTGGTGGCGCAGTGGGCAGTGCTAATGAGGGTTAAAAAAATAAAAATTAACTCACCTCCTCCAATTGATTGCTTAGCAGCCGGTCTCCTGTTCTTTCTTCAGGACCTGTCAAAGGACCTGTGGTGACATCACTGTGCTCATCACATGGTACATCACATGATCCATCACCATGGTAATGGACCATGTGATGAGCTCAGTGACGTCACCACAGGTCCTGAAGAAAGAACAGGAGACCGGCAGCTACGCGATCAATTGGAGGAGGTGAGTTAATTTTATTTATTTTTTTAACCCTCATTGGCACTGCCCACTGCGCCACCAATGTTTATTATACTGGGGTGTTGGGGGGGAGGGCGCACTGCGCCACCAATGAAGATAACTGACCTGTTAATACAAATACAGGAGGCGGGTGCCGGAATCAAATAGCAGGCACCCGACCTCTATGACAGGGAGCTGCGATCAGCGGCAGTTAACCCTTCAGGTACCGCACCTAAGGGGTTAACTGCCGCCGATCGCAGCTCCCTGTCATAGAGGTCGGGTGCCTGCTATTTGATTCCGGCACCCGCCTCCTGTATTTGTATTAACAGGTCAGTTATCTTCATTGGTGGCGCAATGGCCACAGCCCCTCCCCCTCCTCCTCCCGTCTCTTCTTATTGGCGGCAGCAGCACAGGGGGGAGGGAGAGACTCCTCCTCCACTGCGCTGCTGAGAAGAACATCGGCGGCGGGGCAGAGAACTATCAGCTCCTGTGCCCGCCGCTGTATTGAACTGCAGAGCTGCAGGGGCGGCTCTAGTCGCAAATGGCGACAAGACTAAAAAGTCTTGTCGCCATTTGTAAATTCTAAGTTGCATTGCCGACCATTTTGGTCGCCATCTGGAGCCCTGGCTTCCATTATGGAAACGCTCATTAGTGCATGAGGACCGGGAAGCAGTGAAGGCTCTTTACTCACCGCTTCCTGGTCCTCGGCTGTTGGCTGTGCCGTGGCTGCGCACAGCGTGATGGTGCTCTGTGTCACAGCAGCAGCAGGAAGAAGACAGAGCGCGCTGGAGGTGAGGAGTGGCGGAGTCCAGAGCAGGAGAGGTAAGTGTTTTTTTTTTTTTTAATTTGATCTGTGGCATGGGGCTCATAAATGACACTGGGGCTTATAGATGGCATTGGGGCTCATAATGGGGGCTCATAAATGGCACTGGGGCTCATAAAATTTCATTGGGCTCATAATGGAGGCTCACAATGGGGGCTGATCTGAGGCATGGGGGTCTGATCTGAGGTCTGATTGAGGGTCTTATTAACATTGGGGGGTCTGATTGGGGCTGTCAGATGAGGTCTAATTAATATTGGGGGTCTGATTGCTGGCCTGATCTGAGGTCTAATGAAAAATATTTTTTTCTTATTGTCCTCTAAAACCTGGGTGCGTCTTATGGTCTGGTGCATCATATAAGGTGAAAAATATGGGTAGTTACAATGGTCATACGTGTGGCAGTATGAATTTTGTGATAGTGATAGCTTATTATTATTTACAGACGCTGCAGGTGGTTTTGGGTATGGAGCATTTTACAATAATAAATGGTCAGCCGAGAAATGGCTTGTAGCTTGGGTGCAGAAGGGCGTCACTAAAAACATTGTGCTCGTAGAATTATTTCCGTTATTAGTTGCTTTAGTTATCTGGGGATCTTGCTTTATGAACAGGAGAATTCTGTTACTGTCAGATAATAAGGGCGTGGTATTTGCGGTCAACTCCCTCTCTTCAAAAAGTGATTTAGTGCTAAAATGACTTAGGCCTTTAGTTTTGTGCTGTTTGAAATTGAACGTATGGGTCAAGGCGAAATATATACCTGGAAAAAGTAATGACCTTGTTGATTCTTTATCACGTTTGCAGTGGGAGAGATTTCGGAGTTTGGCACCCTACACAGAGTCGGAAGAGACGCCATGTCCGGGACATCTATGGAATGTCATTTGGGACTAATAATTCATAATATTAGGAGGTTTGTTGCTGTAAGCACATGGGCTAGTTATATGGCCGCATGGAAAGATTGGCAGCTTTTCTGTAGTTGTGTTGAAGCTGACCTGCAAGATGATGATTTCAGTTTTATCCTTCTTTTTGTCTGTGATTTAATTCGGAAAGGTTTAGCGGTCTCCTCTATGCACAAAAAATTAGCGGGATTTATTATTATTATATTTTACTTTTGGTAAAGCCACGAGTGACTAATCATTTTGTTGTCAAGCAAATGTTGAAAGGCCATGGTAAGCTTTTTGTCAGTGGAGATGTGAGAAGACCTATCTCCATTGATATACTACAACGTCTGTGGGTTGTTTTGGAGAAGATTCTTTTCAATAATTTTGAGACTTAGTTTTTGTTTTGTAATTTTTTTGGGGCCCTACGGATAAGTGAGTTGGTCTCTGGAAGCCGTTTCTCACCGTCTGGTTTATTATTTGAGAACATAAAAGTTGAGGATGGTTGTCACCGCCACTTCTGTGAGAAGGTCTGACAGACTTCCTTTTCTACCTCTTGCATTATGTTCTTTGTTTTGGTTTCACTTTGTCGTCTCATTTCCTTCTCCTAGGTGTCACCTATTTAGACTAATCCTCTTTCCTTTATATTCCCTCCCATACTGCCTCACTCTGCGATTTATACTACTTCCTGGATTGAAGTGTTCACTGCTGGAGATTTCAGTTGCTGCTTGTTCAGATAAGTCCTTTCATATATTGTGTTTCATTGCTGGCTTGATTCTAGGTGACCCTGACTCCCTCCGTATTAAGTGCAGGGAGCCAGTGGTCGTGTCCCCTCACTATTACAGGGTTTTCAGGTGTCACACAGTCTAGGTAAGAGGGCATGCAATCGTCTACCTCTGAGACCCTTGTATGTGCTTAGCAGTCAGGGTGAGCTCTTAGGGTTTTATAGGGGTCACCTTTATGCTCCTTAGTTTGGGATCAAGCCAGTCAGATGTTTATCCATAACTTCCAGCTATCTGCAACATCATCCGTGACATTGGTTCTGTGGTTGTGGAGGGTAAGGAGGTCAAAAACAGACCAACTGGGTAGAGGTTGTTCATTAAAACTGTTTAGCTTTATTGGTTCATCTATTTGTCCTGTTGAGAACATTATTCGTTGGATAGAGATTAGGCCAAAGGTTGGGGACGTTTTATTTTTGCATGAAAATTTATTTCCAGTGACTACGTTTCAATTCAATTCGGTTTTTAACCACTTCCCATCTGGGCCATTTGCCCCCTTCCTGACCAGGCCAAATTTTGCAAAACTGACATATCTCACTTTATGTGGTAATAACTTTGGAACGCCTTTATTTATCCAAGTCATTCAGAGATTGTTTTCTCGTGACACATTGTACTTCATGATAATCATAAATTTGAGTCAAAATATTTCACCTTTATTTATGAAAAAATCCCAAATTTACCCAAAAATTTGAAAAATTCGCAATTTTCTAAATATCAATTTCTCTGCTTTTAAAACAGAAAGTGATACCT
Source organism: Bufo bufo (assembly GCF_905171765.1). NCBI lineage: Eukaryota > Metazoa > Chordata > Amphibia > Anura > Bufonidae > Bufo > Bufo bufo. Next base: position 439,980,938 of record NC_053393.1, on the reverse strand, counting down.
CATAAAATATTTATTATTTAACATTCCCCATATGTCTACTTTATGTTAGCATCATTTTGGAAATGTCATTTTATTTTTTTAGGACGTTAGAAGGCTTAGAAGTTTAGAAGCAATTCTTCAAATTTATAAGAAAATTGCCAAAACCCACTTTATAAGGACCAGTTCAGGTCTGAAGTCACTTTGTGGGGCCTACATAGTGGATACCCCCATAAATGACCCCATTGTAGAAACTACACCCCTCAAGGTATTCAAAACCGATTTTACAAACTTTGTTAACCCTTTAGGCGTTCCACAAGAATTAAAGGAAAATGGAGATCAAATTTTTTAATTTCACTTTTTTGGCAGATTTTCCATTTTAATCAATTTTTTTCTTTAACACATCGATGGTTAACAGCCAAACAAAACTCAATATTTATTACCCAGATTCTGCGGTTTACAGAAACACCCCACATGTGGTCATAAACTGCTGTATGGGCACACGGCAGGGCGCAGAAGAAAAGGAACTCCACATGGTTTTTAGATGCCATGTCCCATTTGAAGCCCCCTGATGCACCCTTACAGTAGAAACTCCCAAGAAGTGACCACATTTTGGAAACTAGGGGATAAGGTGCCAGTTTTATTAGTACTATTTTTGGGTACATATGATTTTTTGATCATTCATTATAACACTTTATGGGGCAAGGTGACCAAAAAATTGGTTGTTTTAGCACAGTTTCTATTTATTTATTTATTTTTACAGCGTTCACCTGAGGGGTTCAGTCAAGTGACATTTTTATAGAGCAGATCGTTACGGACGTGGCGATACCTAATATGTATACTTTTTCTCATTTATTAAAGTTTTACACAATAATAGCATTTTTGAAACAAAAAAATTATGTTTTAATGTGTCCATGTTCTGAGAGCTATAGTTTTTTTATTTTTTGAGAGATTTTCTTATGTAGGGGCTCATTTTTTGCGGGATGAGGTGACGATTTTATTGGTACTATTTTGTGGGACATACGCGTTTTTGATCACTTGGTGTTGCACCTTTTGTGATGCAAGGTGACAAAAATTGCTTGTTTTGACACAGTTTTTTTTTTTTTTACGGTGTTCACCCGAGGGGTTAGGTCATGTGATATTTTTATAGAGCTGGTTTTTACGGCCGCGGCAATACCTAATATGTATACTTTTTTTTATTTGTTTCACTTTAACACAATAATAGCATTTTTGAAACCAAAAAAATGATGTTTTAGTGTCTCCATGTTCTAAGAGCTATAGTTTTTTTTATTTTTTGAGAGATTTTCTTATGTAGGGGCTCATTTTTTGCGGGATGAGGTGACGGTTTTATTGGTACTATTTTGTGGTACATACGCGTTTTTGATCACTTGGTGTTGCACTTTCTGTGATGCAAGGTGACAAAAATTGCTTGTTTTGACACAGTTTTTTTATTTTATTTTCTACGGTGTTCATCCGAGGGGTTAGGTCATGTGATATTTTTATAGAGCTGGTTTTTACGGACGCGGCAATACCTAATATGTATACTTTTTTTTATTTTTTCTATTTTTAATTATTTTTTTTTCATTCCTTACTTGGGGACTTTTTTTTTTTTACATGTAAAACTTTTTTTTATTTTTTTATTTTCAACCTTTTATTTTTATTTTTTTTATTTTACACTTTTCGTCCCCCATAAGGTCATACAAGACCTCTGGGGGACATTTACTTCACTTTTTTTTTTTTTTTACACTGTTGATTTCTCCTGTAACTGGGGCTGACATAGTAGCCCCAGTTACAGGACAAATGCACCCCCAGAGACAAATGCAGAGACACCCCCAGAGACAGGACAAATGCACCCCCAATCCTGCGCTGTACAGCCTCACAGCAGGGCTGATCGAGGTCTCTGAGAGACCTCACACAGCTCCTGCACACTCCGGTCACGGCGGTCACATGACCGCGGGGCCAGAACAGGAAGCGCATAGCGCTTCCTTCTCTGCAGACACAGCGCTCGGTGAGCGCTGTGTCTGCAGCGATCTACAAGGCAGGGACACCTGGGCACTGTCCCTGCCTTGTCTTAGGGTTGCCCTGCTGTCACTGACAGCGGGCAACCCGATCAGCAGCTGCACGATTAGCGTGCAGCTGCTATTTCTGAAAGGACGTTTTAGAACGTGCTTTCAGAAATAGACGTCCACCCATAGGACGTTTATATCCTATGGGCGGACGTAAAGCGGTTAAGAAGTGTTTGTTGAAATTAGGTTTAGGGAGTTTCTGTTTTTCGTCTCATTCTTTCAGGATCGGAGCTGCAACAGAAGCAGCTAGGTTGGGACTGAATAATGCGTTGGTTAAAAAGATCGGATGGTGGGAATCAAATAGATTTAGATTATATGTTAGACCTGAGTTGCTAATTACGAATTCATTTTTCTCTTTAGATGCTATTGTTATATGGATCGTGGGCCACTCCTTCATTTTCTGGGCTTAGAAGCGAGCTGGCTCAAGATGTTATTCTGAGAATTTGGGTTTTAATCGTGAAATGTTTAAGATTTTTTGGTATGGAGTTCAAGGCTTGAAATGGAGGAATTTGCTTAATGAAATACGTAAATTGAATGCTATTTGGCCCTCACCAGATGTTTTAATTTTTCATGTAGGGGGAAACGACATAGGAAGAATAAATACCTTGGATTTGTTATTTGAAATGAAGCGAGATGTAGGGATCTTGCTCTGCATTTTTTTCAAATTCATTTTTAATCTTCTCAGAAATTAGTCCTAGATTGGTATGGGCCAATAGGCATTGCGTTTTTTTCTTGACAGAATAAGGAGAGTCAATCGACCAATATACAAATTCATGCCGTTGCTTGGTGGATTCTCTTACCGTCATACTGATCTAGGGGGTTTTACAGAAGTGATAATGTGCATCTATCAGATGTAGGTCTGGATATCTTTAATAATGGTTTCATGAACACGATTGAGCAATGGCTGCAGAGTTTTGGGGGGCCACTCCTTTTTGAGTCGTGGCGTGTGGGAGTTTGTCTCCCAGCTAATGCTGGGTGGACTGGTAGTTATGGTTTTCCGGAAGTTTAATTGATGATTTTATTTGGGATGAATTTTAATTAATTAATGCTAATTATTATTTATTATAGTAATTTATTATGCTAATTATTTTTTTTATTATTATAAGGTTATCCTTAATAAACATCGCAGCCATATATTTCCAAATAGAATGTGTCTGTGTGTTTATTTAGGGTTGGATTAATGACTTTGTTACTTGGGCCACCATGTCCTTTCTTGGTACGGTCGCGGCTTTAAAGGGACACTGACAGGCCAAAACAGCATATATAGTTAGATATATCACATTACAGGTCTTATACAGTCTTTTAAAAGCATATAAGTATCCCCCCTGTCCACCTTATAAAGAGCGATATATAAAGTTTTATAACCTGCTTCTTCGGTCAGCAATCTGCCCAAGGGGCGGCGTTTCATGTGAAAATGGGCCCAGCCAGCCTTCCCAACTGCCGTTTGAAGCCCCGCCCAGCTCATCAATATTCACTTCGCTGGGCGGCTAGAACTCTCCCCAGTCCCGATCCTGCGCCTGCTCAATTCAATCCTCCGGGCTGCTCTGAACAGTGCATGGCTGAGGCTGCAGCTGCCTCGAAGACGCAGGCTGGTGCGTGTACGCAGGCGCGATCTAACGGCACGGCGGGGCGCAGGCGCAGAAGATTGGGCATGAACGATGCCCGGAGGATTGAATTGCGCAGGCGCAGGATCGGGACTGGGGAGAGTTCTAGCCGCCGCCCAGCGAAGTGAATATTGATGAGCTGGGCGGGGCTTCAAACGGCAGTTGGGAAGGCTGGCTGGGCGCATTTTCACATGAAACGCCGCCCCTTGGGCAGATTGCTGACCGAAGAAGCAGGTTATAAAACTTTATATTTCGCTCTTTATAAGGTGGACAGGGGGGATACTTATATGCTTTTAAAAGACTGTATAAGACCTGTAATGTGATATATCTAACTATATATGCTGTTTTGGCCTGTCAGTGTCCCTTTAAACCAAACTTCCGCAAGTAAATTGTGCTGTGTGAACGGGCCCTTATCATCAAATTGTTGATGGAGAAACTTGCCAGGCACTTGGCCGGTCTCTGTTTCTCGGTGGCATGTCGTTACGTGAGTGCCGCTGTCAGGGGCAGCCTGGAACAGTCACATGCTGACACTGTCACCGGAGGACAGGTTATGGAGACCAGGCAAGTGTCATCATGGGGAGCGCCAAGGGATCGCTGAGGTGCTTGCGTCTTTCCAAATGATGCAGGTAACCAAGTGGTTCTTACCAGTGTCGGACTGGGGTACTTAGGGCACACCAGTGTAACTGATTCTGGGGGCCCACCTTAGGGCTCCTGCACACTAACTTATTTTTTTTTCCATGTCTGTACCGTTCACTTCACTTCAATGGGGCCGTGTTCATTCCGTGTCTGTATGTCCGCATGGCCGTTCTGCAAAATGATAGAACACGTCCTATTATTGCCCACATTACAGACAAGGATAGGACTGTTCTATTAGAGGCCGGCTGTTCTGTTCCGCATAATGTGGAATGCACACAACCAGTATCTATGTTTTGCGGATCTGCAATTTGCAGACTGCAAAACATCCAACGGTCGTGTTCATGAGCACTTACAGTTATAACAGAAATATTACAGATGAAGTATGATGGCAGACACTCACAGCAAAATGCACAAACATACATGTGGCAGAATTTACACATAAATGGATATCCTGCACCTAAGTCAGTCAGAAACAAGACACATGCAGCGCACACCAATCACTCATTGGACACATGTGGCACACAAGAAACTTATACGTGGCTCACATGCCACTGATGCATATGTCACATACTGCACATACACCACTGATACATAGAACATGTATAGCACACACCAATCACACATAGTAAACACGCAATGCACACACCAAGACATTTATGCCTAACCCTATTAAGTGTAGCACACTTAGAGGGATTGTCTCACTTCAGCAATTGGCATTTGTCATGTAGAGAAAGTTAATACAAGGTACTTTACTAATGTATTGTGATTGTCCATACTGACTCTTTTCCATCACATTATACACAGCTCGTATCCATGGTTTTGACCACTCTGCAATCCAGCAGCGGTGGCCGTGCTTGCACACTATAGGTAAAGGTGTTGGCCTATGAGCACTTCCAGCCTTTCCCTATAGTGTGTAAGCACGGCCACCACTGCTGGATTACACGGTGGTAATAACCACGGATACGTGCTGTGTATAATGTGATGGAAAGGAGGGAATATGGACAATCACAATACATTAGTAAGTGCCTTGTATTAACTGCATGATAAATGCCATTTACTGAAGTGAGACAAACTATTTAACCCTTTTAAGCATAACTGTCTGGCATGAAATTTACCAAATCTTAACCTCCTGTGGGGATTCGCTCTGTTAGACAGGACAAGCGGACACAGTATAGAGGCAAAGACCAGTTTGTAACTCAAAAACTTCAGTGTTTTATTCACACTTATGGCAACAAAACAGTACGACAGTCCATTTGCAGTTTTGGTGTTCGTTCACACCTAGATAGTTCATACAGCAAAAGAGTCACCTGTTATACTAGGTGTTAGTTCACACCGATCGGCATTGCTCAGGACAGAGCAGACCTCCCAAACTCAGGCCTCCAGCCTAGCACACGGCTCAGATCCCAATCCAGCGATTGCCAGAGCTCCTCTGTCAGAGAGAGAGATAATAACCACCAGCTGACACTGCTGGCTGGGTTTTTTATATAGGCCAGTCAAGACCCGGCCTGGAACATGGGGAGTAGTCACCCACCCAGCACTTTGACTACTCCCAGTAAGAGCCATCTCGGATCAGCTATTTCAGCTATACTAAACAAGCCCCCATAACAGTGTGTCATCCACAGATCCCCCATAACAGTGCCATCCACAGATCCCCCCGACAACAGTGCCATCCACAGATCCCCCATAACACCTTTTGGTTCAAAATATTTTTTTATTTGACTACTCCCCACCCCTCTTGTAATTGTTCCGCTACTTGTGGGCTGCGCGGGAATGAGTTCAGTCACTTCGGTGGCCAATCCCGTCCTGCAGCGCGTGATCCCGCAAGACCTGCTGCTGTAGGTCACGGGTCTCGCGGGATCACGCGCCTCAGGATGGGATTGTGCACCGAAGTGACTGAACTCATGCCCATGTAGCCTGCAAGTAGCGGATCAGTGGAACAAGTACAAGGTGGGTGGGGGGATGATCTGTGGGGTTGCCCAGACGGCTAGGCCCTTCACAGTAGTTATTAACCCCTTTCAGCAGTCCCCCATTCACTGAAGGGGAGACTGCTGAAAGGGATTAATAACTACTGTGAAGGGCCTCCCCCCCTTTCACAGTAGTTATGCCCAGATATGTGCCCCCTTCACAGTAGTTATGCCAAGATATGTGCCCCCTTCACAGAGTTATGCCCACACTGCTTCTAACAGAGGCTCACTAATGGACGCTGAGATTAGATCACCCCATATGAGAGCATTGAATCAATGCTTTCCTATGGGGAAAAATTTGACCCTGGAGGTCATCATGCAGGGTGTGAGGACGTCCAGCGTCAGATACCAGACCAAAGGTCTGTTTTACTCCAGGAAGCCCTCAGGTGGCTGCCAGCGACTAGAGGCTGACTTATTGCTGGAACGTAAACAATGCAGTTTCTCTAGAACATTGCAGCTCGATTTGCAAAAGGGACACTGTACCCAGACCACATCAATGAGCTGAAGTGGTCTGGGTGCCTTTTGTGTCACTTTAACTTTGAAATCTTATTAAAGATTGTGTAGGGTGTGGCTGGAGGCGGGACAAGGGTGCGGCTTGCAGCAGAACATGGGTGGGGCCTGTAAGGGGGCCCTTGATTTATTTTTCCCGGGGGCCCTGAGGGTTCTCAGTCCGCCCCTGCCTCCAATCTATGTACAGAAGGGTCTTAAGACCACGTTCCCTTGATCATGGTGGTCCCAGCAGTCAGACCCCCATCAATCAGACACTTATCACCTGTCGTGTCATAGCTGTTGCACCTTTTCACATTCCCTATCCTTAAAGGTTTTCTTTGGGTGTAAAAAATAAAATTAAAATACAGTGGGGGAAATAATTATTTGACCCCTCACTGATTTTGTAAGTTTGTCCAATGACAAAGAAATGAAAAGTCTCAGAACAGTATCATTTCAATGGTAGGTTTATTGTAACAGTGGCAGATAGCACATCAAAAGGAAAATCGAAAAAATAACTTTAAATAAAAGATAGCAACTGATTTGCATTTCATTGAGTGAAATAAGTATTTGAACCCTCTAACAAAAAAAGACTTAATACTTGGTGGAAAAACCCTTGTTTGCAAGCACAGAGGTCAAACGTTTCTTGTAATTGATGACCAAGTTTGCGCACATTTTAGGAGGAATGTTGGTCCACTCCTCTTTGCAGATCATCTCTAAATCCCTAAGGTTTCGAGGCTGTCTCTGTGCAACTCTGAGCTTGAGCTCCCTCCATAGGTTTTCGATTGGATTAAGGTCCGGAGACTGACTAGGCCACTCCATGACCTTAATGTGCTTCTTCTTGAGCCACTCCTTTGTTGCCTTTGCTGTATGTTTTGGGTCATTGTCGTGCTGGAACACCCATCCACGACCCATTTTCAGTTTCCTGGCAGAGGGAAGGAGGTTGTCGCTCAGGATTTCACGATACATGGCTCCGTCCATTTTCCCGTTTATGCGAATAAGTTGTCCTGTGCCCTTAGCAGAAAAACACCCCCAAAGCAAAATGTTTCCACCCCCATGCTTGACGGTGGGGACGGTGTTTTGGGGGTCATAGGCAGCATTTTTCTTCCTCCAAACACAGCGAGTTGAGTTAATGCCAAAGAGCTCTATTTTGGTCTCATCAGACCACAGCACCTTCTCCCAGTCACTCTCTGAATCATTCAGGTGTTCATTGGCAAACTTCAGACGGGCCTGCACATGTGCCTTCCTGAGCAGGGGGACCTTGCGAGCCCTGCAGGATTTTAATCCATTGCGGTGTAATGTGTTTCCAATGGTTTTCTTGGTGACTGTGGTCCCTGCTAATTTGAGGTCATTAACTAACTCCTCCCGTGTAGTTCTAGGATGCTTTTTCACCTTTCTCAGAACCATTGACACCCCACGAGGTGAGATCTTGCGTGGAGCCCCAGAGCGAGGTCGATTGATGGTCATTTTGTGCTCCTTCCATTTTCGAACAATCAGTTGTCACCTTCTCTCCCAGCTTCTTGCTAATGGTTTTGTAGCCCATTCCAGCCTTGTGCAGGTCTACAATTTTGTCTCTGACATCCTTGGACAGCTCTTTGGTCTTTCCCATGTTGGAGAGTTTGGAGTCTGCTTGATTGATTGATTCTGTGGACAGGTGTCTTTTATACAGGTGACTAGTTAAGACAGGTGTCCTTAATGAGGGTGACTAATTGAGTAGAAGTGTCTAACCACTCTGTGGGAGCCAGAACTCTTAATGGTTGGTAGGGGTTCAAATACTTATTTCACTCAATGAAATGCAAATCAGTTGCTATCTTTTATTTAAAGTTATTTTTTCGATTTTCCTTTTGATGTGCTATCTGCCACTGTTACAATAAACCTACCATTGAAATGATACTGTTCTGAGACTTTTCATTTCTTTGTCATTGGACAAACTTACAAAATCAGTGAGGGGTCAAATAATTATTTCCCCCACTGTATAAAATCTGGACTTTCAATGGAGTTCATGACAGACCCGTTTTGGGTATGTTACAGATAATACAACCAGATCCGTTCATAACGGATGCAGATGGTTGTATTATCAGTAATGAAAGAATTTTTGCTGAACCCTCCCAGGTCCAGCAAAAACTCTAGTGTGAAAGTAGCCTCACACCAGTATGAGGCTGCATCACTGTGCGATACTGCCACCTAGTGGCTACAATAATTATCTCTCCTGAGAAACAAGATAAATAATTACTCCTCAGTCTTATCTCCGGGCGCAGGAGACTGAGGGCCTACCGAGGAATCCCCCACCTCCCCAGTGGGCCAGTCCGAGCCTGGTTCTTACTGTAAAAACTGTACTGTACGAGAAGGAGGGCGTCTCAAGTCAGTGAGGGTACAACTTTCCTGTAGTGCCATAGTGAGAGACATGAATCGCCACCTCATCTCCCACTAGTATTTTTGTGGCGTTTTTCAGTATTAGTTTTTTTTTTGCCTAGTACAATTTTTTTTCAGGCATCTTTTCATCTCCTCTATAGGGAAAAATGCCTGAAAAAACATATTTGGTTTAAAAGTAAAACTGCACTAAAAAAGCAAAAACAAATGCATTATGATAAAAAAAAAAAAAAAATGCTAATGTTTTCTATCGCACATTTCTGCATTTAGGAGCCCTAAGTCCTTCACACTACATTTTTTCAGTGGTTTTAAATGCTTGTTAAAAACACTATGGGAAGTTATCATGAAGTCAATTTTTGAAGTCAGGTTTACTTGAGTCTGTGTATGGGGGAGTTCACATCACTGTTATTTTTCCGTTCTGCTGATCCATCAGAACAACAGAAAAATAGAGTTGAGCGGATACCTGAAAAAAAAGTTCGGGTTCGGGACCTGAACTTGACCCCGAACCCCATTGAACTTTTGGGCACTAAAATGGCTCTAAAATAGTCCTGGAAAGGGCTAGAGGGCTGCAAAAGGCATAAAAATATGCTTAAGAGCATGGCAACTGTTCTGCAAACAAATGTGGATAGGGAAATGACTTAAAATAACATAAAATACTGAAAAATTAAAAATAACAATCTGGATCTAGGAGTAGGAGGTTGAGGAGGCGGGGGAAGCGGCGGTGAAGGAGGAATAGGTAGCCAACACTACTATATTGGGACATATAACAAAATAAAACAAAGAATAAGTGCACTTGAGTACAAGAATGGATGGTTGAGGCTGGTATAAATGTATATTCTGCACAAGATACGGACAAGTCCTGTGGGATCCATGCCTGGTTCATTTTAATAAACGTAAGCTTGTCCACATTGGCTGCGGCCTGTGATAATGCTCTCTGCTGGTGCTAAACACACGTTCACACTATACACTGGCTGCAGGGCAGGTCAGCACCTCCAAGGCTGACAAAGCTTTTCCACATTTCGGCCATGCTAACCCTGCCTTCTCAGGTGCTGGCGGTGCCCCTGCTGCATTGGCGACCTCTTCCTCCTCCTCTGCCTTCGCCTTGTGCTTCCACTGTGCCCCCGCTGTCAGGTGGCAATGCTATCATCAGCGTGCGCTTGTAGTCGTGCATATTCTGATCAATAACAGATGTTTTCACTAAATTTTGTTCCCTGTCAGCAATGCAGAGCAGGGGTTCATTCACGGCAAAAGGGGGTTCATGTCACCCAGCAATAGAACAGACGATTTTGAGAGAACGAGGCCCCTGTCACCCCGGCACAGCAGGGGTTCATTCACGGCAAAATGGGGTTCATGTCACCCAGCAATAGAACAGAGGATTTTGAGAGATTTTGGCCCCTGTCACCCAGGCACAGCACGGGTTTGTATACGCCAAAAATGGTAAAATGTCACCCGACAATTGAAAATAAGATTTTTTTTCAATTTAGGGCACTAAAATTGGCACTTTTTTGCATTAAAATGGCTCTAAAATAGTCCTTGAAAAGGCTAGAGGGATGTAAAAGGCAGTAAAATGTGCTTAAGAGCATGGCAACTGCTCTGGAAACAAATGTGGATAGGGAAATAACTTAAAATGAAATAAAAGAACAAAAAATTACAAATTATTAACCTGCAACTCAGAGAAGGAGGTGGATATGGAGTCGGAGGTTGAGGAAGCGGTGAATGTGGTGTTGTAGGTGGAGGCAGCAATGGAGGAGGAGGAGGTAGCCAACAATGTTTATTTTTTATTGAGGTAGGTAGCCCCCAAAATATTGGGACAAATAAAAAAAAAAGAAAACAAAGAATCATTGCACTTGACTTGAGTACAAGAATGTATGTTTGATGGTGGTATAAATGTCTATTCCGCACAAGGTACAGACAAGTCTTGTGGGATCCAAGACTGGTTCATTTTAATGAATGTGAGCTTGTCCACGTTGGCTGTGGACAGGCAGCTGCGTCTGTCTGAAATGACGCCTCCTGCCGTGCTAAATACACGTTCAGAGAGTACACTGGCTGCAGGGCAGGCCAGCACCTCCAAGGCATACAGGGCAAACTCTGGCCATGTGGACAATTTGGAGACCCAGAAGTTGAATGGGGCAGAACCATCAGTCAGTACGTGTAGTCATGTGCACAGGTACTGTTCTACCATGTTGTTCAAATGCTGCCTCCTGCTAACACGCTCCATATCAGCAGTTGGGGCCGGTTGTTGCGGTGAGGTGACAAAGCTTTTCCACATGTCGGCCATGCTAACCCTGCCTTCTGAGGTGCTGGCGCTGACACAGCTGCGTTGGCGACATCTTCCTTCTCTCCTGTCTTCGCCTTGTGCTTCCACTTGTCCCCCGGCATCAGTCGGGAATGCTCTCAGGAGCGCGTCTACCAGCGTGCGCCTGTAGTCGCGCATCTTCCGATCACGCTCCAGTGAGGGAATTAAGGACGGCACATTGTCTTTGTAATGGGGATCCAGCAGGGTGGCCACCCAGTAGTCAGCACACGTTAAAATGTGGGCAACTCTGCTGTCGTTGCGCAGGCACTGCAGCCTGTAGTCGCTCATGTGTGCCAGGCTGCCCAGAGGTAAGGACAAGCTGTCCTCTGTGGGAGGCATATCGTCTGCATCCTCCGTATCCCCCCAGCCACTCACCAGTGATGGGCCCGAGCTGCGTTGGATGCCACCCCGCTGTGAACATGCTTCATCCCCATCCTCCTCCTCATCCTCGTCCTCCAGTAGTGGGCCCTGGCTAGCCAAATTTGTACTTGGCCTCTGCTGTTGCAAAAATCCTCTTTCTGAGCCACTTCTAAAAGACTGGCCTGAAAGTGTTAGAGATGACCCCTCTTCCTCGTCCTGGTCCACATCCTCTTCCATCATCGCCCTAAGAGTTTTCTCAAGGAGACATAGAAGTGGTATTGTAACGCTGATAACAGCGTCATCGCCACTGGCCATGTTGGTGGAGTACTCGAAACAGCGCTACAGGGCACACAGGTCTCGCATGGAGGCCCAGTCATTGGTGGTGAAGTGGTGCTGTTCCGCAGTGCGACTGACCCGTGCGTGCTGCAGCTGAAACTCCACTATGGCCTGCTGCTGCTCGCACAGTCTCTCCAGCATGTGGAAGTTGGAGTTCCACCTGGTGGGCACGTCGCATATGAGGCGGTGAGCGGGAAGGCCGAAGTTACGCTGTAGCGCACACAGGCGAGCAGCGGCAGGATGTGAACGCCGGAAGCGCGCACAGACGGGTGCTCAGACATGTCGGGGTAGTTGTGAATGAACTTCTGCACCACCAAATTCAGCACATGCGCCAGGCAAGGGATGTGCGTCAAACTGGCTAGTCCCAGAGCTGCAACGAGATTTCGGCCATTATTGCACACCACCAGGCCGGGCTTGAGGCTCACCGGCAGCAACCGCTCGTCGGTCTGTTGTTCTATACCCCGCCACAACTCCTGTGCGGTGTGGGGCCTGTCCCCCAAACACATTAGTTTCAGAACGGCCTGCTGACGTTTACCCCGGGCTGTGCTGAAGTTGGTGGTGAAGGTGTGTGGCTGACCGGATGAGCAGGTGGTAGAAGAGGAGGAGGAAGCCGAGTAGGAAGAGGAGGCAACAGGAGGCAAAGAATGTTGCCCTGCGATCCTTGGCGGCGGAAGTACGTGCGCCAAACAGCTCTCCGCCTGGGGCCCAGCCGCCACTATATTTACCCAGTGTGCAGTTAGGGAGATATAGCGTCCCTGGCCGTGCTTACTGGTCCACGTATCTGTGGTTAGGTGGACCTTGCCACAGATGGCGTTGCGCAGTGCACACTTGATTTTATCTGATACTTGGTTGTGCAGGGAGGGCACGGCTCTCCTGGAGAAGTAGTGGCGGCTGGGAACGATGTACTGTGGGACAGCAAGTGACATGAGCTGTTTGAAGCTGTCTGTGTCCACCAGCCTGAATTACAGCATTTCAAAGGCCAGTAGTTTAGAAATGCTGGCATTCAGGGCCAGGGATCGAGGGTGGCTAGGTGGGAATTTACGCTTTCTCTCAAAGGTTTGTGAGATGGAGAGCTGAACGCTTCCGTGTGACATGGTGGAGATGCTTGGTGACGGAGGTGGTGTTGTTGGGGGCACAGCCTCTGTTTGCTGGGCGGCAGGTGCCAACGTTCCTCCATAGGCGGAGGAAGAGGCCGAGGCAGCAGCAGAAGAGGGAGCATCTCTCCCTCACAGCAGCTGCAGCCTCTCCCTACACTAATAGCGGCGCTACATGACTCCAGCTTAAATTGAGGCTGGGTCACATGCTGCAGTTGGCCAATCACAGCCATGCCAATAGTAGGCATGGCTGTGATGGCCTTTTGGGGCAAGTAGTATGACGCTTGTTGATTGGCTGCTGTGCAGCCTTTCAAAAAGCGCCAAGAAGGCGCCGAACACCGAACCCGAACTTTTACGTAAATGTTCGGGTCCAGGTGCCGAAAAACCTAAAGTTCGGTACAAACCCGAACTTTACAGTTCGGGTTCGCTCAACTCTACAGAAAAAATAAATAAACAATTGAGGACTTTTTTTTTCCATCTGAAATAACAGATTTCTTCTTTATTTTTCTGTTCTTCTGATGGATCAGAAGAATGGAAAAATACCGGTGATGTAAACTTCCCCTTTCACACTAGCGTTAAGACCTCTCCGGCAGTCTGTTCCAGCAGGGAGCAGCCTACCGGAGATGTCTGGATCCGGCATTGCCGGACGCTACCTGACACCTGCTGACCCTATTCACTATATTAGGGATCAGTGGATATCAAACTGCAACCCGGCAAACATGCTGAGAATCAGCTGGATTAAAACCGCTGCACGATTCTCTGCATATTTGCCGGTTTAAACTGCTAGGTGGTGGCTTCCGCCCAGCAGTGAGCCTGGTGACATCACTGACACTAATGGGCGGGCTTTAGTGGTGCCCTTGCTTGTAAAACTGCTAGGGCAGCACTAAAGCCCACACATCAGTGCTGGTGACGTCACCGGGAACACTGCTAGGAGGAAGGCTCCACCTAGCAGTGTAAAAATTTAATCAAATAGCCCTTGCTATACAGCGCAGGGCAAGGGAGAGCATCGGAGCATGAAATGCTTCGATGCTCATATCAGAGGGGCAGCTGAGGTGGAAATGTCACCCGGACAACCCATTTAAGGCTCCTTGCAGACGAACGTGTCCGGATGCGTTCAGTGAAAACTGCACGATTTCGCAAGCAAGTCCATTCAGTTTTGTTTGCGATCGCGTTCATTTGTTCAGTTTTTATCGCACAGGTGCAATTCGTTTTACGCGCGCGTGATAAAAAACTGAATATATACAAGCAACATCTCTTAGCAACCATTAGCGAAAAACGCATTGCATCCACACTTCCTTGCAATCCGGATGCAATCGCTGTACTCAGGAGAAGTAGGGCAATGTGTTTTGGGGTGTATTTTTACATATACCCATACTGTGTGTGAGAAATATCTCTGTAAATGACAACTTTTTACATTTTTTTTATACAAAGTTGTCAATTTACAGAGATATTTCTCTCACCCAGCATGGGTATATGTAAAAATACACCCCACAACACATTGCCCTACTTCTCCTCAGTACAGCGATACCACATGTGTGACACTTTTTTGCAGCCTAGGTGCGTAAAGGGGTCAAAAGTCTAACGAGTACCTTTTAGTCTTTACAGGGTTGCTCACAATTTAGCCCCGCCCAAAATGCCAGAAAGGTAAACACACCTCACAAATGACCCCATTTCAGAAAGAAGACACCCCAAGGTATTCACTGAGGGGCATAGTGAGTCCGTGGGAGATTTTTTTTTTTTTTGCCAGAAGTTAGCAGAAATGGAAACTTTATTATAATTTTTTTTTTCTCAGAAAGTGTCATATTCCGCTAACTTGTGAAAAAAAATTAAATCATACATGAACTCACCATGCCCCTCCGCGAATACTTTGGGGTGTCTTCTTTCTAAAATGGGGTCATTTGGGGGGTATTTATACTATCC
Organism: Bufo bufo; assembly: GCF_905171765.1. Taxonomy (NCBI): domain Eukaryota; kingdom Metazoa; phylum Chordata; class Amphibia; order Anura; family Bufonidae; genus Bufo; species Bufo bufo. The sequence continues at coordinate 439,965,830 of NC_053393.1, read as the reverse complement.
TGGCATACTAGCACCTCAAGAAACATGACAGGTGCTCAGAAAGTCAGAGCTGCTTCAAAATGCGGAAATTCACATTTTTGTACCATAGTTTGTAAACGCTATAACTTTTGCGCAAACCAATAAATATACACTTATTGGATTTTCTTTATCAAAGACATGTAGCACAATAAATTCTGACACAAACTTGTATAGAAATGTAATTATATTTGAACAATTTAACCAGAGAAAGTAAAAAATACACTTTTGTTTTTGAAAATTGCGGTCTATTTTGATTAATATCAGAAAAACGAAAAATGTCAGCAGCAATCAATTACCATTAAAAAGGAGAAAAGGAGGTAACATTCATTTGGGTGCAAAGTTGCATGACCGAGCAATAAACCGTTAAAGTTGTGAAGTGCCGATTTGTAAAAAAGGGCCTGGTCACTAGGGGGTTATAAACCTGTGGTCCTTAAGTGGTTAATGTACATATTCCTGGTGGCCTGTGACAGTGAGAATGTTAATGTAAGAATCCCTTGTGGTCAAGGGCAGTGAAAGGGTTATTCTCAGTATCCATGGTGGTGTAGACATTGAGGGGTTATTGTAAGGATCCCTGGTCATTTGGACAATGAAGTACACATTATCCCTGGTGGTCTAGGACAGTGTGGGGGCTATTATCTATTTACCTGGTAGTCTAGTATTTTGAAGGGGTTAAAGGAGTTATCTGACTTTAACTGATGACCTATCCTCTGGATCACTTGAATGGAGGTGAGCTGTTACTAGGCCTTGTGACTAATGGTTGTGATGTTGGTGGCCTACGGTAAGTTGGTAGAAGGCTCAGCGTTCACAGGAGCGTCAGGACCTTCTCAAACAGCTGACCAGTGGGGGTTCTGGATGTCGGGCCCCCACTGATCAGAGGCTGATGACCTATCCAGAGGATCGTTCATCAGTTACAAAGAGTTGGATAACCCCTTTTAGATAAGGATCCCTGGTGGTCTAGAATAGAGAACAGTGAAAGGGAAGCTAAAATAATACAGTGGACTGATAGACTTTGGCTGGGTTCACACCTGAGCGTATTCGATAAGCGCTTTTTACAGGCGTTTTTATCGGGCGTTTTTGAGGCGTATTTTGGGGCGTTTTTGTATTTTGGAAACGTGCGTAGTACGCGCGTTTGTGTAATTAATCCAATGAAAAACTGCCACAATACGCGCGACCATACGCCCCAAAGAAGCTCCTGTACTTCTTGGGGCGTAGGGCATTTTACAGTGCGTTCGTACGCGCTGTAAAACGCTCAGGTGAGAACCATGCCCATAGGGAAACATTGTTTTTTGCCTGTTGAGCGTTTTACAGCGCGTAGGAACGCGCTGTAAAACGCTCAGGTGTGAACCCAGCCTAAGACTTACCAAGACCTCATCATAAATGACATGCCGCCTCCGGCTGTCCACGCAGTAAACTGATACTCCTCGGGCTGCCTGAGATTTTGATCATTATTTATGCTAGTTTCTGGTGTAAATAATTATTTAATGAGTCAGAGTTGATAGCCCCGTCTACACATCGTCCTTGCTGATTTCTTGCTTTGTAATGGCTCATGCACATGAACGTGTGCTGTCCGTTCCGTGCATTGGGGACTGCAGTTTGCGGTCCCCAATGAACCTTCCAGACCCATTCAATCTGAATAGGTCAGTGATCCGTCCGCACCGAAAAAAATAGAACATGTTCTATTTTTTTGCGGTGTGGAGGCACAGAAAGAAACCCCACGGAAGCACTCCGTAGTGCTTCGGTGGGGTTCCGTGCCGCACTGCACTTTCCAGATTGCCGACCCATTCAAGTGAATGCGGTGCACAAATGGCTGGGCCCCATATATTCCAGACACGCTGTTTGCGGGCCACAATACGGGCTCGGCCGGCACACGTTCATGTGCATGAGCCCTAAAAGCCTGGAAAGGGTGGTGTCAATTTTCAGTTGCTACTAAAAGTTGCAATGGCATTGAAAAAGTTGCAAAATTGGGATCTTGCGACTCTTTCTTGCCAAAAACACACATGGGGGGGGGGGGGGGTGGGGGGAGTGATAAATTGGTGTACTACCAGGTTGATGACTGACAGGCTTTGCTGCTTGTCAGCCACTGCAGAGATGGGCAGGGGATAGACCAGACTCCTAAATATGTGTCCACTGTGCTTTTTTCAGTGCTCCTATTCATGTCACAGAGTTTAGTTGGACCATTTTGGTTACTATTAGAATCTAAAGCCTATGTTCAAATTGAATACAAAAAAGGAGTAAAAAGCACAGCAAAGCTTTATTCCAGCAGATGAAAATAGTCTAAATTTCTATTAACATAAAATATGAGAGGAAGATATGTACAGAATGTTCTATATTAGAAGTTTCAACAAAATAGTAAAGCCGTGCCTCAGGATCTAGTGCGTGCTACCGTACGCCAACTTGCTGACTGATGCATATATTTGACACCTGAGCGTTTTGCCCGTGGTCGCCGCTCAGATGTCCACGATTTCATTGTTGTCCATGTATTGCAGCAGGTTGCTGTACTTGGACTCTCCATTTGTTCTTGCGTCATCTGACAGCTTTTCCTTGTTCGCAGGATTCACCATGTGTGCTCCCCTCCCAGTGATATAAGACTTCAAGAACTTGAAAAACTGTACGAAAAATGAGTATAAATTAATTAATTGTTATCATTTTTACTAATATGGTAAATTTATTTTTATTTGTGGAGGACACGTTATTTAAAAAAAGGCTGTATTTTGTGAAATCTCATCATTAAAAAAAAAAAAGCCAAAAACCGTGGCAAGCATACTGAAAAAATGCTACAGGAAATGTACCTGTATAAAACAGCATCCGATATGAGTCAAGGATAAAAAAAAAAAAAAAAAACTGGTCAATTATATAACATAGATATGTAATACTGCCATATACATCTGTCCTTAAAGAGCATCTGTCAGCAGGATAAAGCCTATTAATCCCGGCATACTGCCTGGTAGGGTTGATCCTGCTCATTAAAGCGATGTCAACATCGGTTGTGGCATTCCAGAGAAAAAACGACTTTTATTTTTCATGTAAGCGATGACTTCAGTGTATTGAGGGGCGTGGCCAGCACTGGAAAGCTGAGTAGTCTAGGAGGGGATTGGCCCCGCCCCCTCTCTGGAATTCTGCATCCAATTTTTACAAAAGAGGTATCATTTTAATCAGCAGGATCAACCTTACCAGGCATTATGTCTGGTTTAATAGTGACAGATGCTCTTTAACCAGTAGGAACAATCTGATAAGATGTGGTTCATGGGAATATCTGCTGTATTCTCTGTGAAATGCAACCACTGCTAAAAGGAACAAACTTGATAAGATCAGGTTACAGTTGCCAGAAAAGTTACACTAGTTCACGTTACTGTAATCTTTACAATTTATTTACAGAAATAATTACATATTAAATGACATAAACTATGTACATGAAAGAAGCTGTGCAGGGTAGGTCATTAATATCCGATTGGTGGGGGTCCTACTCCTAGCAACCCCACCAATCGGCTGTTTGAAGGGGTAGCAGTGCTTGTTCGAACACTGCTTCCTGTTCAAATTACCTGCCACCTCTTGTCAGTGTCATTACAACTGCTCGTCGCAGTCAGACTAGGTCTACACGACGACATGTGTCGCGCGACAGATAGGGCACAACTACACTGCAACATTTTTTTCGCGCGGCTATTTTTATAATGATAGTCTATGGTGTCGCAATGCGACATGCTGCAACTGCGACGCGACAGTCGCAGAAAAATCCATTTCAAATGGATTTTTTGTGACTGTCACGTCGCAGTCTCAGCTAGAGATGAGCGAACTTCTGTTTTAAGTTCGGCATCTAAAGTTCGGCTTCCGGTTAGCGGAGGATCCCGATATGGATTCCGAATTCCGTTGTGGTCCGTGGTAGCGGAATCAATAATGGCCATTATTGATTCCGCTACCACGGACCACAACGGAATTCGGAATCCATATCGGGATCCTCCGCTAACCGGAAGCCGAACTTTAGACGCCAAACTTAAAACAGAAGTTCGCTCATCTCTAGTCGCAGCATGTCGCATGTTGCAGTGCGACACCAAAGACTATCATTATAAAAAATTTCGCGCAACATTGGTGCAACCAATGTCGTCGTGTAGACCGAGCCTCACTCTACTAAGGAGACGACGCTCAGGTGATTTTGAAAGCTTCCGCTCCAGGTGTTAGCTGAAACACTGGACACATGGGCAGTTTTTTACTGCTGGTCTTTTTTCTTCTTTAGGTGGTGTTTTTTGTCTTCATAGCTTTTTTTCTAAAATACAGATTGGTGTTTCCCCCCTTCTCTATGGGAAAATGCAATGAAGGCAATGCTAGTGGGCAAACACGCTGTTTGCAAGAAACACCCGGTAAAAAACAAACAAAAAAAAGTACATGCAGTTATTCTGGCTTTTTTTGGTAGTGGTAAAAACCAGGTAAGACGTGTGTGTAGGGACCCTGAGACTGTCAGCTCTTCATCATATTAGTGGGATGATCACTAGTACATTGTTGCAGTGTTTTTGCTCGGCACATGACATTTTTAATCTACAATGTATCAATACAATGCATATTGAGTGTAAAGTAACAGGCACATAAAAGCATAAAAAGAATCTTTACCAAATCCCTGTTGTATGGATTTCCCAAAGATTTCCATTCTCTTTCTCGGGAGGACTGAGCGGCTATGCTTGCAATAAGTAGCGATACTATATAGGCTGCTACAACATGGGTTTCTTTCATCCTAATAAAATATGGAAAATGTATACAGAGATGCAGAAGATACAGAAGATGTATAGTTCCTGTGTGTGGATTCCTCCCTATGGGGGGAAGAAAGCCTCTTACCTTGTGAAGAGCAGCAGCCGTGCCGTGTGTCCACCACTGCCTCCTTGTCATCCGCTCCGCACAGTGACAACCACATTCACTGACTCAATTTATACGTCGTAATGACAATACTCTTCCCACACTGAAGTTGTGTGCAGATGAGCAGGATCCGTTGACCAGGATCTGTTCCCCCACAAATGGAGAAGCAATTAGAGCCCCTTTGACATAATTTTTAATTAGTAAGAGGGATTGAAAGAAAAAAAAGAAAGAAAAAGCTCAGGAATAAAGCAAAGTTTTTCTGAAATGTCTCATTTGGGAAAACTTTGAGTGGCCACTCATGTTTGGAGAGGTGCTTCACTCTTACGTCAGAGATGCTCTTTTCAGAGATGTGTCTTTAAAAATAAAAAATCCAGACGATTAGAAGTGCTGTGTTAATTTATGTCCGTCATTTTCACGTAAGGAAAATGTGTGTTCATAACTTTAACCCTCCATCTGCCGCTGGATTGCTAGAAATTGCTGTGTTGTAAATGTACTGTGCTAGTTATAATGAATCATACAGTATGGAAGATTAGAGCGATGATGTCCCTCGTAATTACAAATAATTCTACAACTAAAATGTATCTTATGCATGTCATTAGTGTATGACTTATAACATACGTGTAAGAGGTTTACAAGGGACAGTGTCCATATATACGAAGGATGTTCAATAAGTTATCTACCCCAGTGTTAGGGTCCATTCACACATCCGTATGTGTTTTGCGGATCCGGCAATGTGGATTCCACATTTTGCGGACCGCACATCGCCGGCAATAAAATAGAATAGAAAATTGCGGACAAGAATAGAACATGTTTTATTTTTTTCGGGAGTCGCGGACCGGAAGATCGGCGGCGCGCTCCGGAAATGCGAATGCGGAGAGCACATAGTGTGCTCTCCGCATCCATTCTGTCCCCATAGAGAATTAATAGGTCCCATTATTACAGATGTGTGAATGGAGCCTTAGAGAGCTGAGCTTATCTGTGCAGGTTGAGACATGTCTGGACATGCAACACACACAGTAGCAGTTCAGTATGATGAAAGCACTGGAAGTGCAGTATAGTGCGGGTCTATAAAGAAAGTGAGGGATTTAGAGCTTCGTTCCGTGATTAAAGGGGTTGTCTCATCTGAGACAATGAGGGGCATAATGCTAGGGTATGCCCCCATTGTCTGATAGGTGTGGATTTATGGAGCCCCGCAAAGTGGTGGCTGGAGGACTCCGGTCCGGCCACCACCAAGCGTTCTTCCCATAGTAGTGAATGGGAGCACAGCGCGCATGACCAGCCACCACTTCCATGGGTCTGATGGAAATAGCTGAGCCCGGCGCTCGACTATTTGCAGCGGCCCCTTACAAAATGAATGGAGGGTGGCTGCACATGTGCAGTGCGCCCTTCACCACTTTCGGGGCTCTGTTTTCTCAATATAGGTGCGAGTCCCATCAGACAAAGCTACCTAGCGATATGCCCCCATTGTCTGAGATGAGACAACCCTTTTAAATTCCTTACAAAGGAAGAAAAGAACCCTAAAAGTAATCCATGAAAGGATGATTGCTGTATGGTGATGATCCACCTTCCTACTACCAAGTAAAGTATTAGGCCAAGCAGTTTCAACAGAGTAGGGAATCGATTGAAGATGACCCTCGTTCAAGGTGACCTTTCAAAGCATCTACACAGGAAATGTGTCGCAAAGTGGAGGTCATGATTTTTGAAGATCGTCGGGTCAAAGTCAGTGTTATAGCTCCTGAATTAGGGATTTTAGTTGGCACAGTTTCTAGTATCATTCATAATGTTTTGATGATGTGAAAGGTCAAGGACTAACTAATCGGCAGGGCTCAGACACCCTGTACCCCCTCCTGATCAGCTATTCGGCGATAGCTTCATTGCAGCGCTGCTCTCACTGACTTCAATTTTGACAGGTATAATACACTGCATTCAAAACAATTGCAGTGTACAGTCGTGGCCAAAAGTTTTGAGAATTACAAAAATATTGGAAATGGGAAAAGTTGCTGGAAATGGGAAAAGTTGCTGCTTAAGTTTTTATAATAGCAATTTGCATATACTCCAGAATGTTACGAAGAGTGATCAGATGAATTGCATAGTCCTTCTTTGCCATGAAAATTAACTTAATCCCCAAAAAAACTTTCCACTGCATTTCATTGCTGTCATTAAAGGACCTGCTGAGATCATTTCAGTAATCGTCTTGTTAACTCAGGTGAGAATGTTGACGAGCACAAGGCTGGAGATTATTATGTCAGGCTGATTGGGTTAAAATGGCAGACTTAACATGTTAAAAGGAGGGTGATGCTTGAAATCATTGTTCTTCCATTGTTAACCATGGTGACCTGCAAAGAAACACGTGCAGCCATCATTGCGTTGCATAAAAATGGCTTCACAGGCAAGGATATTGTGGCTACTAAGATTGCACCTCAATCAACAATTTATAGGATCATCAAGAACTTCAAGGAAAGAGGTTCAATTCTTGTTAAGAAGGCTTCAGGGCGTCCAAGAAAGTCAAGCAAGCGTCAGGATCGTCTCCTAAAGAGGATTCAGCTGCGGGACCGGAGTGCCACCAGTGCAGAGCTTGCTCAGGAATGGCAGCAGGCAGGTGTGAGCGCATCTGCATGCACAGTGAGGCAAAGACTTTTGGAAGATGGCCTGGTGTCAAAAAGGGCAGCAAAGAAGCCACTTCTCTCCAAAAAAAACATCAGGGACAGATTGATCTTCTGCAGAAAGTATGGTGAATGGACTGCTGAGGACTGGGGCAAAGTCATATTCTCCGATGAAGCCTCTTTCCGATTGTTTGGGGCATCTGGAAAAAGGCTTGTCCGGAGAAGAAAAGGTGAGCGCTACCATCAGTCCTGTGTCATGCCAACAGTAAAGCATCCTGAAACCATTCATGTGTGGGGATGCTTCTCATCCAAGGGAGTGGCCTCGCTCACAATTTTGCCCAAAAACACAGCCATGAATAAAGAATGGTACCAAAACACCCTCCAACAGCAACTTCTTCCAACAATCCAACAACAGTTTGGTGAAGAACAATGCATTTTCCAGCACGATGGAGCACCGTGCCATAAGGCAAAAGTGATAACTAAGTGGCTCGGGGACAAAAACGTTGACATTTTGGGTCCATGGCCTGGAAACTCCCCAGATCTTAATCCCATTGAGAACTTGTGGTCAATCCTCAAGAGGCGGGTGGACAAACAAAAACCCACTAATTCTGACAAACTCCAAGAAGTGATTATGAAAGAATGGGTTGCTATTAGAGTTGAGCGAACACCTGGATGTTCGGGTTCGAGAAGTTCGGCCGAACTTCCCGAAAATGTTCGGGTTCGGGATCCGAACCCGACCCGAACTTCGTCCCGAACCCGAACCCCATTGAAGTCAATGGGGACCCGAACTTTTGGGCACTAAAAAGGCTGTAAAACAGCCCAGGAAAGAGCTAGAGGGCTGCAAAAGGCAGCAACATGTAGGTAAATCCCCTGCAAACAAATGTGGATAGGGAAATGAATTAAAATTAAAAAAATAAAAATTAACCAATATCAATTGGACAGAGGTCCCATAGCAGAGAATCTGGCTTCACGTCAGCAGAGAATCAGTCTCTTCATGCCATAGCAGAGAATCTGGCTTCATGTCAGCACAGAATCAGTCTTCATGTCATAGCAGAGAATCAGGCTTCACGTCACCCACCACTGGAACAGGCCACTGTCACATATTTAGGCCCAGGCACCCAGGCAGAGGAGAGAGGTCCCGTAACAGAGAATCTGGCCTTATGTCAGCACAGAATCAGTCTTCATGTCATAGCAGAGAATCAGGCTTCACGTCACCCACCACTGGAACAGGCCACTGTCACATATTTAGGCCCCGGCACCCAGACAGAGGAGAGAGGTCCCGTAACAGAAAATCTGGCCTTATGTCAGCGCAGAATCAGTCTTCATGTCATAGCAGAGAATCAGGCTTCACGTCACCCACCACTGGAACAGGCCACTGTCACATATTTAGGCCCCGGCACCCAGACAGAGGAGAGAGGTCCCGTAACAGAGAATCTGGCCTTATGTCAGCGCAGAATCAGTCTTCATGTCATAGCAGAGAATCAGGCTTCACGTCACCCACCACTGGAACAGGCCACTGTCACATATTTAGGCCCCGGCACCCAGACAGAGGAGAGGTTCATTCAACTTTGGGTTGCCCCGCAATATAATGGTAAAATGAAAATAAAAATAGGATTGAATGAGGAAGTGCCCTGGAGTAGAATAATATATTGTTAAGGGGAGGTAGTTAATATCTAATCTGCACAAGGGATAGACAGGTCCCGTGGGATCCATGCCTGGTTCATTTTTATGAACGTCAGCTTGTCCACATTGGCTGTAGACAGACGGCTGCGTTTGTCTGTGATGACGCCCCCTGCCGTGCTGAATACACGTTCAGACAAAACGCTCGCCACCGGGCAGGCCAGCACCTCCAAGGCATAAAAGGCTAGCTCTGGCCACGTGGACAATTTGGAGACCCAGAAGTTGAATGGGGCCGAACCATCAGTCAGCACGTGGAGGGGTGTGCACAGGTACTGTTCCACCATGTTAGTGAAATGTTGCCTCCTGCTAACACGTTCCGTATCAGGTGGTGGTGCAGTTAGCTGTGGCGTGGTGACAAAACTTTTCCACATCTCTGCCATGCTAACCCTGCCCTCAGAGGAGCTGGCCGTGACACAGCTGCGTTGGCGACCTCTTGCTCCTCCTCTGCCTTCGCCTTGGGCTTCCACTGGTTCCCCTGTGACATTTGGGAATGCTCTCAGTAGCGCGTCTACCAACGTGCGCTTGTACTCGCGCATCTTCCTATCACGCTCCAGTGTAGGAAGTAAGGTGGGCACATTGTCTTTGTACCGGGGATCCAGCAGGGTGGCAACCCAGTAGTCCGCACACGTTAAAATGTGGGCAACTCTGCTGTCGTTGCGCAGGCACTGCAGCATGTAGTCGCTCATGTGTGCCGGGCTGCCCAGAGGTAAGGACAAGCTGTCCTCTGTGGGAGGCGTATCGTCATCGTCCTGTGTTTCCCCCCAGCCACGCACCAGTGATGGGCCCGAGCTGCTTTGGGTGCCACCCCGCTGTGAACATGCTTCATCCTCATCCTCCTCCACTTCCTCCTCATCCTCGTCCTCCAGTAGTGGGCCCTGTCTGGCCACATTTGTACCTGGCCTCTGGTGTTGCAAAAAACCTCCCTCTGAGTCACTTCGAAGAGACTGGCCTGAAAGTGCTAAAAATGACCCCTCTTCCTCCTCTTCCTCCTGGGCCACCTCCTCTTCCATCATCGCCCTAAGTGTTTTCTCAAGGAGACATAGAAGTGGTATTGTAACGCTGATAACGGCGTCATCGCCACTGGCCATGTTGGTGGAGTACTCAAAACAGCGCAACAGGGCACACAGGTCTCGCATGGAGGCCCAGTCATTGGTGGTGAAGTGGTGCTGTTCCGCAGTGCGACTGACCCGTGCGTGCAGCAGCTGAAACTCCACTATGACCTGCTGCTGCTCGCACAGTCTGTCCAGCATGTGCAAGGTGGAGTTCCACCTGGTGGGCACATCGCATATGAGGCGGTGAGCAGGAAGGCCGAAGTTACGCTGTAGCGCAGACAGGCGTGCAGCAGCAGGGTGTGAACGCCGGAAGCGCGAACAGACGGCCCGCACTTTATGCAGCAGCTCTGACATGTCGGGGTAGTTGCGAATGAACTTCTGCACCACCAAATTCAGCACATGTGCCAGGCAAGGGATGTGCGTCAAACCGGCTAGTCCCAGAGCTGCAACGAGATTTCGCCCATTATCGCACACCACCAGGCCGGGCTTGAGGCTCACCGGCAGCAACCACTCATCGGTCTGTTGTTCTATACCCCGCCACAACTCCTGTGCGGTGTGGGGCCTGTCCCCCAAACATATGAGTTTCAGAACGGCCTGCTGACGTTTACCCCGGGCTGTGCTGAAGTTGGTGGTGAAGGTGTGTGGCTGACTGGATGAGCAGGTGGAAGAAGAGGAGGAGGAAGCTGAGTAGGAGGAGGAGGAGACAGGAGGCAAAGAATGTTGCCCTGCGATCCTTGGCGGCGGAAGGACGTGCGCCAAACAGCTCTCCGCCTGGGGCCCAGCCGCCACTACATTTACCCAGTGTGCAGTTAGGGAGATATAGCATCACTGGCCGTGCTTACTGGTCCACGTATCTGTGGTTAGGTGGACCTTGCCACAGATGGCGTTGCGCAGTGCACACTTGATTTTATCGGACACTTGGTTGTGCAGGGAAGGCACGGCTCTCTTGGAGAAGTAGTGGCGGCTGGGAACAACATACTGTGGGACAGCAAGCGACATGAGCTGTTTGAAGCTGTCTGTGTCCACCAGCCTAAATGACAGCATTTCATAGGCCAGTAGATTAGAAATGCTGGCATTCAGGGCCAGGGATCGAGGGTGGCTAGGTGGGAATTTACGCTTTCTCTCAAATGTTTGTAAGATGGAGAGCTGAACGCTGCCGTGTGACATGGTTGAGATGCTTGGTGACGCAGGTGGTGGTGTTGGTGGTACATCCCATGTTTGCTGGGCGGCAGGTGCCAACGTTCCTCCAGAGGCGGAGGAAGAGGCCGAGGCGGCGGCAGCAGCAGAAGAGGCCGAGGCGGCGGCAGCAGCAGAAGAGGTAGCAGGGGGAGCCTGAGTGACTTCCTTGTTTTTAAGGTGTTTACTCCACTGCAGTTCATGCTTTGCATGCAGGTGCCTGGTCATGCAGGTTGTGCTAAGGTTCAGAACGTTAATGCCTCGCTTCAGGCTCTGATGGCACAGCGTGCAAACCACTCGGGTCTTGTCGTCAGCACATTGTTTGAAGAAGTGCCATGCCAAGGAACTCCTTGAGGCTCAGACAGTTTCCCTGATATGCATGGGGGTGATGTGACAGACCGATGGGCTTGGTTTTCATGCGCCATCTGTGCGCTTTCTGCAGAAGACTGGGTGGGAGATAATGTGAACATGCTGGATCCACTGTCGGCCACCCAATTGACTAATGCCTGTACCTGCTCAGGCCTTACCATCCTTAGAACGGCATTGGGCCCCACCAAATATCGCTGTAAATTCTGCTGGCTACTGGGACCTGAGGTAGTTGGTTCACTAGGACGTGTGGCTGTGGCAGAACGGCCACGTCCTCTCCCAGCACCAGAGGGTCCACTAACACCACCACGACCATGTCTACGTCCGCGTACGCGTCCCTTATTAGATGTTTTCCTCATTGTTCCCGTTCACCACAATTTTGAGAATGGCAAATTTGGGAATAGTTTTTCACCCCAGAACAAAAACTGTGCTTTTACGGTCACTACAAATAACTTGACCAGCTCAAACAGTACAGATTTGGTTGAATAGAAATGTGAGGCCTATTTTTTTTTCGCTGTGTGAGAGGTATACGTTTAATCACAGAATTAGACTTGTATCTGCACGGTAGCGTGTGTGTTAAGTTTTTCTGAATGACACTATCAGCACCTTGAATCGAAGATATCCTTTTTGGGATAGATTTCAAGTAGGCCTCATATAGCATAAACTACTTAGTTATTTTGAGAATGTCAAATTTGGGAATAGTTTTTCACCACAGAACAAAAACTGTGCTTTTACGGTCACTACAAATAATTTGACCAGCTCAAACAGTACAGATTTGTTTGAATAGAAATGTGAGGCCTATTTTTTTTTTTGCGCTGTGTGACAGGTATAGGTTTAATTACAGAATTAGACTTGTATCTGCACGGTAGCGTGTGTGTTAAGTTTTTCTGAATGACACTATCAGCACCTTGAATCTAAGATATCCTTTTTGGGATAGATTTCAAGTAGGCCTCATATAACATAAACTACTTAGTTATTTTGAGAATGGCAAATTTGGGAATAGTTTTTCAACCCAGAACAAAAACTGTGCTTTTACGGTTACTACAAATAACTTGACCAGCTAAAACAGTACAGATTTGGTTGAATAGAAATGTCAGGTCTATTTTTTAGGCGCTGGGTGACAGGCTCAACTTGCCCCTGATGTAGTATATGGCCAAAAAATAACCACACTATTGATGGTTAAATGCACTTGGGTGACACAGGCTCAGCCTGCACCTGATGTAGTATATGGCCAAAAATTAACCACACTGTTGATGGTTTAATGCACTTGGGTGACACAGGCTCAGCCTGCACCTGATGTAGTATATGGCCAAAAATTAACCACACTGTTGATGGTTAAATGCACTTGGGTGACACAGGCTCAGCCTGCACCTGATGTAGTATATGGCCAAAAAATAACCACACTGTTGATGGTTAAATGCACTTGGGTGACACAGGCTCAGCCTGCACCTGATGTAGTATATGGCTAAAAAATAACCAGACTGTTGATGGTTAAATGCACTTCGGTGACACAGGCTCAGCCTGCAGCTGATGTTAGGATATAGCAAAAAATAACCACACTATTGATGGTTAAAAGCACTTGGTGGTAGCTTGTGTTGGCGCACCACAAGCCACAAAATGGCCGCCGATCTCCCCAGAAAAAAGTGATCTAAAAACGCTCTGGGCAGCCTAAAAAAAGTGAGCAAGTCGATATTAGCACTTCAATGATCCACAGCTGGAGATCGATCACAGAATGAAGTCTTTTGGAGGAGTTAATCTGCCTAATCTCGCCCTAACGTCGCAGCAGCAACCTCTCCCTATGCTTGAATCAGCAGAGTGACGTGCAGCGCTACGTGACCCAAGCTTATATAGAGGCTGGGTCACATGCTGCACTGGCCAATCGCAGTCATGCCAATTGTAGGCAAGGCTGTGATGGCCTCTTGGGGCAAGTAGTATGACGCTTGTTGATTGGCTGCTTTGCAGCCTTTCAAAAAGCGCCAAGAAAGCGCCGAACACCGAACCCGGACTTTTACGAAAATGTTCGGGTCCGTGTCACGGACACCCCAAAATTCGGTACGAACCCGAACTATACAGTTCGGGTTCGCTCATCCCTAGTTGCTATCAGTCAGGAATTGGCCCAGAGCATGCCCAGTCGAATTGCAGAGGTCCTGAAAAAGAAGGGCCAACACTGCAAATACTGACTCTTTGCATAAATGTCATGTAATTGTCGATAAAAGCCTTTGAAATGTATGAAGTGCGTGTAATTATATTTCAATACATCACAGAAACAACAGAAACAAAGATCTAAAAGCAGTTTAGCAGCAAACTTTGTAAAAACTAATATTTGTGTCATTCTCAAAACTTTTGGCCACGACTGTATTATTCCAGTGTAGTGGAACGAAACTAAAAAGTAAATTGTTTTATATATTTAGAAAAAAAATGTTAAAAATTTGATTTACACTGTGACAAATACCACACCTCGTGCCCGCTTGACGTCACCTACGTCGAGCTCACGAGATGCGGTATAGTCACAGGTTACGACAGCGTGACGTTACGCCCTCCAGAAGAGCAGGTAAGGTCAGCTTGGTACAGTTTACACAGACACCTTCTGTCCACGCGGGCACAGAGAGGCAACAAGCTGAGAGAGCCTTTTCACTGCCGCAGTGAACACAGCGCTGTCTCAGCCCGGGTATCTGCCACCAGCTTCTCGTTTGATATAAGCCCGGTCCGCTAATGGGATTATATAGAGTGAGAAACCAACCCGCGGTAGCTTATAACTAGGCCAAAACACGGACGTGTGGATTCGTGATCGAGATACAAGATAGCACAAGATTAAATTATATATTTAATCGCCGTAAGGGCACACTAGATATAACACAATATACACAGAGAATATATACAGTGGTCTAAGGTTACAGATACAGGTTATATGGGTACAACAGGGTTAAGCAGAGTAAAAGTCAGTTACTGGGTAAGATGAAAGTTCCTTTGGGTTGTGAGGTGTTCTTTGCTGTAGTCACATGAAGGGCAGTGATCTCAGCTAGTTCCTGGGTCCCCCTAAACACATTACACGATGTGACCCTTCTTCAGAGAAAGACACGCCCGCTTGCTGGCACAAGCCTTTTAACCTGTAGCCGGCTTTTGGGAGGGCCATCCTGCTGGACTGGCTGCAAATGACTCACAAAACCCTTTAGGGTTCATGGCTCCAGTCCACAAGGTCACAGGGAGATGGTTCTGGGACCAACGGATCTGCCTGGGTTCCAGCTACAACTAGAGTCCAAATATGGTGCCGCTAGTTGGTTTCTGTGAGGAGATATGTATATCTCCCTTCCCTGGCATCCCACTATCAAACCAAGAACATGGGCACGTTCCTCGTGGCCACCGGGACACAAATATGTATCTGGTTTGCGCCTGCGATGGCCGGGCGATTCATAATTCCTTATGAAATGTAGGTGCCAACATGTCTGGGAGGTAGCATTGATCCTGGGCAAGAGCTGAGACCCCCCCCCCCCCTGCTGGGGGTTTTCCTGCAGATTTGGTTGCCTTCAAGCTGGCTGGTTGAGGTGTGAAATTATCCACTTGGGGCCTCCTTGAAGCCTGGACCCCTGGGGCTTTCTCCCTTGCTAGCTGACGATCAGATGGCTGGGGGGTGGGAACATATTTTGCACGTACACTGACTGTGTACAAGCCAAAAGGTGAATCAACTGACAATCAGGGCTGCCAGTAAATAATAATCCATATTCCTGACATACCCCTGGCATAGCCAGACACCTCTGTATGCAAATGTGAAAATACACTTAGGGCTCATGCACATGGCCGTTGTGCGGTTTGCGGTCCCCAAAACACGGGCAACATCCATGCGGCGGCTGGGACGGATCGAGACCCATTCAACTTGAACGGGTCCGTGATCCGTCCACACCGTAAAAAAATAGAACATGTTCTATTTTTTTCTGGTGCGGAGGCACGGACAGAAACACCACGGAAGCACTCCGTAGTGCTTCTGATCTGTACTTCCGTTCAAGTGAATGGCTCCGCATCCGTGATGCGGGGTGCACGTGTATTGCAACGGCCACGTGCAGGAGGCCTTAGAGGGGTTAGATAGAGAGCAGACACCTGTGAAAATATTGTCAAGTGGGTATCCCTCTGTGGGTGGCTGTGGAGGATCATTGTGAGTGGCTTTAGTAATAAGAGTTTGGAGGCGGCTGAATGGTGTGTGTCAATGGGAATGTTGCCTTTGGACTACACTGATAAGACACACAATTTAGTTGCTATGGCTGTAATAACTCTTTCATTTCATGGCTTTCTAGCATTAAAAACTGTTTATTTAGAGTATTCTTTAAAGCTTCCCTTCACTTTCAAAAAAAGTTTGCATAATGGCTGTGCTTCATTGTGCAATCATATGGAATGTCATTTTTTTCCTTTTCTTAGCTTAATTATTCCCCTCTTCAGCTGCACATCTAGATGCATTTCACTCAGAAGCAGGGGCATCTTTCTTCTGTGGAATCTGCCAGCACTGTACTGCTTTGAAGTCCTTTATTTTACTTCCCACTATGTTTGTTTTCAGCTCTGGAGCTCACATAACAGATAAGGAGGGGGAGATCAAAATTACTTGAGGCTCCTATGATCTTCAGAAGCAGTGTAGAATCAGTTATCAGGCTCAGGATCTCTAGCTCTGACACGCCCGCACTTTCTGCCGTCTTCTGAGTCTCTGTTACCAGGGCCAGATCTTACCTGACAACAGGCAGTGGACTGCAAATTGGATGCAAGTGAGACCCCTAGTGGCCCTGATGGTACAGCTTTTTTCAGGTGATAGAAGAAAATGAAGTGATTTAGAAATTTGCTAGTTACACCATTCTGTATTAAATGAAATGAAATTGTGTGAAGGTACAGTAAAAGTCTTTAAATGTAATACATTTATAACAGGGGCACTCAACCTGTGGCCCAGGGGCTTCACGTGCACTGGCGGATCCAGGGGGGGCAACGGGGCAATTGCCCTCTCCCCCCTTCCCCAAGCTGGCGGCGCGGCCCTGGTGAAAAGTGGAAGCGCTCATCTCCATAGTCATCTGTATCGCCGTCCTCAGGACAGCGATACAGATGGCTGTGCTGCGGCGGGGCAGGGGAGGGAGAGGCGTCTCCCTTCCCTGTTCCTCTGATAGGCTGCCGGCACTAGGCCAGAAGCCTATTAGAGGCAGGTGGCGCGATGACGTCATCGCGCCGCCTGAGCCGTACAGTGCGGGACACAGGCCGGAAGATGCATTGCATAGCTGATATGGAGGTAAGTATAAGTGTTTTTAATTTTTTGTATTTTTTTCTATATGTACAATACTTTTACTGGCGCATAATTGGGGGGCTCTTGTTACTGGCACATGATTGGGGGGCATCTATGGGGGCACATCTTACTGGCACATGATTAGGGGGCATCTATGTGGGCACTTATTACTGGCACATTATTGGGGGCTCTTTTTACTGGCACATTTATTGGGGGCACTTTTTACTGGCACATTATTGGGTGGCACTATAGGGGCATCTACTAATGCCAAAAAGAAGGGGTATTTTATATGGGGGCCTTTGTACAGTAGCTTTTTATACTGGGACACATTATGGTGGGTGCTATGGGGAAGGGGGGAGAGGAGTACTATAGGGTCATCTACGGGGGGCACTAAGAAGGGGTATTTTATACTTGCAAATTATGGGAGACACTGAGGGCATCTACTGGGGCACTATACAGTCAGGTCCATAAATATTGGGACATTGACACAATTCTAACATTTTTGGCTCTATACACCACCACAATGGATTTGAAATTCAACGAACAAGATGTGCTTTAACTGCAGACTGTCAGCTTTAATTTGAGGGTATTTACATCCAAATCAGGTGAATGGTGTAGGAATTACAACAGTTTGCATATGTGCTTCCCACTTGTTAGGTGACCAAAAGTAATTGGACAATTGGCTTCTCAGCTGTTCCATGGCCAGGTGTGTGTTATTCCCTCATTATCCCAATTACAATGAGCAGATAAAAGATCCAGAGTTCATTTCAAGTGTGCTAATTGCATTTGGAATCTGTTGCTGTCAACTCTCAAGATGAGATCCAAAGAGCTGTCACGATCAGTGAAGCAAGCCATCATTAGGCTGAAAAAACAAAACAAACCCATCAGAGAGATAGCAAAAACATTAGGCGTGGCCAAAACAACTGTTTGGAACATTCTTAAAAAGAAGGAACACAACGGTGAGCTCAGCAACACCAAAAGACTCAGGAAAACCACGGAAAACAACTGTGGTGGATGACCGAATAATTATTTCCCTGGTGAAGAAAACACCCTTCACAACAGTTGGCCAGATCAAGAACACTCTCCAGGAGGTAGGTGTATGTGTGTCAAAGTCAACAATCAAGAGAAGACTTCACTAGAGTGAATACAGAGGGTTCACCACAAGATGTAAACCATTGGTGAGCCTCAAAAACAGGAAGGCCAGATTCGAGTTTTCCAAAAGACATCTAAAAAAACCTTCACAGTTCTGGAACAACATCCTATGGACAGATGAGACCAAGATCAACTTGTACCAGAGTGATGGGAAGAGAAGAGTATGGAGAAGAACAGGAACTGCTCATGATCCTAAGCATACCACCTCATCAGTGAAGCATGGTGGTGGTAGTGTCATGCGTGGGCATGTATGGCTGCCAATGGAACTGGTTCCCTTGTATTTATTGATGATGTGACTGCTGACAAAAGCAGCAGGATGAATTCTGAAGTGTTTCGGGCAATATTATCTGCTCATATTCAGCCAAATGCTTCAGAACTCATTGGACGGCGCTTAACAGTGCAGATGGACAATGACCCAAAGCATACAGCAAAAGCAACCAAAGAGTTTTTTAAGGGAAAGAAGTGGAATGATATGCAATGGCCAAGTCGATCACCTGACCTGAATCCGATTGAGCATGCATTTCACTTGCTGAAGACAAAACTGAAGGGAAAATGCCCCAAGAACAAGCAGGAACTGAAGACCGTTGCAGTAGAGGCCTGGCAGAGCATCACCAGGGATGAAACCCAGTGTCTGGTGATGTCTATGCATTCCAGACTTCAGGCTGTAATTGACTGCAAAGGATTTGCAACCAAGTATTTAAAAAAGTGAAAGTTTGATTTATGATTATTATTCTGTCCCATTACTTTTGGTCCCTTAACAAGTGGGAGGCACATATGCAAACTGTTGTAATTCCTGCACCGTTCACCTGATTTGGATGTAAACACCCTCAAATTAAAGCTGACAGTCTGAGGTTAAAGCACATCTCGTTCGTTTCATTTCAAATCCATTGTGGTGGTGTATAGAGCCAAAAATGTTAGAATAGTGTTGATGTCCCAATATTTATGGACCTGACTGTATATGGGGCATTTTATACTGGTACATTATTGGGTGGCACTATGGGGCACTTCTTACTGGCACATTATTGGTGGGCACTATAGGGGCATCTACTAAGGCCACAAATAAGGGGTATTTTATATGGGGGCCTCTGTACAGTAGCATTTTATACTGGGACACATTATGGTGGGTACTATGGGGAAGGGGGGGAGGAGTACTTTGGGGTAATCTACGGGGGGCACTAAGAAGGTATTTTATACTTGCAAATTATGGGGGACACTGAGGGCATCTACTGGGGCATTTTATACTGGTACATTATGGGGGGCACTAGGAGGAAGGGGGGAGAGGAGCACTATGGAGGCATTTACTGGGGGCACTATATAGCAGTATTTTATACTGGCACATTATGGGGACATTAGCTCAACTGGGGGCATTACAAGAGGGGATTTTTTGCACTGTCACATTATAAGGCGAATTATTTCTATGGGGGGGGGGGGCATTATGGTGGGCTTTATTACCCCCATGGTTTGAGCCCCCTAGTAGCAGCACCAGCCTCTCCCTGCTCTGCGACCCCACTGCCCCTTCTCCAAATCCTTATTATGAAATCTTTCTCATTAGGATAAAACACATCAGCTCCACCGAGCCCCCGGCCAAAGTGTTGAAGTGGTGTCCGAGATCCCCAAGGGCCAAGCCAAGTAATTGTACGTTTTCATGTGAAATATGTTTATGTTATACACATATAGCATACACTGTACACAATATACCTCTACACTGTGTAGTGTGTTCTATAAGCACCATTGTTTTGTGGCGGCGGACAGAAAATAATCTGGAAGTGCCCCTCCCGAGACCAGGCTCTGGATCAGCCACTGTTCATGTGGCCCCCAGCCATCTGGTCACAGGCATGCTTTTTTGTGTCTAGTTGCTGCTCCCATGTATTGTCCATGTCAGGGAGAAGAAGAATGATGTGTAGTACAGGAACACAGAGATAAATACTAATGATATCCATTTTCTGTAGGAACGGGAAAGAAGAGGACCCCGTTCTCCCAATATGTGGCAGTCCTGTAGATGAAACCTGCACCTATCAGACATTCATGGCATGTACTTTTGATATGCCATTAGTGTGTTGGATTAGACATCAATGTCTAGTTTATTGTGGCCCTGAGACTGGTTCATATTGACTATTTGGCCCTCAGACAAGAGACTGTTGGTCATCCCTGGTTTAGAACAGGGACAGATATAACTTCAAAAAGAGGGAGGGGGTTGTCCTTATGTGGGTGAGACAGTGCAAGTCGCACCTCTCCCCAAGGTACTGCTAGAAAGCGTAATAGGAAAATCAAAGGGGCAGTAACAATTAAAACAAGGTGTTTATTGGTATAACTAAAACATATATATATTATCCCCTTACAAACAAACAGTAGACAAACAAACACAGTTGGGACCTGTGTACTAGAGAGCCGCAATTGCGGGTCGCGGTACACTGAGTCCCTAGGGCAGACCCTTATAAGAGCTGTGTGGACCCCAAGGGTCAAGAGGAGCCACAAACAATACTGAGAACCGCCCCAGCGTGGGCGTCCTGACACCCAGGTGGGAACAGGTATGCCCGGTCAGGGTAAATAAGGATAGATCTTACCGGTGTGAGGTCAGACCGAACAAGTGTCCAGCGGACACAGATGACACCCGGACAAAGGATCTGTTCTCAGTACGTTGGATGAGGTGTTCAAAATGCGGGGGAGGGAATCTTCATAGAGATGGTCAATCTTGGTTAGGGTCCGCAGGGAGAGAGAACTGTCCCTGTTGTACCCTGCTTGACCTGCTATGTCCCTGATACCCTAACACGGGATCCGTGCCCCGCAAGGGGTGGTCCCGTCCGGAACCTGACCCTGGTATAAGGTCCCTGAGAGACCCTGCCAGGGTAGTGTGTGGAACACCTAATCTAGTGAGACTAGAATCAAAGATGGAACCGTGGATAAGGGGGGGTATGTTCCTATGTCCCTACGCGTTTCTTCAAATAGAACATACACGGACAATATCTGGCACTACAAACCACCCCTAGAGTGCTAATAGCTGCCTCCTTGAGCGCTCAGTGTCAATGATGTGCTACTGAGCCTAGGTGGACAAGGGCAGTCTGGAAAAACTTAGTCTATTTCCACTAAGGGAGACCTCATAGCCACATAAGAAACTGTGCTTATGCTAGGCAAGTGAGAGGGAGGTGCTGGCTACCTCTAACCACTACTTGATAAGTAGCGTGGTTACTGTAACTAGAGTGTGTATGGCAAAATCCAGGTACATCTGAAACACACAGAAAAAAAGGGAATACAAGAAGCCCTATGAACAGCTGTAAAGTAGTGTGCATATCTGATAGAAAACATAATGCAGGCAAATACAATGACCCCCTAACGCCGATGTGTGAATAGACACTATCCAGGCATATAGTTAAGGACTCAAGCATAAGCTGACAATCTACTTACAGTGGGCCTAGGTGCGTGTGGCATCCGTCTGGCCGGACCGGCGTCAATTGGTTTATATGAGGCCGGTGTATGGCGTCTGGCAGCGCTAAAGTACGCGCCGCTTCTGTATTTGAATAGTAAGGGGGCGGGGTCAGGCTGTGCATGCGTGCGCCCATCTCCTGATGCCAGGCGCAGTCTGATGACCGAGCACGTCACCATCACGTGACTGCCTGAGCACAGCCCGATGGCGCGGCCCACAGCGTGCATCACATGGGTCCGCGTCATCGATCAGGAGCGCTGGAAACGTGTGCCCAGTGTCAGTGTCTGTCCCCCCATCACATCTCCTATAGGTCAGAGACGGTAGATGGGCGGGACTAGCAGATGTCGATTCGGGCAGACGTATCAGCGCTTCCAGCAAGCTAAGTGGGTGGACCTGAGCGCTTCTGTTGCGCTCGGCTTCAAAAAACCACTCGCATATAAATAATCCGTGGGGGGTCATTGTCCCAGAACCTCCACTATGGACAACAAAGTGGATATTTAACGGCAGGTGTGACACCAGAAGCTAAGGGTGGAGACTTATTTAATAAACAGTGTTTGGGCAGGCTAGCATGCAGGACTGCCTGTTTCAATCAGCTGCATGCTAGGTCACACACAGTAGAGAGGGGTAGGAGGGTAACCACAGGCAAACTTATCAGAGAAAACACCCAAACTGTAGTTGTTCATTAAGTCCTGAGGGGTTGGTGGTTTTCAATTTAAAAATCCACCAACATTCGCGTTGGAGTATCCGTTTATCCCAGTCTCCTCCACGCTGGGGTTTATGGACCAATTCGATGCCCATGAAAGTCACTGCTGAGGTGTGCCCCCCATGATCAATCTGGACGTGCCTTGCTACTGCAGTATCTCTCTCGTTCCGTATATCCCCGAGATGCTCGCCCATCCTCTTACGTAGTTCCCTACGGGTCTTACCCACATACCGCATGCCGCACTCACAGGTGATCAGGTAAATAACACCTGCGGTGCGGCAGTTGATAAAGTCGCGTATGTGAAAAGGTTGACCGGCAGGGTCCAACGCAAAGGATTTGCCCTGGGTAAGCTGGCCGCAAAAGCTGCAGTGTCCACACCTATAGCAACCCTTGACCGGATTGTCAAGCCATGTGCGTGGTTTCTCTGGTGGACTATAGTGACTATTTACCAGCTTATCCCTCAAGTTTGTACCTCGCCTAAAGGTCACCGAGGGTTGGGGACTTGGAACGGCAGTAAGGTCGGGGTCCATGAGTAGGGTTCCCCAATTCCGGCTTATAATTTCTCTTACCCTGGTAGATGCCGAATCAAAGGTCCCTATGACACGTATTACTCTCTGCGGGTCGATGACTAGGTTCTTAATGGGGTGTAGAAGGGAAGTACGTGTTTCGGCACGCGCCCTTTGGTAGGCCTCCTTAAGTGACCTCTCCGGATAGCCACGTTCACGAAAGCGCCTCCTCAGGTCGTCGGCCTGCCGCTTGAACTCCTTAAAGTCGGAGCAGTTGCGTCTAAGCCTAAGGTATTGTCCGACCGGTATGCCCCGTTTAAGTGGGGTCGGGTGGCAGCTCTCCCACCTTAGGAGAGAGTTCGTGGACGTAGATTTACGGTAGACGGTAGTCTGTAATCCACCGCAAGCGTCCCTAGATATTGAAATATCCAGGAACGGGAGCTGGTCCTTCACTATAACAGAAGTGAACCTAAGGTTCAGGTTGTTATCATTGAGATCCTCAACAAACCCCGTAAATGCGTCCTCTGGCCCGCTCCACAGAACGAAAATATCGTCTATGTAGCGGGACCAGAGGACAACATGTTCCAAATGCCTTCTAGGTGTATCACCAAAGACCGTTGTCTCCTCCCACCAGCCCAGGAGCAGGTTTGCATAGGACGGCGCGCACGAACTGCCCATCGCAGTGCCCCTGAGCTGGTGGAAGACAATACCATCAAAGAGGAAGAAATTACTGTGAAGAACATAATGCAAGAGATGTAGGACCAATTGATTATGTGCAGTAAATTGTTGACCCCTAGCTCTTAAGAAATGTGCGGCTGCGTCTATCCCTTTGTCATGCGGTATTGACGAGTATAAAGCCTCAACGTCAATCGAAGCTAGAATCCAATGTGACTCAATCTCTATGTTCTCAAGTTTAGTGAGGAGGTCTCTGGTGTCTTTTACATATGAAGGCAGTGATTGCACAAAAGGGCAGAGGATACGGTCTATATAGATACCTATATTTTGGGAAAGATTCCCCACCCCTGAGACGATAGGACGCCCCTTCATAGACGTTGTCTCTTTGTGGACCTTTGGCAAGCAATAAAATGTTGCCATGACTGGGTGGGCGGGATACAGAAACCCGAATTCATCGGCACTGATTAGTTTGTCCGATTTAGCTTTTGTTAGGATGTCTAGAAGTTCCCTCTGAAATTTACAGGTGGGGTTAGCAGACAGGATTTCGTATCCCAAGGTATCTTGGAGAATTGTAAGGCACATATTCCTATAGTCTGAGGTGTTCATAACGACTACGTTACCCCCTTTATCTGAGGGCTTGATCACTATTTGTCTGTCTTTCTCCAGGACCTGTAGTGCATCCCTCTCTGCCTTGCTGCAGTTGGACCTCAAAGAAGTGGAGTCCATGGTGGACAGTTCGGATAGGGTGTGTTTGAGAAAAACATCAATACACGAGATTTCCCCAGTGGGCGGCATCTTAGTACTTTTATTTTTAAGGGCTGTGAAAGGGCCTCTTCCCTCAGGGTTGTCAGGTGTGCTATCCAGGTTGTATAGAAAACGAACGTCGCCAAGGATCTCCAACGGTATCCCCAGCTCGCGACTTTCTTTTTTGTCCTTAAGCTGGAAATGTTTGTGCCACTTGAGCTTGCGGGCAAACAGGTGGAGATCCTTGGTCCAACGAAACAGGTCGAATCTAGTAGTGGGCACAAAAGATAGGCCACGTCTCAAGACCCTGACCTCTGTTGGGGTCAGGGGACGAGACGATAAGTTGATTACCAACCTATCATCGGTTAACACTGTTGTGTTGCCGGTGGTTGGTTGCTGCGATTCCGCAGTTGATAATGCATCCCCTGATCTAAAAAAGACGAGGAAGAGGATGGTTGTGGGGCGGGGGGAATGCATTGTGGTAGGTTGCTATATTGATTCGCGTTATAGCGACCTCCACGACGTCTTCCTTTATACCCACCACGGCCCCGGCCCCGGCCCCTAGACTTAGGGTGTCTCTCTCTCTCGCTATCCGAGATGTCAGTCTCGGTGGAGGATTGATCTGTTCTTTGGGGGTTATCAGGGTTTGTCAAGAATAGGTATGCTTTGTTTTCTTTAAAGTCCTGTGAGTCTCACGTGAAAACACGAACTCTCTCCTAAGGTGGGAGAGCTGCCACCCGACCCCACTTAAACGGGGCATATCGGTCGGACAATACCTTAGGCTTAGACGCAACTGCTCCGAATTTAAGGAGTTTAAGCGGCAGGCCGACGACCTGAGGAGGCGCTTTCGTGAACGTGGCTATCCGGAGAGGTCATTTAAGGAGGCCTACCAAAGGGCGCGTGCTGAAACACGTACTTCCCTTCTACACCCCATTAAGAACCTAGTCAGCGACCCGCAGAGAGTAATACGTGTCATAGGGACCTTTGATTCAGCATCTACCAGGGTAAGAGAAATTATAAGCCGGAATTGGGGAACCCTACTCATGGACCCCGACCTTACTGCCGTTCTAAGTCCCCAACCCTCGGTGACCTTTAGGCGAGGTACAAACTTGAGGGATAAGCTGGTAAATAGTCACTATAGTCCACCAGAGAAACCACGCACATGGCTTGACAATCCGGTCAAGGGTTGCTATAGGTGTGGACACTGCAGCTTTTGCGGCCAGCTTACCCAGGGCAAATCCTTTGCGTTGGACCCTGCCGGTCAACCTTTTCACATACGCGACTTTATCAACTGCCGCACCGCAGGTGTTATTTACCTGATCACCTGTGAGTGCGGCATGCGGTATGTGGGTAAGACCCGTAGGGAACTACGTAAGAGGATGGGCGAGCATCTCGGGGATATACGGAACGAGAGAGATACTGCAGTAGCAAGGCACGTCCAGATTGATCATGGGGGGCGCACCTCAGCAGTGACTTTCATGGGCATCGAATTGGTCCATAAACCCCAGCGTGGAGGAGACTGGGATAAACAGATACTCCAACGCGAATGTTGGTGGATTTTTAAATTGAAAACCACCAACCCCATTAGGACTTAATGAACAACTACAGTTTGGGTGTTTTCTCTGATAAGTTTGCCTGTGGTTACCCTCCTACCCCTCTCTACTGTGTGTGACCTAGCATGCAGCTGATTGCAACAGGCAGTCCTGCATGCTAGCCTGCCCAAACACTGTTTATTAAATAAGTCTCCACCCTTAGCTTCTGGTGTCACACCTGCCGTTACATATCCACTTTGTTGTCCATAGTGGAGGGTCTGGGACAATGACCCCCCACGGATTATTTATATGCGAGTGGTTTGTTGAAGCCGAGCGCAACAGAAGCGCTCAGCTCCACCCACTTAGCTTGCTGGAAGCGCTGATACGTCTGCCCGAATCGACATCTGCTAGTCCCGCCCATCTACCGTCTCTGACCTATAAGAGATGTGATGGGGGGACAGACACTGACACTGGGCACACGTTTCCAGCGCTCCCGATCGATGACGCGGACCCATGTGATGCACGCTGTGGGCCGCGCCGTCGGGCTGTGCTCAGGCAGTCACGTGATGGTGACGTGCTCGGTCATCAGACTGCCCCTGGCATCAGGAGATGGGCGCACGCATGCACAGCCTGACCCCGCCCCCTTACTATTCAAATACAGAAGCGGCGCGTACTTTAGCGCTGCCAGACGCCATACACCGGCCTCATATAAACCAATTGACGCCGGTCCGGCCAGACGGATGCCACACGCACCTAGGCCCACTGTAAGTAGATTGTCAGCTTATGCTTGAGTCCTTAACTACATGCCTGGATAGTGTCTATTCACACATCGGCGTTAGGGGGTCATTGTATTTGCCTGCATTATGTTTTCTATCAGATATGCACACTACTTTACAGCTGTTCATAGGGCTTCTTGTATTCCCTTTTTTTCTGTGTGTTTCAGATGTACCTGGATTTTGCCATACACACTCTAGTTACAGTAACCACGCTACTTATCAAGTAGTGGTTAGAGGTAGCCAGCACCTCCCCCTCACTTGCCTAGCATAAGCACAGTTTCTTATGTGGCTATGAGGTCTCCCTTAGTGGAAATAGACTAAGTTTTTCCAGACTGCCCTTGTCCACCTAGGCTCAGTAGCACATCATTGACACTGAGCGCTCAAGGAGGCAGCTATTAGCACTCACCCCCGTCCCCTGACGATTCTAGGGGTTGTCTGTAGTGCCAGATATTGTCCGTGTATGTTCTATTTGAAGAAACGCGTAGGGACATAGGAACATACCCCCCCTTATCCACGGTTCCATCTTTGATTCTAGTCTCACTAGATTAGGTGTTCCACACACTACCCTGGCAGGGTCTCTCAGGGACCTTATACCAGGGTCAGGTTCCAGACGGGACCACCCCTTGCGGGGCACGGATCCCGTGTTAGGGTATCAGGGACATAGCAGGTCAAGCAGGGTACAACAGGGACAGTTCTCTCTCCCTGCGGACCCTAACCAAGATTGACCATCTCTATGAAGATTCCCTCCCCCGCATTTTGAACACCTCATCCAACGTACTGAGAACAGATCCTTTGTCCGGGTGTCATCTGTGTCCGCTGGACACTTGTTCGGTCTGACCTCACACCGGTAAGATCTATCCTTATTTACCCTGACCGGGCATACCTGTTCCCACCTGGGTGTCAGGACGCCCACGCTGGGGCGGTTCTCAGTATTGTTTGTGGCTCCTCTTGACCCTTGGGGTCCACACAGCTCTTATAAGGGTCTGCCCTAGGGACTCAGTGTACCGCGACCCGCAATTGCGGCTCTCTAGTACACAGGTCCCAACTGTGTTTGTTTGTCTACTGTTTGTTTGTAAGGGGATAATATATATATGTTTTAGTTATACCAATAAACACCTTGTTTTAATTGTTACTGCCCCTTTGATTTTCCTACAGATATAACTTCCACAGTACTTGGACTAGCACAAAGGTTCTTTTATTACTTTGACCATCCTAAATAATGCACCTGTGGTGATGATGAGGTCACTTTTACTTTTGTAAGTGGCTAAGTAGTCTTCAATTGTCATGTAAGATGGAAATTAGGCTGCATCCTACAGTGAAAGGAGCAAGAAGGCTTGAAACAACTTCTAAATACTGAATTGTGCTCCTTTCACCAATGGAACTGAATTATATGATGATTACGGTACTGTACTTCTGCAGACCATGCTGACATTTTACAGGTTATGTGGTTAGTGGACTTTTGAATTGCAAGATTACAAAAAAGCTAAATAATTCTGTAATAGCAATTACATAAAAATACCTATTTCGTTTGTTCTGCAGACAGAAAAGATCTTTGTTTGACTTCATACAGATTTAGACCTACTCCTGAGAAACCAACAATTTTAACCAGCTTTTTCTTCAATTTAACCCCATGAGGACATGGCAATATTCCATTTTTTGATGGTCTATTATAGTAGATAAAAGGGTAAAAGTAAAGTTAGGTGAGGGTACGGGGTGTGTAGAGTGATCACCAGTAGGTGAAAAGGTGATAGATGTCCTGTGGGGTAGTCCTACGAAAAATATAGGGTTGTGGTGGAAAAACCCGGATATGGGTCTTATTTAAAATCCTTCAAAAATAGAAAATATATAAAGAGATAAATATATATATTATGTGCACAAAGTCTTGTTTAGGATATATGATAATATATGTGGGAAACAATGGAGAAGGGGTAAAAACTTGGAAAAAATAGTCCTTCTTAAAAATGTGGAAAAATATGAAATAAAACTGAGAATAATAATAAAAGTCTTTCATAAAAATATGGATGATAGAACTGTCTTGCAGTCTTTTATAAAGTGACCACTGTGTGGTGGATAAAATCGATTATAATCAAAGATCTTATAATGAGGATGTTGTCCTGTATTGCCCCTTTGTAGGATCAGTATATGGGGTATCAGGTAAGTAGCAAATTATGCAGAGTGCTGCGCAACAGAGGATGGTGCGTCTATACAAATATTACATGTGGGTAATAGTTGTTTTTGTTTGGGATCCATATAACATACTGTATGAAGGCAGAGGTGTTCTGTGCCTGAGTGCGGCGTCCCGCACTGTCTCTGGCTACAGAAATCACTTACCCTTCTTGACGCTTGTGGCTTGTATCCTTCTGGTCCTCTGGTAGTGGTTCCTGATGGTCGGCTGTAGTGGTCCGATCCTGCTCTCCAGAGTCAGCGGCGTAGCCTCGTGTTGCCTAGGACGCCGGGGGGGCGTGGTTCGCGCGTCTAAGGAGTGACGTAGGTGGTCACGTGATCGCGGAATCTTGTTAGGCTTGCTCGCAGTGCTTCTCCTGCTCTGTAGAGAGCGGCGGATAATCCAATGATCCAATGATCCAATGATCCTCTTAATCCTCTTAAACGCGTTTCGGGACTTTATCCCTTCATCAGTAAGTGGAGGATTCTAGAGGATGCTGTGGTTTTTATAGGGTGGTGTCAATCAATCTATTTGTCAATCAATTGAACCTAATGAGGAGTTTAATGTATTCAATGGGTTGTTTTATTTCAGTTCACATTGGCCAGTTCAGTAGTGGCCTAATAGAATATGCAGATTATCAAGGAGATCAATAGATGGATAGAAGTGTATAGTAAAGATTATACACCTCAACATATTTATGTAATTATCTAGATGATGTTGATCAGTCCTAGAATAAAGTTAGTATTATACAAATTGATGGATCTGACCAATATTTGTGCTTTGAATTTTTATTTTTATTTTTATTTTTTATTTTTATTTTTTATTTTTCTTCAAGGAGGAACCCTCATAAAGCATCTATATCTATTGCCTATATGGTAATATATAGGGATAGTACTGCTGAGTATAGTTTAGCAATGTGGATTGCTTATTGGACAGATATTTGGTATGGTGAACTTGTTGCTTTTAGGGAGTGGGGTATATTATACTTTCTATAGATGTTGCCTCAAATGTGAGGCCTGTGGTACTCCTGATGTGCTCCAGCCGTGAATACATATGGGAGATACGCCCATTGCTTTTAGGGAGTGGGGTATATTATACTTTCTATAGATGTTGCCTCAAATGTGAGGCCTGTGGTATTCCGTATGTGCTCCAGCCGTGGATACATGTGGGAGATACGCCCATGACGTCACTGGTCCGTAGTATAAAAGACCCAGCGAACATCTGGGTCCATCAATATAACATGTACCAAAGGGGATGGGCCACCAAGGTATGACCTTTAGTGTAGTCTTTGAGGTATAGGGAGCTTGTTAGTCTTAGGGGGTACGCTTATGTTATAATTTTTATAATTTTGTTTCTTTATTTTCTAATTGTGAGTGTTGTATCATTATAAAGAGCCTGTAGTAGTGCTAAAGTGATTCAACTGTTGTCGCTGGTCCGTAGTGAAAAAGAACCTGCAGATATATTGTATCTGTAAATCTTGCATGTATCCAAAGGAGGGACTCAGAGGTCTTGATATAATTTAGTTACTGGCATCTTTTTGATATAATTACTGGCATCTTTTTGGTATACAATGGGAGATATTCATTGTATGAGGGATATCTATTGTATCACTGGTCCGTGATTTGGAAGAACCAGAGACTATGTCAGTTAATCGTCCCTGTATATATCCAAGGAGGATGGAGATAGGAGCAGGGAAGAGACATTTTTGTGTGGATTGGTACATATGGTAATAATATCTATATGTTGACAGCCCTAGGTTTGGGGTGTCAGACACTGAGCATTTTTTCAAGTGTGGTAGGGGCTCATCACATCTCGAATTGCGGGACCTAGTTGATGTGTTGATCTGTTTTGGCTTTATGTAGTTATCTTTTGTGTTGTCTTGATGGCCTAATTGTTGTCTGAGTCTTTTTATTTGGTATTTACTTGTCTCGTGTATTTTGGGGTAGAAGTGGGTATCTGTGTGTGTGGTTGGTGAGGGGCAGTCGCTCGCCAAGGGGCAACCGGAAGGAATGAATAGACCATTCCGGTTACCCATCGGGGAGCGGCAACCCCCCAATCAGAGGAACCCAAAAATCTCCATTTCTGCATTCAATCCATTTGGTAGAACAGAGTTGAACTCAAAAATTCTTCTGGACTCCACTCTGGACATTTTTTGTATGAAATTGCCCCCTCTCCAGTCTTTCTTTACCTTTTCCAATGCTGTGTATTTGAGTCCGGATGGGTCCTTATTGTGGATGATTCTAAAATGATTTGATACTGTGTGTTTGTCATAACCTTTCCTTATATTTGCTATATGTTCTGATACCCGTTTTTGAAGTGTCCTTTTGGTACGGCCTATATACAGTTTCTGGCATAGGCATTCTAAGGCGTAAATCACTTCTATTGAGCTACATGTTAGGAATTCCTTGATTTCTTGTTTGTGAGAGTTGATTTTGGATGTGACGCAGGTGGTTTTCTTTGGAAATGATGTTGTACGGCAATTATTGCTTTTTCCGCATCTAAAAAAGCCGGTGATGTCTGCCCATTTTTGAATTGATGTTGTCTGTTCTTTGTTGTATTTAATGGTGGGTGCAATTTTTAGGCCTAGATTTGGGGCTTTGGTAAAGGTGATTAATGGAGTGTCGTTGATGATGGTCCCTATTATTTTGTCCTGTTTTATATGGTACCAATGACTGTTGATAATTTTTTAGATTTTTTTGTACTGTGGGTTATATGGTATTATAATCCTGGGTGTGGCATCTCCTTCTTCTGTTTTTTTTGTTGACTTATTGAAAAATGTTGTTCTTTCCATTTTTTTGACTTTGTTTAGTGATGTATGTAGTAGTTCAATTGGATATTTTTTATCCATAAATTGTGTTTTCATCTTTTCAGCTTCTTTGTCGAAATCGGATTCTATTGTACAGTTTCTCTTCACTCTGCGAAATTGTCCTTGTGGGATATTGGTGAGCCATGATGGTAAATGACAACTATCGTATTGGATAAAACTATTTTTGGATGTTGGTTTATGATAGGTGGTACATATGAGTTTGTCTTTTTCTATTGTTATTTGTAAATCTAAGAATTCTATTTTCGATGTACTGGTGGATGAAGTGAATTTTAAGCCGTATGGGTTTGTATTGATGGTGGTTAGAAATATGTCTAGATTATCCTTAGTGTCTTGCCAGATGAATATGATGTCGTCAATATATCTTTGCCAGAGCACCAGATCCGACCCCAGTCTGGGCGTTATGGTTTCGTCCTCCCACTGCGCCATGAATAGATTTGCGTAGCTGGGGGCGAATCTGGTGCCCATGGCTGTTCCTTGGGTCTGTATGTAAAAATCCGAGTTCCAGTAAAAATAATTATGGTTGAGTATGAATTCTATGCCTCCTATTATATAGTCTATCTGTTCCGGTGGTAATGTGGCTTCTTTCGTTAGTTGTTTTTTAACTGCTTCTGTACCCTGTTGATGATTAATGCAGGTGTAGAGAGATTGGACATCTAATGTTCCTATATGCCAGTGTGTTTCAAATTTTAAGTTTTCAATTATTTTAATGATTTGTGTTGTGTCTTTAACATATGAATGGATGTTTTTTACTCTTGGTTGTAGTAGTGTATCAATGTATTGTGATAAGTTACTGGTTAATGATTGTATGCCGGAAATGATGGGACGGCCGGGTGGGTTGCTTTTGTTCTTGTGTATTTTCGGGAGGCAGTATAGTGCTGGCAGCCTTTGAGGCGTGTTTATTATAAAGGTGTATTCTGTTTCGGATATGATACCATTTTCTTTCCCTTTTTCACAGTATTGTATTAGTTCTTGATAATATTGTTCCGTTGGGTTGTTTTTACGTTTTTTGTATGTATTAGTATCTGCTAGTTGTCTCATGCACTCGTTGTTATAGTCACAGACACTTTGGATGACGATCGCTCCTCCCTTATCTGCCGGGTGTATTATTATATCTTTATCCTTCTGTAGTTGTTTAATGGCCTCTGTTTCCTTTCTAGATAGGTTGTTCCATTTCCTTGGTTGTTCTTTCATCTTTCGTATGTCTCTTTCTACGCATTGTTTAAATGCTGCAATTTCTTGTCCTATTTCTTGTCGTGGGTATTTTTTGGAGATTCTTTTTAGTGGGGTATGTTCATATGTTTTATTAATTGTGATTTCTTTCATTACAGGGTTCTTCATATGGTATTTTTTCAGACAGAGTTTGCGGATGAATTTTTCTATGCCTATGTATGTGTCAAATTTGTTGTGTGTATTGGTTGGTGCGAATTTTAGTCCTTTGTTTAAAAGGCTAACTTGGGCCTTATTAAGCGTGACATTACTAAGGTTTATAATAGTGTCCTCATGGTGGTCTATCTGTTGTATTTTGGTCTTGTATCCCCTTCCTCTACGTATCTTTTTCTTGCATCGTGTTGTCGTGTTTGATAGGTTTGGTGATTGTCTCTCCTTTGTGGTGCTTGGTGTTTCTCTCCTGATTGTTGTGTCCTTTTTGGATGTTGTGAGTTGTGTTGATGATGCAGTCTGTAGTCTTGTTCTGGTGATGATTGTCTGTATCTTAG
Source organism: Bufo bufo (assembly GCF_905171765.1). Lineage (NCBI taxonomy): Eukaryota > Metazoa > Chordata > Amphibia > Anura > Bufonidae > Bufo > Bufo bufo. The sequence continues at coordinate 439,932,633 of NC_053393.1, read as the reverse complement.
GTTGTATTTGTGGTTTTGGGGGGTAGGTGATGGGGAGCAGGGTGGTCTCTGTCTGGTGTGGGGTCTGTGGTGTGGAGGAGTCCGGTCTAAAAAATGATTCTGTTCTTCCAACACTTCAAATCTATTACTTGTGGATATTGGATATTTGTTCAACTTTTGGGTTGCAATCTGTTGAGTGTTTTCAATTTCTTCTCTATGGTTGGCTATCTCCTTATCTATGGGATTGGTGTTTTGATTATCCCTATGTTCCTTTCTTTGGGATATGTTGTTTCTCAATTTCCTAACTTTTTTATTCATAATTTCTTGTTCTGCTCTGTCTAGATTGTTACAGAGTTTTTGTTGCCAATTGTTATAATTGTCGTTGGTGGTAAATTTTTCCATTTTAATTTTGATTTCATCTATTTGTGTTGTGGTTTCTTTTAATATAGTAGTTCTCCTTTTTATAATTAAGTGCATCAGTGAGAGGGAATGTTCGTGTAATAGTGAATCCCATTCCTCATTGAATTCTCTTTCCCATAAGTCTTGGGCAGGTGTTTTGATTAATTGAAGTCCCTTGGGTACTTTTTTATGCTCAATGTATTGTTTTAATGATTTGATCTCCCACCTTTGTTTAAGTTGTTTTATTAATAGATATTCAGTTTTTTTGAAGGTTTCTAACATGTCTGGTTCTTGGTCTATTGTAACTGTCGTTTCAAAACTATATGTCTCGGCTTTTAAGCGTTTGTTTTCTGCATGTTCCCAAATATTCATTTTACTTGAGTGGTGAGCTGACGTCTATTGGGTGATAAATATTCAAGGTAAAGAAGTGGAGTAGACGGCTCTACTGTTCAGGCAAATGGTAGAGGTGCAAGGCTGCTTGGTCTGACTCACCCAGTCAGAAGCATAAAATAACAAGTAATAAGAGATAAGCAGGCACACTCTTATATAGGGTACAAACGGTAATTTATTGATGGTCTATTATAGTAGATAAAAGGGTAAAAGTAAAGTTAGGTGAGGGTACGGGGTGTGTAGAGTGATCACCAGTAGGTGAAAAGGTGATAGATGTCCTGTGGGGTAGTCCTACGAAAAATATAGGGTTGTGGTGGAAAAACCCGGATATGGGTCTTATTTAAAATCCTTCAAAAATAGAAAATATATAAAGAGATAAATATATATATTATGTGCACAAAGTCTTGTTTAGGATATATGATAATATATGTGGGAAACAATGGAGAAGGGGTAAAAACTTGGAAAAAATAGTCCTTCTTAAAAATGTGGAAAAATATGAAATAAAACTGAGAATAATAATAAAAGTCTTTCATAAAAATATGGATGATAGAACTGTCTTGCAGTCTTTTATAAAGTGACCACTGTGTGGTGGATAAAATCGATTATAATGATATAATTATTATTATAATTAGAAGATTATAATGTAAGTAGCAAATTATGCATCAATAGACCATCAATAAATTACCGTTTGTACCCTATATAAGAGTGTGCCTGCTTATCTCTTATTACTTGTTATTTTATGCTTCTGACTGGGTGAGTCAGACCAAGCAGCCTTGCATAAAATAACAAGTAATAAGAGATAAGCAGGCACACTCTTATATAGGGTACAAACGGTAATTTATTGATGGTCTATTGATGCATAATTTGCTACTTACCTGATACCCCATATACTGATCCTACAAAGGGGCAATACAGGACAACATCCTCATTATAAGATCTTTGATTATAATCGATTTTATCCACCACACAGTGGTCACTTTATAAAAGACTGCAAGACAGTTCTATCATCCATATTTTTATGAAAGACTTTTATTATTATTCTCAGTTTTATTTCATATTTTTCCACATTTTTAAGAAGGACTATTTTTTCCAAGTTTTTACCCCTTCTCCATTGTTTCCCACATATATTATCATATATCCTAAACAAGACTTTGTGCACATAATATATATATTTATCTCTTTATATATTTTCTATTTTTGAAGGATTTTAAATAAGACCCATATCCGGGTTTTTCCACCACAACCCTATATTTTTCGTAGGACTACCCCACAGGACATCTATCACCTTTTCACCTACTGGTGATCACTCTACACACCCCGTACCCTCACCTAACTTTACTTTTACCCTTTTATCTACTATAATAGACCATCAATAAATTACCGTTTGTACCCTATATAAGAGTGTGCCTGCTTATCTCTTATTACTTGTTATTTTATGCTTCTGACTGGGTGAGTCAGACCAAGCAGCCTTGCACCTCTACCATTTGCCTGAACAGTAGAGCCGTCTACTCCACTTCTTTACCTTGAATATTTATCACCCAATAGACGTCAGCTCACCACTCAAGTAAAATGAATATTTGGGAACATGCAGAAAACAAACGCTTAAAAGCCGAGACATATAGTTTTGAAACGACAGTTACAATAGACCAAGAACCAGACATGTTAGAAACCTTCAAAAAAACTGAATATCTATTAATAAAACAACTTAAACAAAGGTGGGAGATCAAATCATTAAAACAATACATTGAGCATAAAAAAGTACCCAAGGGACTTCAATTAATCAAAACACCTGCCCAAGACTTATGGGAAAGAGAATTCAATGAGGAATGGGATTCACTATTACACGAACATTCCCTCTCACTGATGCACTTAATTATAAAAAGGAGAACTACTATATTAAAAGAAACCACAACACAAATAGATGAAATCAAAATTAAAATGGAAAAATTTACCACCAACGACAATTATAACAATTGGCAACAAAAACTCTGTAACAATCTAGACAGAGCAGAACAAGAAATTATGAATAAAAAAGTTAAGAAATTGAGAAACAACATATCCCAAAGAAAGGAACATAGGGATAATCAAAACACCAATCCCATAGATAAGGAGATAGCCAACCATAGAGAAGAAATTGAAAACACTCAACAGATTGCAACCCAAAAGTTGAACAAATATCCAATATCCACAAGTAATAGATTTGAAGTGTTGGAAGAACAGAATCATTTTTTAGACCGGACTCCTCCACACCACAGACCCCACACCAGACAGAGACCACCCTGCTCCCCATCACCTACCCCCCAAAACCACAAATACAACCTAAGATACAGACAATCATCACCAGAACAAGACTACAGACCGCATCATCAACACAACTCACAACATCCAAAAAGGACACAACAATCAGGAGAGAAACACCAAGCACCACAAAGGAGAGACAATCACCAAACCTATCAAACACGACAACACGATGCAAGAAAAAGATACGTAGAGGAAGGGGATACAAGACCAAAATACAACAGATAGACCACCATGAGGACACTATTATAAACCTTAGTAATGTCACGCTTAATAAGGCCCAAGTTAGCCTTTTAAACAAAGGACTAAAATTCGCACCAACCAATACACACAACAAATTTGACACATACATAGGCATAGAAAAATTCATCCGCAAACTCTGTCTGAAAAAATACCATATGAAGAACCCTGTAATGAAAGAAATCACAATTAATAAAACATATGAACATACCCCACTAAAAAGTATCTCCAAAAAATACCCACGACAAGAAATAGGACAAGAAATTGCAGCATTTAAACAATGCGTAGAAAGAGACATACGAAAGATGAAAGAACAACCAAGGAAATGGAACAACCTATCTAGAAAGGAAACAGAGGCCATTAAACAACTACAGAAGGATAAAGATATAATAATACACCCGGCAGATAAGGGAGGAGCGATCGTCATCCAAAGTGTCTGTGACTATAACAACGAGTGCATGAGACAACTAGCAGATACTAATACATACAAAAAACTTAAAAACAACCCAACGGAACAATATTATCAAGAACTAATACAATACTGTAAAAAAGGGAAAGAAAATGGTATCATATCCGAAACAGAATACACCTTTATAATAAACACGCCTCAAAGGCTGCCAGCACTATACTGCCTCCCGAAAATACACAAGAACAAAAGCAACCCACCCGGCCGTCCCATCATTTCCGGCATACAATCATTAACCAGTAACTTATCACAATACATTGATACACTACTACAACCAAGAGTAAAAAACATCCATTCATATGTTAAAGACACAACACAAATCATTAAAATAATTGAAAACTTAAAATTTGAAACACACTGGCATATAGGAACATTAGATGTCCAATCTCTCTACACCTGCATTAATCATCAACAGGGTACAGAAGCAGTTAAAAAACAACTAACGAAAGAAGCCACATTACCACCGGAACAGATAGACTATATAATAGGAGGCATAGAATTCATACTCAACCATAATTATTTTTACTGGAACTCGGATTTTTACATACAGACCCAAGGAACAGCCATGGGCACCAGATTCGCCCCCAGCTACGCAAATCTATTCATGGCGCAGTGGGAGGACGAAACCATAACGCCCAGACTGGGGTCGGATCTGGTGCTCTGGCAAAGATATATTGACGACATCATATTCATCTGGCAAGACACTAAGGATAATCTAGACATATTTCTAACCACCATCAATACAAACCCATACGGCTTAAAATTCACTTCATCCACCAGTACATCGAAAATAGAATTCTTAGATTTACAAATAACAATAGAAAAAGACAAACTCATATGTACCACCTATCATAAACCAACATCCAAAAATAGTTTTATCCAATACGATAGTTGTCATTTACCATCATGGCTCACCAATATCCCACAAGGACAATTTCGCAGAGTGAAGAGAAACTGTACAATAGAATCCGATTTCGACAAAGAAGCTGAAAAGATGAAAACACAATTTATGGATAAAAAATATCCAATTGAACTACTACATACATCACTAAACAAAGTCAAAAAAATGGAAAGAACAACATTTTTCAATAAGTCAACAAAAAAACCAGAAGAAGGAGATGCCACACCCAGGATTATAATACCATATAACCCACAGTACAAAAAAATCAAAAAAATTATCAACAGTCATTGGTACCATATAAAACAGGACAAAATAATAGGGACCATCATCAACGACACTCCATTAATCACCTTTACCAAAGCCCCAAATCTAGGCCTAAAAATTGCACCCACCATTAAATACAACAAAGAACAGACAACATCAATCCAAAAATGGGCAGACATCACCGGCTTTTTTAGATGCGGAAAATGCAATAATTGCCGTACAACATCATTTCCAAAGAAAACCACCTGCGTCACATCCAAAATCAACTCTCACAAACAAGAAATCAAGGAATTCCTAACATGTAGCTCAATAGAAGTGATTTACGCCTTAGAATGCCCATGCCAGAAACTGTATATAGGCCGTACCAAAAGGACACTTCAAAAACGGGTATCAGAACATATAGCAAATATAAGGAAAGGTTATGACAAACACACAGTATCAAATCATTTTAGAATCATCCACAATAAGGACCCATCCGGACTCAAATACACAGCATTGGAAAAGGTAAAGAAAGACTGGAGAGGGGGCAATTTCATACAAAAAATGTCCAGAGTGGAGTCCAGAAGAATTTTTGAGTTCAACTCTGTTCTACCAAATGGATTGAATGCAGAAATGGAGATTTTTGGGTTCCTCTGATTGGGGGGTTGCCGCTCCCCGATGGGTAACCGGAATGGTCTATTCATTCCTTCCGGTTGCCCCTTGGCGAGCGACTGCCCCTCACCAACCACACACACAGATACCCACTTCTACCCCAAAATACACGAGACAAGTAAATACCAAATAAAAAGACTCAGACAACAATTAGGCCATCAAGACAACACAAAAGATAACTACATAAAGCCAAAACAGATCAACACATCAACTAGGTCCCGCAATTCGAGATGTGATGAGCCCCTACCACACTTGAAAAAATGCTCAGTGTCTGACACCCCAAACCTAGGGCTGTCAACATATAGATATTATTACCATATGTACCAATCCACACAAAAATGTCTCTTCCCTGCTCCTATCTCCATCCTCCTTGGATATATACAGGGACGATTAACTGACATAGTCTCTGGTTCTTCCAAATCACGGACCAGTGATACAATAGATATCCCTCATACAATGAATATCTCCCATTGTATACCAAAAAGATGCCAGTAATTATATCAAAAAGATGCCAGTAACTAAATTATATCAAGACCTCTGAGTCCCTCCTTTGGATACATGCAAGATTTACAGATACAATATATCTGCAGGTTCTTTTTCACTACGGACCAGCGACAACAGTTGAATCACTTTAGCACTACTACAGGCTCTTTATAATGATACAACACTCACAATTAGAAAATAAAGAAACAAAATTATAAAAATTATAACATAAGCGTACCCCCTAAGACTAACAAGCTCCCTATACCTCAAAGACTACACTAAAGGTCATACCTTGGTGGCCCATCCCCTTTGGTACATGTTATATTGATGGACCCAGATGTTCGCTGGGTCTTTTATACTACGGACCAGTGACGTCATGGGCGTATCTCCCACATGTATCCACGGCTGGAGCACATACGGAATACCACAGGCCTCACATTTGAGGCAACATCTATAGAAAGTATAATATACCCCACTCCCTAAAAGCAATGGGCGTATCTCCCATATGTATTCACGGCTGGAGCACATCAGGAGTACCACAGGCCTCACATTTGAGGCAACATCTATAGAAAGTATAATATACCCCACTCCCTAAAAGCAACAAGTTCACCATACCAAATATCTGTCCAATAAGCAATCCACATTGCTAAACTATACTCAGCAGTACTATCCCTATATATTACCATATAGGCAATAGATATAGATGCTTTATGAGGGTTCCTCCTTGAAGAAAAATAAAAAATAAAAATAAAAATAAAAAATAAAAATAAAAATAAAAATTCAAAGCACAAATATTGGTCAGATCCATCAATTTGTATAATACTAACTTTATTCTAGGACTGATCAACATCATCTAGATAATTACATAAATATGTTGAGGTGTATAATCTTTACTATACACTTCTATCCATCTATTGATCTCCTTGATAATCTGCATATTCTATTAGGCCACTACTGAACTGGCCAATGTGAACTGAAATAAAACAACCCATTGAATACATTAAACTCCTCATTAGGTTCAATTGATTGACAAATAGATTGATTGACACCACCCTATAAAAACCACAGCATCCTCTAGAATCCTCCACTTACTGATGAAGGGATAAAGTCCCGAAACGCGTTTAAGAGGATTAAGAGGATCATTGGATCATTGGATTATCCGCCGCTCTCTACAGAGCAGGAGAAGCACTGCGAGCAAGCCTAACAAGATTCCGCGATCACGTGACCACCTACGTCACTCCTTAGACGCGCGAACCACGCCCCCCCGGCGTCCTAGGCAACACGAGGCTACGCCGCTGACTCTGGAGAGCAGGATCGGACCACTACAGCCGACCATCAGGAACCACTACCAGAGGACCAGAAGGATACAAGCCACAAGCGTCAAGAAGGGTAAGTGATTTCTGTAGCCAGAGACAGTGCGGGACGCCGCACTCAGGCACAGAACACCTCTGCCTTCATACAGTATGTTATATGGATCCCAAACAAAAACAACTATTACCCACATGTAATATTTGTATAGACGCACCATCCTCTGTTGCGCAGCACTCTGCATAATTTGCTACTTACCTGATACCCCATATACTGATCCTACAAAGGGGCAATACAGGACAACATCCTCATTATAAGATCTTTGATTATAATCGATTTTATCCACCACACAGTGGTCACTTTATAAAAGACTGCAAGACAGTTCTATCATCCATATTTTTATGAAAGACTTTTATTATTATTCTCAGTTTTATTTCATATTTTTCCACATTTTTAAGAAGGACTATTTTTTCCAAGTTTTTACCCCTTCTCCATTGTTTCCCACATATATTATCATATATCCTAAACAAGACTTTGTGCACATAATATATATATTTATCTCTTTATATATTTTCTATTTTTGAAGGATTTTAAATAAGACCCATATCCGGGTTTTTCCACCACAACCCTATATTTTTCGTAGGACTACCCCACAGGACATCTATCACCTTTTCACCTACTGGTGATCACTCTACACACCCCGTACCCTCACCTAACTTTACTTTTACCCTTTTATCTACTATAATAGACCATCAATAAATTACCGTTTGTACCCTATATAAGAGTGTGCCTGCTTATCTCTTATTACTTGTTATTTTATGCTTCTGACTGGGTGAGTCAGACCAAGCAGCCTTGCACCTCTACCATTTGCCTGAACAGTAGAGCCGTCTACTCCACTTCTTTACCTTGAATATTCCATTTTTGCGTTTGTTTTTTTTTTTTTTTACTCCCAGTCTTCCGAGAACGATAACTTAAAAAAAATAAAAAATTCTGTTCACATAACTGTTTGAGGACTTGTTTTTTGCAAGACAAGTTGTACTTTCTAATGGCACCATTTAATATTGCATACAATGTAGTGGGAAGCTGGAAATAAATTCCACAGGGATAGTTTTATGGGCTTCGTTTTCACGAAGTTCTCTATACGGTAGAACTGACCTGTTCCCTTCATTCTCTGGGTCAGTACAAATACAGCGATACCACATTTATATAGTTTTTATTTTATTTTTATTACAGAACTTTAACATTCATACATAAAATAAGCTCATAACATGTATACCTTTTAAAAAAATAAAAAAAAAATATAAAAATCATAAATTTTAGGAATGCTGTTCAGTTTCCAATGGGCCAATAGGGAGCTCCTTGCTGCATCTAAAGTACGCATAACAACCTATCTCTGTCCCAATGAAACAGAACATATTCTCATATTTAAAAGGACTAGTTCTGGTGTGGGGAGCACCTCCTTTCCCACAACTCCAGAGATCAGTCCAAAAATTTCCCCCCATTAGCCCTTGGTCTTAATACAGGTTCAGTGCATGTGGAACAAATCCACAGGCTGACCTTTCCAACAGACAAGTGAATCCTGAGAGAAGACTTTGCATCTTAAAGCTGTTTAGTATTGATGATCTATTGTCAGGAGAGGTCATCAATATCTGATCGGCAGAGGTCCGACACCCGCCGATCAGCTATTTGAAAATGAGGTGGCGCTCCATGCGAGCGTTGCTTCTTCGTCATTACACTACGTTTAGTCTCCAGTGGAGTGGCAGCGTAGACTAGTACTCGCTCAATTCACTTGAATGGACCGGGTACTTGTATTACACTGCACTTCCGAGACAAAGTGCAGTGTAATAAGGAGGAAGCCGCACTCGCATGGAGCACCAACTCCTATTTTAACAGCTGATCAGCTGAGTTGCTGGGAGTCGGGCCTCCGCTGATCTGATATTGATGACCTATCCTGATGTTAGGTCATCAATAATTATGGCTGGAGAACCCCTTTAAGGGACGACAAGTATAGTAGCATTTGAATTTTCTTTACTATTGCTATTTGGTTCAGGCAGCCGGTATATCTGCAAGTCCATTCCACAGCCTGGTCCCAATCTTGTTTGTCAAAAACCCGATTCATATCAGCCTCCCACAGACACGTATAACTTAAAGGATAACTGTCACATTTAGACCCTAATTTAAATTTTCATATATGTAGTTACTAATAACAATAGACCAAGGAATGTGGGCAGCACCACTGTCTGAAAGGTACAGACGGAGTGCCAGCGGCTGAGTCGGCGATCCAACTCCAAACAATATAGAATAAATGAACTCCGCAGCACATCCGAGTAGTGAAGAAGTAAAAGAAGCTTTAATCACCAAGCATGCGACGTTTCAATCCTCTCAATGGGATTTTTCTCAAGCAGTGACATTGTGGGCAGTGCACAGTACATATTTAAACACATTGACATAATTAAACAATCAATGAGTAAATTACAAGCATTTAAAGTGATATATTAAAAAACTGACAACAACAGTGTTATCAATACAAAATAGCATTTCATGAAATTACATACAGTGTTACAGTGCAAACGATACCTGTATCAAATCCAACGTACAGTGCACAGACAAAATACTTTACTAACAATCATGATTAATTCAGGTGTATGCCATTATAATAACCAAAAATGTGCAGGTGTACCTCAGTAGAATGATGAGTTAGATCACAGGAGTGTGCGATGGAGTCAGAACACATGGGTCACGGCGTCTCAGACATACCAGTGCGCATGTCGCAGGACCTTCCTGGGGATTCCGATCACATGATCACCCATTCTGGTCATTCGATGTAGTGCGCATGTCGCAGGACCTGTGAGCATGTGATCACAGCATGTGATCACTCTTCCGGTCATGTGTTCAGGTAAATCATCAGGTCATGTGATTCAGTGTGTCACACGATCGGAATAAACGAACTTAAAGATTCAAGTGTTCAGTGGTATTCAAAACACATAGGAAAGCATGATTCCACAGCTATATTTCCAAAAATCATTATAGGGGACATATATATAACACCTAAAGTAAGCTATAAATATGCAAAGTATAAAGAAATATGTCATCTTAGAAATATAAGAATATGTATGCAGGCATAAGCAGTAGCGGAGTACATATGGCAGTGTGGGCACCCGGTATAGGATCATTGCCGACCCAGGCGCATCGAATCACATGGACAGTACCATTTATGAGTCACCCATCAATCTGGGAGAAAAAATAACTGTATACAACTGGAAGTACCATTGTTGTGTACAGGAAAGCTATATGTACTGTGCGGAAGTACCGCCGCTTTCCTTGCTATATAAGGACTTAGTTTATTAGTTGTTGAGTAGCCCCCTAGTCTAAACGAGGAATTCAGTATATGCGACTTATGTGGTTATCACAAAGTCCCAACCTGACTAGTCCCCCCTGTCCGTTGGATACCATCCCTGGAAATCCAACATGGCAGACCCGGGATCATCCTCTAGATTCCGGGGGCACATTAATATATATCCATAAAATATGTCAATCTTCTCCTCGAGACTGATGGCTCAAAAGGCCTGTCCAAATGTAAATCCGAGCACATGGGTATAGCAACTAAACCATCTCAGGTAATCCAACACCACCTGTGTATAATCAAATGCCTGCATACAATTCAAAAAAGGGAAAAAAATGTCTAGGAAATCAATATATCCGTGCATCAGTGCGGTGAACAATCATATGTCATGCTATGCATAAGACATGACAGTATAACCCGCTGTGCACAGAAACATGATCCCACCTATCTTGTTATAAAGGCATTTCTTTCTAAGGAAAATACAAATAAAATTGTATATGGCAATAAAGTAAGCGGTGTATATATATAGGTCCCATCATGATCCAATGGATGAATCTTCCAGCGCTCACCCTTTATTGTGGATACACACAATATTCACCATAATCCTGAGGGTAATAAAAACAATATATAAGAACACCTTGTTGTATAAACAAGGGGCACAACAACTTAAAACTCAACATAAGAGCAGGAGAGCAGAGTCAAGAGCACAATCACCTAGGACAATAACCAGGGCTTATAATCAACATTTAATCCCTGTGGTCTTAAAGTATTTAGTTTAGCAATCCATCTCATCTCACATTTTTTGAGAAGGGCAAGTCTGTTCCCCCCCCTCCGTGGTGTAGGGATATGGTCGACCAGCATACATTTAAGGTCCCGCTCCTTGTGGTCCATGTCAGTAAAATGCTTCGGGACTGGAAGGTCCATCCGTTTTTTACGGATGGTATATCGATGTTGATTGATTCTACTTTTAAAATCCAGTGAAGTTTCCCCAATGTATAATAACTGACATGGACACCAAAGGATATATATAACAAAAGAGGATTCACATGTCAAAAAGTGCTTGATGTAATGCTTCTTTTGCGTACGTGGATGCAGAAAAAAGCTGCCTTTTTGCATGTATCGACAATTAATACAATTTAAGCATGGAAAGCTACCCAATTTGGGACTACGCAGAAAGGTTTGGCCCAACTCCTTTTGTGTACCTATGTCAGTAAGGATCAATCTGTCTTTAAGGTTCCTAGTTCTTTTGTACGACATGAGGGGAGGGAGATGAAATTCCTCAATCCCCTCATGACCACTTTTCAAAACTGGCCAGTGTTTCAGGATAATTTGCCGAATGTGTGTACTGTCTTCTGTGTAAGTAGTTACCAGAGGAATTCTCTTGCTTTGTTTGTCACTATTTTTATTTTTCTTGGTAAGAAGCTCTGTACGTGTTTTGTATTGTATAGAGTTGAGATGTTGTTTAAGTAACGATACAGGATAGTCCCTATCTATGAAGGACTGTGTCATGCATTTAAGAGTGTCAGATAATTCATTATTATTACTGACTATGCGTTTGGCGCGGTAAAACTGACTCAAAGGAAGGGATTTGACCATGGCCCTGGGATGTGCACTGTTGTATCTCAATAATGTGTTGCGATCGGTGGGCTTAGAGTATAAGCCCGTCGATAGCACCCGATCATGTAAGGTCACAACAGTGTCCAAAAAATGAAGTTGTTCACATGAGTGTTCCAACGTAAATTTGATGTCAGAATCAATAGTATTCAGAAATTGAAAAAACTCCATAAGAGCCTCCTCTGACCCTGTCCAAATCAAAAAAATGTCATCTATGTATCGCCACCACTTCAGAACATGTCGGAAGTGGGGCGATACATAGATATATGTCTCCTCGAGGAAGGAGACCGCCATGTTGGCGTAAGTAGGGGCCACATTGGACCCCATGGCGGTCCCCTTCATCTGGAGATAGAAATGATCCCCAAGTAAAAAATAATTGCACGTCAGCACCAAATGTAGAAGTTGTATTAAAAAGTCTTGGCATTCAGTTGAAAAAGCGGACTGAGATAAAGCCTTGGTAACTACCTCAATCCCAAAGGAGTGCCTGATTGAGGTGTATAGGCTAGTGATATCTAGCGATGCTAGAATCACATCAGATGTCAAAGAAACCTCAGCCAACTTATTCAAAAAATCTGAAGTGTCTTGGATATAGGACTGGGCTGACAGTGCATATTGTCTCAATATTCTATCCAAAAAAATAGAAATATTGGACAACAGGGAACCGCGACCAGACACGATTGGTCTACCCGGAGGGGTTTTGAGACATTTATGTATCTTGGGCAATAGGTACAAGAGGGGTGTGATGGGATGTGAGACAGAAAGGAAGGTTCTGAGCTTATCATCAATGATGCCAGCTGTGCTGGCTTCCAGTAGCAAGCTCTGAATCCTCCTTTCTATGTCCCATTTGGGATCAGTGTGTAGTTTTTGGTACACCTCGCAATCCTCCAACTGTCGGTTGGCCTCTGCGATATATTGATGAGTGTCCATGACCACAATCGCACCGCCCTTGTCAGCAGGCTTAATGGTGAGACTGTGGTCATGGACATCAACAGCTCGCCACTCAGTTTGTGTGATGTTGGGGTGCAAAAACCTCTTCTTTTCATTCAACTTAAGCATATTGACATCTTTCATTACCGCATCAACAAATAAATCAATTGCAGGAGAAGACGCCGGTGGAATGAAATCACTTTTGTTAAATAAATTGTAATCACTCAGTTTCAATTCAGTATTAATACATGTGTTTGTCCTAGTTGGACGTGTTGAAAACCAGGTTCTAAGCTTCAGCCTACGGAAAAACTGATAAAGATCAGCTTCTAATTGTAACCAATCCGTGTTACTATTAGGGCAGAAGCTTAGTCCCTTGGCCAAGACAAGTTACTAATAACATGATATTCCAGAATCCGTTACTATTAGACTGACTTACCCCATATTTAATAAGATTCAGCCCTTAGCAACCAGTCTGCATAAAACTGCAATTTCACTATTCAGTTAAGATGGCCGCCACTGCCCTCACCCTGAGGCTAATCCCGCCTGCCCTCACTTGCCAGTAACAATAGCCCCCCCAAAAGTGTCAGTAACCAGAGCTCTCCCCCCTAAAGGGTTAATCTCATGCAACACAGTGAAAAGTTGAAATAGGGCCACCAAGGTGATATTAATCACCACAATCCAATACTCCAAAAAAAAATAATAATACGACAGTTATCCTTTAACTTACTAAGACACTGCCCTACTTGTAGTTCCTGATATGTGAGAGATATTTCGCCTTTACTGTAAGGCTAGTTTCACATGGGAACAGCCTGCCGGACCTGCTGGAATGCCGTCTGGTTCATTAACTATAATTGGGTCTGGAAGAGATCTGGTTGCAACCCGGAAAATATGTTTTAGAACCGACCTTTAACATAATTAACAATTTTAGATGGTACATTACTGGACTCTATTTTAGAAATGGTATCCTGCCGTTCAGTAATTTCTTATGAAAAGTCAAGAATCTCCTTCCCAAACTTCTGCTGAATCATGTGTAATGAGAGCCATGCATGGATCTTATACACATCGTCCAATGATATTCACTTTAACTTCGCCAGCTATATTTTGCACCCCCCTGAAGCTAGGACCCTAAGAAAATCCAGTTAAGAAGAAAAGCAAGCTATGAGGGGAACGCCTACTTCTTTAGTTTCTCCCGCAACGCTCGCAGGTATCTCTAGTTCCCCCCATGGTTGAAAAAAAATAATCTGGGGGAGAGGTAAATCTGAGATCTAAAAAGGGTGGATGTTGCATCAACTACTTATATTTACGAAGTGCAGCCTTCTCAGTCCACCATGTCCTGGACCCCACTACTTCAGCTGCAATATTAGTTAACTTTATATTTGGGAAACCCATCCCTCCCGGCCCATACAGAACGAGTTATTAAAGCCTGCAACTGGCTATTAAAACATAAAGGGATGTTGTGCATTTTCATAAGTACACAATATTATCTAATGATATTATAGCCAAAATTAATGCTCATTGCCTTTAACAGGAAATCAGCTTGAACCAAAGTTCTGTTATGTGGCTGAAAAGTCCAAGATGAGTTCATGGCAAGTTCAGTGTATATAAGAGTCATAGTGAATATGAATGGACATTGTATTTTAAAAGTTATTGCTAAAAGATATGGGTTTATCTATGGGGAGTATACTGGCTTCTACAGACATGAAGGGAACAAGGTTTGTTTCATGACTAAACCATTCATTATTCTTGCACCACTGAGGATGGAACAATAGGTCCCGAAACGCGTCTGGTGGCGGTTTCCAAGCTGAAGGTGTGCATCAATATCTACCAGTGTTGTGGTACAGCAGAGCCCCCGGCCCTCTCTGGGCGTCTTGACGATCCCAGTATGCAGGGGCGTAGCTAAAGGCTCATGGGCCCTGGTGCAAGAGTTCAGCTTGGGCCCCCCTTCCCTCAGTGCTCTGTGGCCAGGGGTAGGGGAGCACATAGCCTTCCTGCTGCCTGAGGCAAAAATTGAAACGGCACCCCCCCATGCTAAATTCTCGACCTAACCCCTTCCCTCCAGCCAGAGATGTGACGATCAAGCACTTTCTATAATACTGGTGTCTTCTTATGTGACACAAGGGTCTTTGGGCCCCCTCAGGCTCCTGGGCCCGGTAGCGACTGCTACCTCTGCACCCCCTATAGCTACGCCCCTGCCAGTACGCATGCACGGGGAAGTGTGAGAGGAGACGCTGCATATTCAAGCAGGCATGTAACGAGGTCTGTCTGTGGGAGATGAGCGCTCATTGCATCAGGGTCCGTGAGTAACAAATACATAAAGCATTGCTGAAAACAACTACAGATTAAAGAAAGCACTTTACTAATATAATATATGCGTATTACATACGAGTTAACTGGCAAAGAATACATATATTCTTGCTCCTGATGAAGGGGATTTTATGCCTTCCCCGAAACGCATTGAGCCACATATCCTTGCAATAAAGCGATTGACGAAGAAGTTGCTGACCCGCGTGCTGTTTGTCATCTCTATTGCATGACTGGAGGGCTGACTTCAATCTCCACCACACTACAGGCGATCCCGGCCGGGGGGTATTGCCCCAGTTTTCATGAGCTTTATCCTGGTGGTAACCCCCCCCAGTGAAGTCAGTTCACTAGAGTTTTACTCTGGATTGGTTTATTATGATTTATGACAGTACGTGTCCTACGTTTGAAATATATCATTATTGATGTTTTGATTATATTATTATTATTATTGATATTCTTATCTCAACATTTGGCACCTCCAAATTATTTATTACCACCATCACCATCACTGTATTTCTTTGTACTGTGTGGAGGATAAACCACTCCACTCGGAGTACCTTGGGCTACCATTACTTCTTCCACCATGGTTGTGTAGAGAGTGGCGCTTGCACCTTTGTGTCTTTTTACATTGTTCCATCCCATAAACTGGCCTGTCAGTAAGCGCCGTTTGGTGACGTGTAAGTCCTGACTGCCAAGTTTCCATTACCATTACCTGATCACCAAGTGTATAGCTTCCAGCTGCCTTCTCTATCTTCCCGCAACCCACCTGCTTCATCTCTTTGACTCTTCTAAATTCCTTCCACTATCATCACCTTTGGCGCCTCTGGTTGAACACTACCCTCGGGATACCTTTTTTTCTTTCTTTTTTTACGTGTCCAAAAACAATACAATAAGCCACTCAACTATAAGGGAATATTGGAGCAGACTGTTAGGATGTTTTATAAGTTTATTACCAATTAAGATAACCTTGTAATTCAGTTAACACCGAAGAGAGATACAATTGCCAAATATCAACTGACACTACTAACTGCATGCCAAAGTGAAGAACTACAAGACAAGGAAACTGTGTTTTAATTTTTTTTTATATATATATATACTTTTTTTATATGAACATTATATATGCGAGAGCTCATCATTTAAAGGGACCGTGATCATATAATAGGGTGTATGACTTCTGGGTCTTTTTATTTATATTTATGTATTGTTTTTTACTGTGTTGTATTATATACATGAATTAGTAAAGTTATATGCAAATTACTGTGAGCCAGCCATTTTTTTTAGAATTTTTTGTGTTTACTTATATCACTGAGGGGTGGTCAGTGGGCTGTGAGCATCCTCTATTCTATTGTTAATTATTTTGAATAAAACAATTGTAATCAGAGAGAAAGAATCCCTGTTCCTCCCCCAACTAATGGCCCCCATTAGCTGATGAAACACAGTGTGGATGTATATAAATTCTGGTGCGCTGTAGGAACGGTACACCAGCATCTCTACCCAGTGCAGAATGTGCCATGTCCTCAGTAAACGATGCCAACTGGTTATTTCTAGGCTAATAATAATTTTCCAAATTTTTTTTTTTCTAGACACAACTCCTATGACAGAGATGGGCATCAAAGTGGTAATCCAGGTGGTTTACTGCTGTTGTGTGGCGCAGGTCGTCTGTACAATCCACTACTACACTGCCGCAGTGTATGAGCACCATGCAATACTGAATGACAACTCTACAGCGCTGACCAGTCGAACATTTGCCTTGAAATTTATGTCCAAAAACCTAGATATATATGAACAGCAAGTGATTGCTGCAAGTAAAAGAGTGAGTAACCTATTATAACGGACAAGCTATTGTATTAGCTGACGCTGTATGTCTTTATGTTCCCACCGTTCACTTTCGCCACTTGCTTTGCACTTTACCCTTGCTTTATATGACTTCACGTACTGCAGTAGTGAGACTTAGAAGCCCTTCTCCCTGCTTGGCTCATAATATATATTTATATTTCGAACAATATTTTCTTGGATCGTTCGTGCAGTCATGTTGTAATCTGTGATGCGAGTCCAACGTAAATGTTAAATGTTTGTCATCAGCAGAAGCCGTGCACTAAAAACCAAGCAGAACCGCAGAAGAAGTATTTTTAGCATTTGATTTTCTGACAGACACGAGTGGTATACAGCATGTTGTAGCCGTAGTACAGAACATTATATTCTCATATATTTGCAATTCATAGCCAGACATACAGAAATTCAGCACAGACTTTAGACAGTGTTTTGCCCTCTATGGATTCCAATGTCTATACGTGGCAGCAGGCATACAGATGACAGACCTTTGATGATGATGGGTATGGAAAGGAGCCTCACAGTGCTGCAGAAAACAGTTCAGGAGACTGTGCATTGTTTTTCACTCTTAAAGGGGTTGGCCACCTTTTGGGGGGGGGGGGGGGGGGCAGACATGCATAGGGAAACATATTTATCTGCTTCCCAGTGCTGGGTCTTGGCTCCTACGCTCCCCAGCCTCGGCTGCCTTGCTCTGGTTTTCCCTCACTGTCAACATCAATTTTGACACCACTGAAGCCAATCGCTGACCGCAGCAGTGACCTGCTCCCCTTGTGTCATTCCAGTTGATCACGTGACACGAGGGGAGCAGGTCACTGCTGTATCCATTGATTGCCTGCATCAGTATCAAAGCGGATGCTGGCGGTGGGGTGACCCATCGAGGTAGCTGAGGCCAGGGAGTTAAGAAGGCGGGGTCCAGAGAACAGGTAAGTATGCTTCCTCTGGAGGTCTGTTCAGAGGGGTGAAGGTGCCAACTCTCCCCCCCCCCCACTACTCCAAAGGTGGACAACCCCTTTAAAGGGGTTCTCTAGACTACATGTAATAGGATGTATAATACTTGACGTTTATCAGACTGTTGCCAACCAGGATATGTCCTGAGAACATGTTTAGCCCAGCACAAAATAATCTTTTCCAACTATCTACTTGAGCCTATCCTGAGTCCATACGTTCTTGAGAGGGTTAAAGGGATTCTTCTACAGATATTGATGACCTATTCTCCGGTCTATATTCTGTCGGTTGGGGTCTGGCATCCGCACCAACCAGCTGTTTACAGCTGCTGCTGCTGAAACAGTAAGATCTGTGCACAGAGTAGTTTCTGGTGCCACCATACTGAAGCTCACCTCCCATTCACTTGAATTGGAGCTGAGCCGCAGTACCCCAGTATGTACAGATCTGTGTGCATCCTGCTCCAACCAGTCTGATATTGATGACCTGTCTGGAGGATAGGTCATCAATAGCTATAGACCTGAAAACCTCTTTAACCCTTTTAAGTCCTTAATGAACTTTATTGTTCAGATATCCGATCCTCAGGATAGGTCCAAATAGAGAGTTAGAAAAGGTTATATTGAGCTGGGCTAAATATGTAGTCAGGACAGATCTGGGTTGGTGACAGGCTGATGAACGTCAAGCATGGCCAGAAGGTCAGACCAGGAATCATTACAAGAATAGTGAGGTCAAGTAAAGTTAAGCATGCCAGGTCTAACACAGGGAATAAAAGAAAGAATAAGACAAGAAACTCACCCTAGAGGCTAGTAACCATGAACTGCAAGATTGGAGCCATACCTTTAAAAAGGTATTCTCATCTATACCATTGATGGCTAGGATTGTGATACCTGTCTTGTGTGGTGGCCAGATCATTGCCTTTATTTCCACAGTGAATGCGAGCTATGGAAACAGAGTTTCACATAGGGCTACATTGTATTCATAGCTTCTAAATTACAGAAACCGTAGCTCTCTGTGCTATGTTGTATCCATAGCCATCATGAATGATGGAGATGGGGATAGCTATTTTAGGACCTGAAGGAGTTGCATCCCATGTCATGTCAGGTCCCAATCCTACAGCTAGAGACAGGTAGTTTAGAGAGTCAGGAAGCATATCTCTTGGGACATGGGGTTGTGCTGATGGGATGATCCCTTTAAAACGATATTCCCATCTTTAGCATCTTATGGCATATCCAAAGAATATACCATAAAGATATAATTGCGGTACTACTACTAGGACCATAACCTGTCAAGCAAAAGTGGATACAATGACCTGCTTTTGACGATTCACAGGCATCTCAGTCTCCATACAGTTTAATGGGGAGGTGACTTGCTTGGCTGTTTTTGCAGGTTCCATAGAATTCAGTGGAGAGAGCGATATGCAAGCGCAGCCACTTCTCTATTACACTCTATGAAGACTGTAGCAGATTAGGATGGATAAACATTAGGTTACCGGACCCCCATTCCCCAATACCTAAGGCTCCCCCCAGATGTTATGCCTTTAATGCTTGAGATAGGAATATCCTTTTATGCCTTAAAGGGAACCTGTCACCTCTACTATGCTACCCTCACTGAGCGTTTCTAAATGTTCATTGTGTTACCCTAAACATATAAATTACACTTTTAATTTCATTTGCAGACAAATTCAATAAGTATTATGCATTTTTGTACTTCCCGACTTTTTGATGTAAATTAACATAAGAGTCATATCTTACTTGTGTGACCAGAGAAGTGTCATATTTTCAAGCTCTGACTCATCTCAGGTTAATTTGCATATGTATCAAATCGGTTTTTATACACAATAAAAGCACACAGAGCTATGGGGACTGGGTATTGCGGATGTGCTAGCGGCCATCTAGCAACCCATGTCCTCAGCTCTATACACAAAATCCAAGTGACAGGTTCCCTTTAACCAGTGGTATGGGAACTGGTTACACTTTCCGTTTTACCCCCCTCTTGGGGTTGTCCACCCTTATGTAGCAGATGTGTTACGTGAAATGCATTTAATAAAAATTTCTTCCATGACAGGGTGTTGAAATTATTGTCTTCCCTGAAGACGGAATTCATGGCTTTAACTACAGCAGAGCATCCATTTACCCATACTTGGATTATCTTCCTTCTCCAGATTTGCTGCCATGGAACCCATGTCTAGATCAGGACAGGTTTCAGGATACTGAGGTAATAAGGATATTTACAGTATTGTTGACGAGGTGCCCACCGACTCTCTCCTGACAGCAGATGTCAGGGAAAGAAGGATCAGACATATTGTATTTCGACATACCCAGTCCCTTGTTTCCACAGGAGGTGTCTGGCATCAGGGTAGGGTACCCGAATACATGTTGGACACAAGTTGTACCTTAGAGGAACCCACCTACTGTCTATGTGTATAGGGGTGTCTCTCCCTTCCCCTGACAGTAGATGTCAGAAGAAAGATTGGGTGTGTTGGATTTAGGCATGCCTGATCCCTTGTTCCCACAGGAGATCAGCTATTGCCAGAGGTGCCTGGCAATTGGTTAGGCTGCTCAAACACATACCGTAAGTTGTATGTCAGCTGAACCTTCTGATTATCTAATGACTATGTGAGTGTCCTGACCCTTCCCTGACGGCATATTTAGGAGGAGTGATGACAGTTCCATTTTATTGTATAAAATATAGACATTGAGTATTCTGTAATATTTACAGGCATACATGGCTAATAAGGTTATAATAGTAACTTACTCGTAAAGGGAGTCTGTCTCCAGTGACCGCCCCATCAAAAAAAGGAAGAACATAGGTAGTTTTAAGAGTGCTGAAGAGAGCATAGCGTTGGTGCAACAGGAGCAACGATGACACCCTCCCCCCCCCCCCCCCTGCTGCACCAATTGGCTCACTTGCATATTTAGAAAAGGCTTAATTATATTTTGGAAACGGATCCTTGGAATGGGAAACAGAAAAAATAGTTTACTCAGGTTTCCTAAAGCTATGCCCTTTGTTACATAGGGAGGTCGCAGATAACAGACTCCCTTTAAGGGCTCATGCACACGAACATGTGTGCCTGCCGTTTCTTAGAGACCGCAAAATCCACCCCCAATGCACAGGCGTGTGGCCTGCGCTGACTGATGCAGACCCATTCAACTTGAATGGGTCTGCGATCTGTCCGTGCCTCAAAAAATAGAGTATGTTCAAATTTTTTGCTGTGTGGCAGACCGAAATGCCACGGAAGCACTCTGCAGTGTTTCCGTGGCCTTACCCTCCATGCCTCCACTCCGTATCTTCCAGATTGTGAACCCATTTAAGTGAAAATGTATGCGGGCCAGCACATTCTTGTGCATGAGCCCTAAAGGGGATTTTGTTATGTTAATTAGACATGTCATCACATCATTAGATTTTTGGCAGCTCGGAACCACATTGGTCCTCAGAATGATTTGGTCTTTTGCCTTCTTTCTAGCTCTTGTTGAATAAAATGTTGGAGTACATTATGCCATATCCCCACCAACACTACAGTTATGGCTTGTTATAAAGGTACACTTTGGTAGTAGCACTTTAAAGAAGCGTTCCCATAAAATGTTTTATTTTCTGCCCAGTTAGAAAGGTACAAGATGTGAACTATAGTGAAGGTAATTTTACCAGTGACTGTATTTGTAAGTTATAACCTCCCTTCTAATCCTCAGCTGTGTCATGTGACCATCACTCTGACTCTCCAACTGAGTCTCCAAAGTCAATTACTTCTTTATTCATTCCTATGAGACCGACATTGAGGTTCCCATAGGAATACATAGAGAAACTGGCTTCCTGTCCACACATAAGATGCTGTATTATTTGAAGAGTCAGATTTTTGGTAACATGACACAACTGAGAATCAGAAGGAGGTTATAACTCGCAAATACAGTCACTGGTAAGAAGATTACCTTCACTATAGTTTACATCATATGCCTTTCTAACAGGTCAGAGAATAAATATTTCCAGGACGTCCCTCCATGACAGTACCCACTGGAGGATGTCCTATTGGATATCTGTAGGGACAGGAAGCGTGAAAAGGTTAAAAGGCCCCTCCCCTACCCTCCCACCAGTGTTCTTCCTGTCCCTACAGGGATAGGAGCAGTGAGAAGGGATCCCTGCTACTAGTAGGGAACAGCACTAGGCCAGGCTGGTCGGGGGGCTCATGCCTCTCCTCTTCAGCCTCCGTTGCGGCCTAAAGCCAGCACCCCTCGGAGAAGGGGTCCCCTAGCTTTCCGGGTACCTTTTTTTTCTGCTGCACGCCGCAGTACCAGGACGCTGTTGCGGCCTCCCTGATGGAGCTCTGCGCACAGCAGCGGCTCTGTCCTCCTCGGATGACACGTTCTACGTCACTTCCTGTGCGACCCGGAAGTAACGTGTCCAGGATAGCGGCGCGCATTCATGCTGGAGGCCTCAGCCGGAGGATTCGCATGTGGGGTCGACTCCTCTTAGGAAGAGTCCCCCGGAAGAGGAGGCGGATCCGGGCGGCGATGAGGGAAGGGCCAGTAAGGTAAGATCCTTTTAAAAAACGCTGTGATGTGTGCTCCAGGCGGTACATCATGGAGGCCCAGGGTTTGAGCAGGCTAGATGCGGTAGCTGACCCCCTCATCCAGAATACTGTAAGTAGTATCCGGCTGGTTAGGTCAAAACTCCTTTTGGGACCAGTTTTATATCTCCTTCTCCCCCTATTAAGGTGGAAAAGGAGACGGGACATAAACCACATGGAGACTCCAGGAAAAAAGCTAGAAAATGTGCTACGTGCACTAAGAAGCTTTCTGAGTCGTATAAGAAGGCCCTCTGCACGGATTGCTTGGCAAAAATCCTGAAGGAAGAACAACCATCCTTTCTGGAAGAGCTGAGAACCATTGTCAGAGAGGAAGTACAGGCGGCAGGAATGAGTCAGCCCCCTTCCCTTCCAGTTCCCTCTTCCCCTCCGTCGAAGCGTGCCAGAGTACACTTGGTATCAGAGTCGGAGGAGGAAACCGGGTATCCTTCGGATGAATTGGAGGAGGAGATCCCCCCTTCCGTGTCAGAGGAACCCAAGAGATTTCTGTTTTCCTCAGAACATCTTGACTTGCTCCTAACAGCAGTGAGGCAGACCATGGCGGTTGAGGAGGAGGAGCCGAAACGTTCAGTACAGGACGAGATGTTCGGCTGATTAAGGGCCAGGAAAAGAAAGCTTTTCCCGGTGAATACGTATTTACAGGATCTTATCAAAGATGAATGGGAAGAGGGCGACAAAAAAGCTCTATGTACCCAGAGAATTTAAAAGCAGACTGGCTTTCAACCCGGAGGAAACAAAACTTTGGGATGAGATTCCAAAAGTCGACATCCAGGTAGCCAAAGTGGTGAAGAAGACGTCCATACCATTCGAGGATTCCTCACAGTTAAAGGACCCCATGGATCGGAAGATGGATGGTCTTCTGAAGAAAGCCTGGGAATCTTCGGCAGCTACTATTAATGCTAATATTGCAGCAACCTCGGTAGCTCGCGCCATGTGCCTATGGCTAGAGCAACTGGAAGAGCATCTCAAAATGAAAACTTCCAGGGAGGAAATACTTGAGTCCTTACCTTTACTAAAAATTGCAGCGTCCTTCATGGCAGACGCTTCGGCAGAGTCTATTCGTTTCACAGCCAGAAATGACGCCCTTACAAACACTGCAAGGCGGGCCCTCTGGCTCAAATCCTGGACAGGAGACATTGCCTCAAAAAATAAACTATGTGCAATCCCCTTTACCGGAGCATACCTTTTTGGCCAGGTCCTCGATTCCATTTTGGAAAGTGCAGCGGACAAAAAGAAGGGGTTTCCAGAAGAAAAGGCAAGGAAACCAGTACAGCCCTTTCGTAAAACCTCTAGGCAGTTTACATCCTCAGAGAGAGGAAAAGGTAAAACGGGTAGATGGAGCTACCCTAAAGGAGGGAGAGGTAGGGGTTTCCTTTTCAATCCTAACTCAGGCCCAAGCAAGCAATGACATCAGGCCAGTAGGGGGCAGGCTCCGCTTGTTTTGGGAATCCTGGATTCGGGTTACCCAAAATCAGTGGATCCTCAATTCCATCCGAGAAGGGGTAAAATTAGAATTTCGCGGTCCTCCCCCGGAAAGATTCCTAATCACCAAATTCCATTCGGTGGGGCAACAAAATCAGTTAGGTCTGGACTTACAAAAGCTTCTAAAATTAAATGCTATAGTCCAGGTTCCGGAAGAGCAAAAGTACTTGGGTCACTATTCAAGTCTCTTTCTAATAAAAAAAACCGGATGGATCTTACAGGACAATTATCAACCTGAAGTCCCTGAACAAGTCAATAGCCTATCACAAGTTCAAGATGGAATCCATAAGATCAGCAATCCCGTTAATTTCAGTTGGAGATCTACTATGTACCATGGACCTGAAGGATGCGTATTATCACATCCCGATTCATCCTCTACACCAGAAATATCTCAGGTTTGCAGTCATCCAGGAGGGGACTCTCCTTCATTATCAGTTCCAGTGTCTCCCCTTTGGAATTTCGTCAGCCCCTCGCATTTTTACAAAGGTCATCACGGAGGTTGTGGCGTATCTGAGAGAACAGCAGATAAGGATTGTTCCATACCTCGACGATTTTCTCCTAATAGCAGACACCAAACTGAACCTCGAGAGCAGCATCCATCAGACCATAGCCCTTTTCAAAGATCTCGGCTGGATAATAAATTACCCCAAATCTGACCTAGTACCAAGCACCAGAAAACAATTCCTGGGAGTTCTCTTGGACACAAGAAATCAATTTTCCTTCCTTCCAGAGTCCAAGCAGGAGATAATAAAGGGGAAGATAGTGTCGTTCCAAAAAAGAAAGGTCCATACTCTAAGAGAGGCAATGAAGATTCTGGGCCTGATGACATCATGTATATCAGTGATCCCGTGGGCTCAGTTTCATTCCAGGATCCTACAGTCCGCAATCCTGACATCATGGGACAGGGATCATCATTCCCTAGACTCAAAGATAGCGCTTTCAAGACGGTGTCTAAATTCCCTTTCCTGGTGGACCAACCCCAAAAATCTAAGGAAGGGGGTGGCCTGGAACCCGTCTCCATCCATAGTCATCACCACGGATGCAAGCCAGTGGGGCTGGGGTGCTCATCTGAAGGATCATGTCTTCCAGGGCAGATGGTCCAGCCTGGACAGCCACAGGTCCTCAAATTACAGGGAATTGAAGGCGGTATGGAAGACTCTAAAATCGGCCGAATACATTCTCTCCAACCACCACATCAAGATTTTGTCAGACAACATGACTACGGTGTGTTACCTGAAGCGGCAGGGGGGAACCAGAAACCCTCATCTTCAGGTCTTGTCGGAAAAAATCTTTCACTGGGCAGAGAGGAAGATCCTCTCAGTGACGGCCGTTCACCTAAAGGGAGCAGAAAACTCTGCGGCAGACTTTCTAAGCAGACACTGTCTCGACGCAGGCGAATGGTGCCTAAACCGGGAGGTTTTCCTTCAGATCTGCCACCATTGGGGGTTCCCACAGATAGACCTATTTGCTTCCAGGAGGAACACCCAAGTGAATCAGTTCTTCTCTCTGAACCCCAGAGACAATCCGCTAGGGGTAGACGCCTTATCCCAGGATTGGGACATAAACCTGGCATATGCCTTCCCTCCATTTCCCTTGATTCCCTTGGTCCTGAAGAAGCTAAAGGCTTGCTCAGCGACCCTTATTCTAATAGCCCCGGCCTGGCCGAAGAGAGCCTGGTTTCCGCTGTTGAAGGATTTACTCCTAGAAGATCCAATAACCCTTCCAGGAAGGAAGGACCTTCTCGTACAGGGGCCCCTGGAACACCCGAACTTCGAGAAACTAAAACTTACAGCCTGGATCCTGAAAGGCAGATCCTGAGAAGTAAAGGCCTATCAGATAAGGTAATTTCAACCTTGCAGCAGAGCCGCAAACCGGTAACCTCAGCCATATACTTAAAGATATGGAGGAGGTTTACATCATGGCTCTCAGACACTCATCCAGGGATCTCTGTCCCGTCTATAGGCTGCATTCTGGACTTCTTACAGGCAGGTTTTGACTTGGGCCTAAAACCCAGTACCCTTAAAGTCCAGATTTCGGCTTTGAGTAGTTTTCTTGATACCCCTCTGGCAGACCACAGGTGGATTAGAAGATTTGTTAAATCAATTTCCAGGTTGAGACTTACTATTAGGCAGACGGTCCCCCCATGGGACTTAAATATAGTCTTAGAGGGTCTTTGTGGTTCTCCCTTTGAACCTATTGACCAGTTATCGGATAAATTACTTTCCTTAAAAACTGTCTTTCTACTAGCCATTACCACAGCTCGTAGAATTGGTGAGATTCAGGCCCTCTCCATCAGGGAACCATTCTTGAAGATTCTAGATGACCGAGTCATTTTAAAATTAGATCAGTCCTTTTTACCAAAGGTGGCATCTCCGTTTCACAGGAACTAGGAAATAATCCTTCCCTCCTTTTGTGCCTCCCCCAAGAATGCGAAGGAAGAAAGATTCCACTGCCTGGACGTAAGAAGATCCATTCTCGCTTACCTTCAGAGGACTGCGCCGTAGAGAAGATCTCAGAACCTCTTTGTTTCATTTGGTGGAAGGAACAGAGGCAGCAAGGCCTCGAAACAGACTCTAGCCCGTTGGATCAGAGACTTGATTCGAGAGGCTTACATACAGAAAGGACTTACTTGCCCTTTATCTATAAATGCTCACTCCACCAGAGCAGTGGCATCGTCATGGGCAGAAAAAGCAGATGCTTCAGTGGAGCAGATTTGCAGGGCCGCTACCTGGTCCAGTTTCTCTACATTTGTTAAGCATTATAGACTAGATTCTCTGGCCAACCAGGACCTAGCATTCGGTCGTAAGGTCCTTCAGGCTGTGGTCCCCCCCTAGTTATTTAGCTGGTAGTTCTCCAGTGGGTACTGTCATGGAGGGACGTCCTGAAAACTAAGGTTTAGTCTTACCGGTAAATGGTTTTCCAGGAGTCCGACATGACAGTACCCGTTATTTTCCCCCCCATATTTCTTTTCGATTATTGCCAGGGTCCTTAATTACCTTTCCAATGTGAGATTAACATGGAAGTTCAATAAATGGTTTGGATCCTATCTGGTGTAGTAATTGGAAAGAACACTGGTGGGAGGGTAGGGGAGGGGCCTTTTAACCTTTTCACGCTTCCTGTCCCTACAGATATCCAATAGGACATCCTCCAGTGGGTACTGTCATGTCGGACTCCTGGAAAACCGTTTACCGGTAAGACTAAACCTTAGTTTTTTCTTTAAATGCAGCTCATCTAGCATCTACATCAAGATGAATATACTTGCATAACATACCAGAACAAGGTTCTCAGGTGTAGGGATCGACCGATTATCGGTTTTACCGATATTACCGGCCCATATTCAGGATTTTGAAAGTTATCGGTATCTATTTTGCCGATATTTCAATATTGCCCCTGCCACCAATGAGAGGAGGGAGGACAAGAGGAGGGGAGGGGCTGTGGCCACTGCGCCACCAATGAAGATAACTCTCTCATTAATTCATATACAGGAGGCGGGAGCTGGCTGCAGAAAGAATCACATAGCCGGCTCCCGACCTCTATGACAAGTAGCTGTGATCTGCGGTAGTTAACCACCCCGCGGATCGCAGCTACCGCTCAGTTATCTTCATTGGTGGCGCAGTGCGCCCCCCCCAACCCCAGTATTAAAAACATTGGTGGTGTAGTGCGCCCCCCCAAACCCAGTATTAAAAACATTGGTGTCGTAGTGCGCCCCCCCCCAACCCCAGTATTAAAAACATTGGTGGCGCAGTGCGTCCCCCCACCCAAGCCCCCCAGTATTAATCATTGGTAGCAGTGGCCACAGGATCCCCTCCTCTCCTCCTCAGTGGCAGTTCCCATCGGAGCCCCAGCAGTGTAAGCCTGGGGCTCCGATCGGTTACCATGGCAGCCAGGACGCTACTGAAGCCCTGGCTGCCATAGTCAGCTCTCTGCTGCTGTCTGCACAAAGCACTGGGCAGCAGGGAGAGTGTGAGATCCTATTCACCCTGATAGATGTCTATCAAGGTGAATAGGACAAGGGTTCTAGTCCCTAAGGGGGCTAAAAGTTAGTAAAAAAAAGAAAATTCACAGAATATCGGTATAATTTATCGGCTATCAGCCTGAAAGTTCCCAGATTATCGGTATCTGTTCTAAAAAATCTATATCGGTCGATCCCTACTCAGGTCCTACCCAAGTGTCATTGATTGAGAGGGCCAGCTCCTTGTGTAGAGAGTAGTATCAGATAGCCCATATGTTTTCAAGTATGTACAACTGAAGATAAAAGGCTCAGACTGCATAGGCTGTAAAGAGAATTCGGAAGCTTTGTTTCAGTGATGACATGCTTGTCTAACCGGGATCAAAGGGAATGAACACTTTAGGCACAGTACGTTAAATTGGATGCGTCACTTATGTTCGTGGTTTTGTTTGCCTAAGTGAAGATAAAAGAAAGTAATGTTTACTGACAAACTGTTACATTCATCAAGAGGTTCTTCTGAGCTTCCCCTAAAGTATCACAACGATTCATATTTGTTCCTTTATTCTTATTGCGTTACATAATAACTACTAGCAATCTTGAAATTGTGTAATATGCTTTATATTTCTTTTATATTTTTTTCTTTTATAGTATAATAACCTCAAAATCCCCCAAGAAATCTGTAATAAACCTGCTGTTGCCATTGTCATGTGGTAGAACAATCTGTTTTTAGAGTGATGGCTTAATCAAATACTTTATAGTTGCCTTGTGAGTCCATTGGCTGAATACAGGCTTGTATTTTGCCTATGTCACAGCCAACACTTGTTATTGTCCACCGCTTTCTACTCATAAATTCATTAGTTGTGATAATAAATGTTATCAGGCAGATCCGTGAAGTTTTTCCCAGGGTAATCAGTTTATTTAAACATGGGGACGGACTGAGTTTAAAAAGGTAAAAACAAAAAAAAACAGTTGCTGCTCTGATTCCCCGCTCCTCTCCATTTCCTGGTCTTGGGCTTGACTCTGAGGATAACTCATTGACTGCCACAACAATGGTTGCCAATCAATGGCTGATGTTGGTCGAGATGGCCATAAAAGCCATTGGGGAAAGGTCAGACAATGGTATAATATATTCAATAATTTTCTCCAGCACCAGAATAAAATCCAATTTTCTCTTTCTTGAAGACACATCGGATCACAGCGGTACATATTGAGGATAGGGACAAGCAAAGTAATAACTTCGGCTCATCTGATCCAATATATTCTAATACTGTACGGAGCTCTTGCTCCGTACAGTATTAAAACAAATTTTTATGTGAATCGACTTCGGATGTTTCATCCGAAGTCGATTCGCTTATCCCTAATTGAGGAGACAGCACCAAGACCAGACTCGTAGATAAGTTTCGGATGACTATGTGTAGTCGTAACTAAGTACAAACAAGTGGTATTCCCGATCTACTATTTAAATAACCCACCCACATGATCACATAATAGACACACTCAAAATGTGGATACTAGAACCCATCAAGTGAAACTAAAAACATAATTGTAGTAAAAAAAAAACACATGCAGTATCTGCATTGGTGAATACAGGGGCTTCAAACATGATTGCAGCAACTCAATGTTGACATTAGTTAATCTTAGTAAAACTAAGTGAACCCAAAACTGTGTACATTATCAGATTAAAACAGAATTTTGTAGCTCTACCAAAATAAAATAAACCAGCTCTTTTCAGATATGGAACATTAAAGGGATTTTCCGAGATCTTACTACAGATAACCTATCGTCTGGATAGGTCATCAGTATCTAATCGTGGGGGTTCGACATCCACAACCTCTGCCAATCAGTTGTTTCAGAAGGCAGTGGTGCTCGCAGTAGCCTTGTGGCCTTCTCACAACTTTCCCTAGGCAGAGTGACGACACGTTTATTGGTCACATGGCCTCCCTAGGCACAGGTCAGCCCCGTTGAAGTGAATGGGGCTGAGCTGCGATACCAAGCACGGGGAAAGCCGTGGCAGTCACAGGAGCGC
This sequence comes from Bufo bufo, assembly GCF_905171765.1. Lineage (NCBI taxonomy): Eukaryota > Metazoa > Chordata > Amphibia > Anura > Bufonidae > Bufo > Bufo bufo. The sequence goes on along the minus strand of NC_053393.1, from coordinate 439,902,264 downwards.
TGGTGCCTTCTCAAACAGCTGATCAGCGGGGTCCCAGGTGTTGGACCCCCAAAGATCAGATACTGATGACATATTCTAAAGACCGGTCATCATTAGTAAAATGTCGGAAAACCCTTTTAAAACTCTTCTCTGATTTAATCCGTTTGGATATCTAGCATTGCAATTTTTTTTTACAAAGTATGGTATAATTTTGTTTGGTTAAGTTGCAATGTAATTTCTTCTTATACATCAATCCCACATAAAATACAGTGGGATGCGAAAGTTTGGGCAACCTTGTTAATCATCATGATTTTCCTGTATAAATCGTTGGTTGTTACGATAAAAAATGTCAGTTAAATATATCATATAGGAGACACACACAGTGATATTTGAGAAGTGAAATGAAGTTTATTGGATTTACAGAAAGAGTGCTATAATTGTTTAAACAAAATTAGGCAGGTGCATAAATTTGGGCACTGTTGTCATTTTATTGATTCCAAAACCTTTAGAACTAATTATTGGAACTCAAATTGGCTTGGTAAGCTCAGTGACCCCTGACCTACATACACAGGTGAATCCAATTATGAGAGAGTATTTAAGGGGGTCAATTGTAAGGTTCCCTCCTCTTTTAATTTTCTCTGAAGAGTAGCAACATGGGGGTCTCAAAACAACTCTCAAACGACCTACCTGAAGACAAAGATTGTTCACCATCATGGTTTAGGGGAAGGATACAGAAAGCTGTCTCAGAGATTTCAGCTGTCTGTTTCCACAGTTAGGAACATATTGAGGAAATGGAAGACCACAGGCTCAGTTCAAGTTAAGGCTCGAAGTAGCAAACCAAGAAAAATCTCGGATAGACAGAAGCGACGAATGGTGAGAACAGTCAGAGTCAACCCACAGACGAGCACCAAAGACCTACAACATCATCTTGCTGCAGATGGAGTCACTGTGCATCATTCAACCATTCGGCGCACTTTACACAAGGAGATGCTGGATGCGAGAGTGATGCAGAGGAAGCCTTTTCTCCGCCCACAGCACAAAAAGTACTGCTTGAGGTGGGCTAAAGCACATTTGGACAAGCCAGCTTCATTTTGGAATAAGGTGCTGTGGACTGATGAAACTAAAATTGAGTTATTTGGCCATAACAAGGGGCGTTATGCATGGAGGAAAAAGAACACAGCATTCCAAGAAAAACACCTGCTACCTACAGTAAAATATGGTGGTGGTTCCATCATGCTGTGGGGCTGTGTGGCCAGTTCAGGGACTGGGAATATTGTCAAAGTTGAGGGACGCATGGATTCCACTCAGTATCAGCAGATTCTGGAGACCAATGTCCAGGAATCAGTGACAAAGCTGAAGCTTCGCCGGGGCTGGATCTTTCAACAAGACAACGACCCTAAACACTGCTCAAAATCCACTAAGGCATTTATGCAGAGGAACAAGTACAACGTTCTGGAATGGCCATCTCAGTCCCTAGACCTGAATATAATTGAAAATCTGAGGTGTGACTTAAAGATAGCTGTCCATGCTCGGAAGCCATCAAACCTGAATGAACTAAAGATGTTTTGGAAAGAGGAATGGTCCAAAATACCTTCAACCAGAATCCAGACTCTCATTGGAACCTAAAGGAAGCGTTTAGAGGCTGTAATTTCTGCAAAAGGAGGATCTACTAAATATTGATTTCATTTCTTTTTTGTGGTGCCCAAATTTATGCACCTGCCTAATTTTGTTTAAACAATTATAGCACACTTTCTGTAAATCCAATAAACTTCATTTCACTTCTCAAATATGACTGTGTGTGTCTCCTATATGATATATTTAACTGACATTTTTTATCGGAATAACCAACGATTTATACAGGAAAATCATGACGATTAACAAGGTTGCCCAAACTTTCGCATCCCACTGTAGCACTTTTAGCGTTGGAAGACCACCTCGATAATTTGTAATAATATTACACTTGGATCTAAAGGAGTTTATTTTAGAGAAGATGTAATTTTTAATGACACAATTAATTTTTTATTTGATAATACTATCCTCAATGTCGTGATGTTTCAATGGGGGCCAAATTCTTCCCTTCTCTTGCATCTGGTAATGTCCTATTGGGATGAGAATTTTTTCTTTACACTTCCTAGTAACCCTTTTGTTGACTCAATAAATCGGTATTACAGATACATTGATTACCTCCTATTTATTCGGGAGGGGGATGTGTCTGCCATACTAGTTTTTGAAGTTATAATTTCATTGTAAATCTTTTAATTTGATATTTACATATCCATTTAATATTACCTCCATTTCTTTTCTCGATTTGAAATTAGATGGTGTACCGGACAACGCTATCACTACTGCTACCTGCCACAAAGAAATGACAGGAAATACAATTCTGCTTGCCAGTAGTCATCATCCTTCCTACGCCATCAAGTCCATTTCAGTGGGAGAGATGATCCGAGCAATCAGAAATTGTAGCACGAATGAGGCTTTTCTCCAGGAAAGCAGCATCATACGCTCCCATCTTTTAAACAGTACCTATCCTGCTTGGACACTGGACAGAGCATTTAAAATTGCGTCAAATAAAAATGGGGAGGATTTTACCATTTGGTGGCATTAATACCGGAAATATTGCAGGTTCTAACAAAAAATAAAATTGAGTATGGTAAAAATAAAGAAGGTAAAAACATGGATGATACATATGGTTCTCACATATAGCCGGCAATTTCTAGGGATTAAAAATATTTTACCTGTATCATTTGAGGACGACAAGCTACAGTAGCTAGCATTCTTTGAAATGGTTGCAAAATTGTATCTAGAAAGTCACACCTTTTAGGTAATCTACTTACTGATTCTTTTTCTTTTTGATTCAGAGACCTTGCAAAAGAGAATACTGAAACATTTGAATTACATACAGAACCCCAACCAGGTTAATATATAGCAGCAGCAAAGCACTTGACCACTGTACATAACAGACCATAACCGTACGTACCCTTTAAAGCCTTTACAATAGATAAAATCTCTAGATCTCCACATGGAACTGATATCAAACCAAAGGCTTTAGAAAAGGAAGCCTTCTGGATTTTTCTTTGGATACTAGATATGCAAATGGATTGAATCTGAGAAGAGAGTTAATATTCCATTACTGAACATAGCGGGTTCATTTTATTCTATATTGGTAGAGCTATAAAATCTTGTTTTAATGTGATAATGTCCGCTTAACCTTACTAAGATTAAAGGGATTATCCCATGACTAATGTAAAAATGAAAATCAGACATCATATACTGTAGTACATGACAACCTTTTTTCTAACAAAGCTAGAACCAGCCCTGTACCTCACATGGATCCAGAGATCTCCACATTCATTGCTCTGCTAGATTTATATCAAGCTGACACCTCAAGGGGAGTGTCTTTTCCGCTGCAGCTAAGGGGGCGTGTCTCAGCTCTCCCTATCACAGCCCAGAAGGCAGTTGAAGGATGAAACTAAGCATGTGCGGCCTCATCAGTGAGCAGGTCAAAGAAATAAGAAAAAAAAACAGACAGCAGGTACTGCCATACAGATACGTTTTATTGAATAACTCGGTGGCTATGCTAAATTTTTAATGACTTGCAATTGCAAAAATATTTAGATCCCGATGCTGGTTTGATAACTGTAGAATTTTTTTGGGTTCGTGGCACAACCTCTTTAATGCCAACATTAATAAGTTGCTGTCATGATGTGGTGATGTGTTTGAAGCCACTGTATTGACTTACGCAAATATTGTATGTGTTTTTTCTTACTTTAATTATGTTTTTCATTTGTTTCACTTGGTGGGTTCTGGTATCCACACTTTAAGGGCCCATTTACAGGACCGCATCAATTCCTCAATTTTGCATATCAGATGCAATCACATTCATTTCAATGGGGCAGCAAAAGATGTGGCACACACTGTACTGTCCGCATCTATATGTCCGTTCCGTGGCCAGGCAAATAAGATAGAATATGTCCTATTCTTGACCGTTTTTGCGCAAAAACAGATACGGTTGTGTGAATGAGCCCTAAGTATGTCTATTATATAGTCCTGATCAAAAGTTTAAGACCACTTGAAAAATGGCAAAAAATCATATTTAGCATGGCTGGATCTTAACAAGGTTCCAAGTAGAGCTTCAACATGCAACAAGAAGAAATGGGAGTGAGACAAAACATTTTTTGAGCATTAAATTTAATGAAAACAACGAATAAACTGAAACAGGCTGTTTTTCAGCTGATCAAAAGTTTAGGACCACATGCCTTTAAAAAGCCAAATCTGTGCAAAGATGTGGATTCATTGTCATTTTCTGTCAGGTAGTCACAAGTTGTGATGGCAAAGGCAAAAAAACTCTCCCTTTTTGAATGTGGCCTGGTTGTTGAACTGCATAAGCAGGGTCTCTCACAGCGCGCGATCGCTGCTGAGGTGGGACGCAGTAAGACAGTCATTTGGAATTTCTTAAATGATCCTGAGGGTTATGGAACAAAAAAAGTCAAGTGGAAGACCCCAAAAATATTTCATCAGCACTGAGCCGGAGGATCCAATTGGCTGTCCGTCAAGACACTGGACGATCCTTGCCCCAAATTAAGGACCTTACTGGTGCTGACTGCAGCCCCATAACCATCAGACGGCATCTGAGACTGAAGGGCTTCAAAAACAAAAAAACATCTTCAAAGACCTCGTCTCCTTGAACGCCACAGAACTGCTCGTTTGGACTTTGCAAGAGAGCACCAAACATGGGACATTCAAAGGTGGAAGAAAGTTTTATTCTCTGATGAGAAAAATTTAACCTTGATGGTCCTGATGGTTTCCAACGTTACTGGCATGACAAGCAGATCCCACCTGAGATGTTTTCTACACGTCACAGTGGAGGGGGCGCCATAAAGGTCTAGGGTGCTTTTTCCTTCAGTGGAACAATGGAGCTTCAGGAAGTGCAGGGGCGTCAAACGGCCGCTGGCTATGTCCAGATGTTGCAGAGAGCATTCCTCATGACTGAGGGCCCTCGTCTGTGTGGTAACGACTGGGTTTTTCAACAGAACAACGCTACAGTACACAATGCCCGAGGACAAGGGACTTCTTCCAGGAGAATAACATCACTCTTTTGGCCCATCCTGCGTGTTCCCCTGATCTAAATCCAATTGAGAACCTTTGGGGATGGATGGCAAGGGAAGTTTACAAAAATGGACAACAGTTCCAGACAGTAGATGGCCTTCGTGCGGCCATCTTCACCACTTAGAGAAATGTTCCCACTCACCTCATGGAAACGTTTGCATCAAGCATGCTGAAACAAATTTTTGAAGTGATAAACAATAACAGCGGAGCTACTCATTACTGAGTTCATGTTTGGAAGTTGGACTTCTGTTTTGGGGGGGTTTAGTTTGTTTTTGGAGGTGTGGTCCTAAACTTTTGATCAGCTGAAAAACAGCCTGTTTCAGTTAATTCGTTGTTTTCATTAAATTGAATGCTCAAAAAATGTTTTGTCTCACTCCCATTTCTTCTTGTTGCATGTTGAAGCTCTACTTGGAACCTTGTTAAGATCCAGCCATGCTAAATATGATTTTGCGCAATTTTTCAAGTGGTCTTAAGCTTTTGATCAGGACTGTATGATCACGTGGGTAGGTCATTGAAATTTTAGATCTGGAATACCACTTGTTTGTACTTTTTTATGACTAAGGATGTATAGTAGTCCAAAACCTGTCAAGGAGTTTTGTTGGGGTGCTGTCTCTCCAATATGTACCGCTATGATCCTATGTGTCTTCAATAAGGAGAACCTTGGATTTTATTCTGTGGCTGGGCAACATTATTGAATGCTGTTACCTACTTGACCTAGCAAGGTCTGTGCACAGAGATCCTTGGAAGTGCTGGGAGCATAGGTGAGCTGGATCTTTGCTGTTGAATCCCCCAATGCTCCCCACTGGTCTTTGCTTACTGTGCTGCAGTGATGATGCCATGTTGACAATACGTGAGCACTGCAGAACCTTAGTGGTGAGGAATTCAAAAGGTAAGGAACGCTTCTTTTTTTTTTATATATCATAGACTGCTCCAACTTTTCATGATTTTGGATAACCCCTTTAAGCCTCTAGTTATGTATATTATGTTTTAATTATAAGGTTAGCAGTACCATGAAAAATGTAATCTTTAACAGTTTTTAATATTTTCTTTTTGATCCACAGGTCCTTCAGAGGCTTAGCTGTATGGCGTCAAAAGGTGCCATGTTTCTGGTTGCAAATTTAGGAACTAAGAGGCCTTGTGATCCCCTGGACCTTCAGTGCCCACCAGATGGAAGATACCAGTTTAACACAGATGTTGTATTTGATGACAAGGGTGCCATAGTTGCCAGTTATTTCAAACAAAATCTATATTTTGAATATGGTTTTGATACCCCCTCGGAGGTCCAGTATGCATTTTTTGATACACACTTTGGTAGGTTTGGACTCTTTACTTGCTTTGATATCTTGTTCTATGAGCCAGTTGTGAATCTCATTAAAAAGCACCAAGTGAGGCATCTCCTGTATCCCACAGCTTGGATGAACCAGTTGCCTCTTCTTTCTTCCATTCAGATTCAGAGAGCCTTTGCTACCAGGTTCCAGGTAAATATCTTAGCTGCAAACATACACCACACAACACTGGGAATGACTGGAAGTGGTATATTCAGTCCTTCAAACTCCTCTTACCATTATGATATGGACACTGATCAAGGTCACCTCATTGTAGCCAAGGTCCCAGTGGATCCATCAGAAGACATTGGCCCAAACCATGATGAAAAGGTTTCACTTGAGCACGCCGACTCGTTTGGGGGCAGTCACTTCCACACTAGTGTACAGATCTGCGACAAGATGGACAAGACAGAACATTGCATGGAATCAAGAGGGCACAAGCAAGAAACCTTATTTCATGCCAAAATGATGTATGACAACTTCACTTTCATTCCTCTAAAAGATAACGATGGGAAAGTACATGTATGTGCTGGTGCACTGTGCTGTTACCTTACTTACAGGAAACACAATGTGTCCAATGAGCTGTATGCCCTTGGAGTATTTGATGGTTTGCACACAGTACATGGCACATACTCCCTTCAGATTTGTGCGCTAGTGAAATGTGGTGGTCCGGATATGGTAACTTGTGGTCAGGAAGTGACTGAGGCAAGCAACACCATGAGCTTTCAGTTATGGGGCAGGTTTAGTACCAATTATATATTTCCCATGATAGTAACGTCAGGAGTCACTTTACAGTTACCAGACCACTGGGGCTGGAAGGACCAAAATTGTTATATGAAGAAAACAGACCTGGAACTGGGGTTAGTGACAGCAGCACTGTACGGGAGATTCTATGAAAGAGATATTATTTCAAGGTAGCATCAGCTGGCTCAAATTTTTCACATGCTCTCCATGAACTACGGTACATGGAATGAACCTGCAGCACATGTTGAACCATATAATCTGTTCTATCCCTTTTCTAATGATAAAACTCAAAATTTAAAGAAAAATGACTTCTGTATTTTGAATCTTTTTTTTGGTTCCTATACTGTGATGCACATGTAGGTATGGGTGGTGTTATTTCCCAGTCAATGCAATATGGCATTATCCAAGTAGGCTATTTCGTTTGCCATAAAAACAATGTGAAACAGTTTTTACAGGATTTAGGTGCTTGTATGCTTTTGTCATATTTTCTGTAGAATCGAGGTAAAAACAGGTGGAGCAGGGTTGCTTGCTAGGTGGTGGAGCACAGCCAGGAACAGGCAGTCAGATTGGTTTGACTGCCTGTTCCTAGCTCTGCTCGGCACCAGTCAAGCGCCCCCACTCCAGCTGTTTTCCCCTCAATTCTGCTTGCACACTCGGAGGAATCCTTCCTACCTTTCCGGAGCTGGTAGCTGCTATTCCCACACTAACCGATACGCCAGACTCCAGATATGTGCGTGGCTGGCACAACTATTTGATGTAAACCCCTGCCTATTGCGCTCGTGTCATGCACTGACTTGTCCTGCATTATTTTAGTGCCTTTGTTATATTTTGAACTCTGATATGTTGCGGCCACCTCGCTGTGCCTTCAGCCATTTTAAGATGGCTAAGGGTACTTTCACACTTGTGGCAGAGGATTCCAGCAGGCAGTTCTGTCGCTGGAACTGCCTGCCAGATCTGGCAATCCTGACGCAAACGGATGCATTTGTGAGACTGATCCGGATGCGGATCAGTCTCACAAATACATTACAATACCGGATCCGTCTTTCCGATTGTCATCTGGAAAAACGGATCCAGTATTTATTTATTTTCTAATTTTTAAAGGTCTGCACATGCGTAGACCGCAAATCCGGATTCGTTTTGCCAGAACACTTGGGGCCGGATCCAGCATTAATACATTTCAATGTAAATTAATGCCGGATCCGGCATGTGTTCCGAATTTTTGGCTGGAGAGAAAACTGCAGCATGGTGTGGTATTTTCTCCGACCAAAAAAACGTAAGAGGGACTGAACTGATTTATCCTGAATGGAATGCTCTCCATTCAGAATGCATTAGGATAAAACTGATCAGTTTTTTTCCGGTATAGAGCCCCAAGGAAGGAACTCAATATTGGAAAACAAAAACGCTAGTGTGAAAGTACCCTAATACTGTAGATAACATTTGAAAAAAAAAGTCTTACTCCTGTGGGTCAGCAGGAGCCAAACACTGTATTCATAGAAGTGAATGGAGTTTTGGTAATGCATGGGCACGACCGCTCCACTCACGCAGGAAACTTGGGTACCACTGTTCTTGTGATCAGAGGGGGTCTCAGTTATTGGACCCCTAACGATTGGGCCATTATCACCTTTTTCATTTTATTTTTTGTTTTTATCTTTCTTCCCTGCCAACTTATTTTTTCATTGTATGACAGCTTCTTTTTTTACCTTATGTGTTGTATTTTTTTTTATTCAATTGTTTAATGTTTTATTCACTATGGGATTGTTGATGCTAGATGAGTACAGCAATTGGCTTTTTCCCTTTCATCCTCCATGACAGCATACCATGAGAGATTAACCGCCTCCAACCAGGTAGGGACAGGAAGTATAAATTTGACTCTCCTCTGGCTCCTCCTCATTGTCTTCCTGTCCCTCCAGGTAGGAGATAGGTTTTCGCTTATGGTGCGATCATGAAGAATGAAGAGGAAATCACTATGTGAGGAGGCAGCAGAGTCCGTGCCCTAGTTGGGTAACGGGCTCTGGGAGCATGTCTCTTACCTGCTGTTGGGCGCGGGCAGACAGGTCCACATGGGGCCGGACACTCACGGAGTCCCTCCGGTCGGACATCATGCTCCCCACTGTGATCCGGCATGGCCGGCGCTTACAGTGTCGTCACCGGAAGTAGACGTGCTCCATGGGTTCCATGATGCGGTCCACCGCTTACTTCCGGTTTGGGGCCTGAGAGCACTTCCGGCGGTGGATCGCATGCCGGGATGGTGGGAGATTTGAAAATCGCGCAGGATTATGACGAAGGTCGTCCTCTGATCTGAGGTCTTAAGGTAAAAGTTTTTTAAAGAGGGTGAAAAAGCGTGGCTGTCTACCCTAAACATGTTGGATCCAAGTGGAGTTATGGAGACCACTCCGGAATCCACACTTGTGAGTAACTTTACCGGGACTAGGGTTAAACGGTATGTTCTGTAGTTAACCCATATGTGTTTCTCTTTCTTTCTGTATGTTTGCAGAGTGAGAAAGAGGTTGCTCAGAAAGTTAAATCTAGTCAGCGGGCAAAAAAGTGCAGTATTTGTTCGGCAAAACTTTCAGATTCCTATACTAGGAAAGTTTGTGTAAAATGTACTGATAATATTTCTAAAGATTTGGTTCTGTCTTTAAAAGAAGAGCTTAAAAATACAATCAGAGAAGAAATCAGGTCTGCTATGTCAGATCCCTCGGTAATTCCTTCCTGCTCTAAACGGGCGACAAAAACCTCTGATTCGGACTTAGAGGAAGATTCAGAGTCTGGAGAATTAGATTCCAGAGACTCTTCTGGATCTGATTCAGAATTTAAAAATTATCTTTTTTCCTCTGAGGATACCAGAGAATTAAATAAAGCCGTTAGAGCCACTATGGATCTTTCTGAGGAAAAGGTCCGCAGATCAGTCCACGATGAAATGTTTAGTGGTTTTGAACAGAGGTCTAACCGAGGTTTTCCGGTACATAAAAATATGCATGAGCTAGTCAAAAGAGAATGGAGGTCCCCAGATAGGAAATTGTTCATTCCCAAAACAATAAGACGACGATTTCCATTTTCTAGTGAAGATGAAGCTCTATTAACGACCTGTCCTAAGATAGACGTATCTCTATCTAAGTTGGTGAAAGCTCCCAATGCCCTACCATTTGAGGATATGGGATCTTTAAGGGATCCCATGGATAAAAAGACAGATCAAACTCTCAAAAAAACATGGGAAGCTTGTGCGGCCCTGTTTAAACCAAACCTAGCTGCAACAGCAGTATCCAGGTCTTTAAAGAATGGCTCACGCAATTAGAATCCTTCACGAAGGTGATGCTGGAGCTGGTGGCGCATTTGAGAAGGATAAATATCCTGATTGTCCCCTACCTAGACGACCTACTGATAGTAGGCGAGACAAGACAGTCCCTAGAGAACAATCTCTTTGTTACCTGTCAGACGCTGTATCTAGCGGGATGGTTAATAAATTGGGAAAAATCAAAACCAGTCCCGTTCCAGGAAATAATTTTCTTTGGTCTCTCCCTAGACACCACTCATCAGAGAACGTCTCTTACAGAGCAAAAGGTGTCCGGAATAGTAGAAAAGGTCACAAAGTTTCAGAGTCATCCGTCTTGTACCATACGAGAAGCTATGAAACTTTTAGGGACCTTAACTTCTTGCATCCCTGCAGTAAAGTGGGCTCAGTTCCACTCTCGAACTCTGAAACATTGGGTATTAACCTGCTGGGACAGAAACCAGAATTCTCTGGAACAAACAGTTATGATTCCCTTAGCAGTAAACCAGTCTCTTCAGTGGTGGAAACAAGTAAGTCACCTATGTCAGGGAATTCCATGGAATTCGGACAAACAGGTGTTTGTCACAACAGACGCAAGTCCCTTAGGTTGGGGAGCACATTACTCTCATCTCTTTTTCCAAGGGGCCTGGGCAGACCACCCAAAAACTTGGTCATCAAACCAGAATGAATTGATGGCAGTTTGGGAGACAATAAAAGTTGCGAGTCAGTACATAAGAGGAAAGGATGTTCAAATAAGGTCCGACAACACAACAGTGGTGGCATATTTAAATCATCAAGGTGGAACAAGGAGCCAATGCCTGAGCCAGATAACAGAATTTATTTTTTCCTGGGCAGAAGAAAATATAAAATCCCTTTCTTCAGTCCATTTAAAGGGTAGCTTAAATGTAAAAGCAGATTTCCTAAGCAGGGTCGAGATAAAACAAACAGAATGGAGTTTGAAGGAACAAGTTTTTCGCCAAATAACAAAAAAGTGGGGGGTCCCCCAGATAGATCTCTTTGCGTCAGCTAGAAACGCAAAGGTGGATCGCTTTTTTTCCCTCAATACAAAAGACAGAAACGAAGGGATAGATGCCTTATCAATACAATGGGACTTTCATCTGGCTTACACCTTTCCCCCTTTGCAACTAATATCTCGAGTGATAAGGAAGATTCGGCAAGACAGGGCTCACGTTATCTTGATAGCTCCCTTATGGCCAAAAAATCATGGTTTCCACTGTTAAAGATCATGTCTATTCAGAGTCCATAGATTCTCCCTTGGGATCAGGATCTGTTGTCGCAGGGACCAGTTCACCATCCCGGGGTGGAAAGGCTGCATTTGGCAGCCTGGAACCTGAAAGGAGGATTATAAAAAGCTAGACGCCTGTCAGATTCTGTCATCAATACTATGAAGGCCAGTAGAAGGGAGATAACCTCAAAAATCTATGGTAAAGTGTGGAGAACTTTTAATATCTGGTATATGAAAGAAAAAGTATCCCCTGAAAATTTTTCAGTTCTTTCAGTTCTAGGTTTTTTACAGTCCGGGCTGGAGAAAGGGCTACGTCCCAATACACTAAGGGTTCACGTGTCGGCTCTTAGCGCAGTTTTTGATGAGAAAATTGCTAATCATTCTTGGATTATCAGATTCCTAAAAGGGGCAGACAGACTGAGACCATCGTTAAGATCCACGATTCTACCCTGGGATCTCAATGTGGTTTTATCAGGCCTAATAGAAAGTCCCTTTGAACCTTTGTCAAAGGTCTCAATAAAATATATAACGCTAAAAACCCTGTTCTTAGTGGCAATTACGTCAGCTCGCAGGGTTAGTGAAATCCAGGCCCTAAAGATTAATGAGCCTTTCTGTGTTATTTCTTCAGATAGAATTACATTTAAATTGGATAACTCCTTCCTTCCCAAAGTTGTGTCTAATTTCCACAGGCAAGAAGAAATATTGGTTCCCTCGTTTTGTGACGACCCAAAAACAGAAGGAGAGGAAAGGTTTCATAAACTGGATGTACGCAGAGAAGTTCTAACATACTTAGAAGCTACAAAAACCTTCAGAAAGACGGGCTCTTTATTTGTTCAAATTGTTGGTGCTAATAAGGGGCAGAAAGCGACAAAAAATACTGTCTCCAGATGGATAAAAATGGCTATTTCAGAGTCATATAAAGCTCTAGGGAAATCACCTCCTGAGGCCTTTACAGCCCATTCTACAAGATCAGTTTCTGCCTCCTGGGCAGAAAAAGCTAACGCGTCACTAGAACAGATCTGTAGGGCGGCCACTTGGTCTAGTCCTAATACATTTATCAAACATTACAGAGTCCATGTTAAGGCAGGTCAAGACCTAGCCTTTGGGAGGAAAGTTCTTCAAGCTATAATCCCCCCCTAGTTGTTTAATATTTTATATCTCATGGTATGCCGTCATGGAGGATGAAAGGGAAAAACAAAATTACGTACCGGTAATTCCCTTTTCATGACTCCTCCATGACGGCATAGGGGTTTCCCACCGCAAAAAAAAACAAGGAGTATAAATGTATATATAATATAGATGATAGAACTACACATAGGTGATGGTGTGTGTGTTGGTGTGCAAAAAAAAAAAAAAAAGGATGAATAAATGAAAAGATTCGAAAGAACACTCTCTAGGCTGTCGATCCAGAAAGACACTGAGGAGGAGCCAGAGGAGAGTCAAATTTATACTTCCTGTCCCTACCTGGTTGGAGGCGGGTCATCTCTCATGGTATGCCGTCATGGAGGATTCATGAAAAGGGAATTACCGGTACGTAATTTGGTTTTTCCTGCAGTCCCATAGAGAATGAATGGAACAGCAATAGACATGTGTGACCTGCCGCTCCATTCCTACTTGATCGTTGGGGGTCCCAGCAAAACCTGTAAAGCTGGAGAGTGGGTCCTTAAAATCCTACTTTAGTGTGCTGAAGAAACCCCAGCAGAGCTACTAATTACAGGTCACGGTGAAAAGGAACATCAGGCATGCATTATCCATGAGTGATGACTTAAAATACGTATGATCTCAACCGTGTGCAAAAACAAAAGTGCAAATATTTTGTGAAATATCTTGTAAGATATTTAAAATAAATGACTGGGGTTGTCACTGACATGGAGGTGAATGAGGCATTTATTATATGCCAGAGAGAGAAAGAAGGTAACCTGGAAACTCTGCGTGCAGCTCATTCATGAAATACAGACTTCAGTAATAGGTGGTGGTGATATGTGCATTATTATTGGAGTAAACACCTTTTGTAAATGGAGCTATTCCAGTAATACCACTTTTTAAGGAAATGTTCCCAATGCAATTCCCCAGTGTAATGCTTGAAGGGGCTCCAAGCTGAAGCGTCAGTTGCCTTTACTAGTCAGTGATTTTGTCCCTTTCTCTTTTGCTTGCCAAGAGTAAAATCAGTTCCTCAAAATGAGCCAGTAATTATTATAAAATACCAAAAAGTATAGCAAGAGCAGCACTTTACACCTATCTTTTCCAAGTGGTTGCAGTGCCTAATTGGGTTGGAGCCCAAATTCCAAGAATGAAGCCAGTCAAATGAAGATTTATTCAAAGGCCGATGTTCTCTGGGTTCTAAATATATCTTGTTCTCTCTCTCCTTCCGCGCATCTATGTGCTGTCCTCAGTGGCCCCTATGAGATTACTTTAATAATCAATGTCTTATGTTCTCTGCATAGAAAATAATATAATGTGTACAATGGAGACACTGGAGTATCATTATAAATGGCCACTTATACAGGATGAATCATGGACACATCTTTTTGCTTTATGTGTTGTCTTCTCATAATAGATTTCTATAAAATACAAATACCTCAGCCCTCTTTTGTTGAGTACACAATTTTTTCCATCTTGAATTGGTTGTTCCGTGTTTACTTTTATAATTTTTTAGAAAGCTTTGTAAATTCAGATTTATAAATTAGGGAGGATTTATTACAGCCATGAGGTGGCATCAGCAGCCAGTTTTCTCAATCATAATGTTGTAAATTCAACAATAAGTCTGCCTGGAGATTAGACTACTGCATGTTAAAGAGGACCTGTCATCTCTCCTGACAGGGCCGTCTTTAATATTGATTTGACCCTGGGCAAAAATTTATTTGGGCCCCCTGGATCCTGCCTCCCCACACCTTAGCAGGCAATCACGCCCTCCACCACAACACACACACAAAAAATCCACACATCTGGTAGAGTACAGTGAATGACTGTAAATACTTCCAGTTCTGAAGACTCCAGCTGCTCAGGATCAGTGCTCTGGGCTCAGGCTGGAAGTGGGCACCGCTCTGCAGGAAGGAGACCAGGGCTCGGCTCACCCTAGTGTTACAGTGCACCCCAGCACCCCACAGTATGCAGTATAGCACCCTATAGTATACAGCAACCCACAGTATGCAGTATAGCACCCTATAGTATACAGTATCCCACAGTATATAGTAGAGCAGTATAGAAGCCCACAGTATACAGCATCCAACAGTATACAACACCTCACAGTATACAGTAAAGCAGTATAGCACCTCACCGTATACAGCACCCCAAACTATACACGATACAGCACCCCACACTATACAATCCCCCACACTATACAGTACAGCAGTATAGCACTCCACAATATACAGCACCCACAGTATACAGTCCCCCACAGTATACAGTACAGCAGTATAGCACTCCACAATATACAGCACCCACAGTATACAGCCCCCCACAGTATATACAGCAGTATAGCACTCCACAATATACAGCACCCACAGTATACAGTACAGCAGTATAGCACTCCACAATATACAGATATGGAGATAGCCATCCCGTGTGATGTCTTGGCCCTCCAAAGGAATGAGCAGTCGCAAAAATGTTGCTGTAGCAGCAGAAGAAGGGGGTTGGTAGAAGCTGCAGCAACAGGCCAGAGCTGCCATTGCCATTCAGCAGTCGTGTTTTGACCAACAATACAGCTCTACTGGAATTGTTTACTCGCTCTTCAACATCATCTCAAGTGACAACAGATGCACACAGCCAGGAATCGGTGAGTTCCTCTGACACCACGCTTAGTTGGCATGGTCCAGAAACTGCCTCTGTACACTCACCTGTCCTGAACCTGCCTCTGACTTTTGGCGCTTCGTCTGCTAGCCAAGTAATGATAGACATCAGCTCAGCTCCGCTTATCAGTGAGAATTAGCTTTGTGAGGACAGTCAGCAGTTACAGGCGAGCACAGACTTGGAGGATAGGTCCGCTGAAGACTCCTCTAGGCATC
This sequence comes from Bufo bufo, assembly GCF_905171765.1. NCBI lineage: Eukaryota > Metazoa > Chordata > Amphibia > Anura > Bufonidae > Bufo > Bufo bufo. Next base: position 439,886,586 of record NC_053393.1, on the reverse strand, counting down.
CAAACACCCATTACAGTCGGGTGGGAGCATATGTTGCGAGAGGTCAGGAATGTGTGCAAGAGACACGTGGGGGTGACACAAGTGACAACCAAACAGTTGTAGATGATGAGCCGATCGCACGTGGGAGCTGGGTGAAGAGGGGGCATCGTCTTCATCTAGGGCGAGGGTGGCAGCATGCCTGTGAGACAGCAGGGTGGAAACAGTGGGAGATCTGCATCCAAACACGGGAGGGGTACACCATCTGCTACTCGGGGGACTATCTGTGAGAAACACACTAGCACCTTTCCATGTAGTTGACTATGGAAGTAGTATGTAGTAGAATGTGGAAATCATTTTTTCAATGTACCCATTAGGAGGGCCAGTTCTTAATGACCATCCTCATCTTTGACTGGCTTTATTTCCTCCAAATCATCCTTTGCGGTCTCCATGTATGGGAAAAGTAAGCAAGATGCAGAGAGAGAAGGAGCTGGATAGTCCTGATGACATATCATCAGTATTAGATGATGTGGAAAGGCAGATGGCAGAAGAAGGCTCTTCCACCTGTAGGGCAGGAGAGCAGTTGGGGTTGGAGAAGTGGGTTTGCAAAGGGGGTGGGGGCTTTAGTCTTGCGTCACTCTGGGAATACCCCATGACAGTCCTTCTCTCCTCTTTTATAAGTTTGTAGGATCCAACTGCCGATCACCTGCTGCACCACTAGGTACTCTTCATATGTAGTTTTAGGATGCAAGGGTTAGAGGTAAGTGTAACTTTAATTATTAGGTTAAACATATATAGTCAACTATTGTCCCTATGTGGCCCCTTTATGTAATTCTCACACAAAGGGGCATTTTCAGGAGATTGCAGACCACAACAGCAATAATTTGCATATTGTGCCACACACCTAACCAGCCAAACCCCTTACCAGCAACAGCCCGTTTGGCTACCACAATCTATGGCAGCTAGTTTTCAGGCTTCTGTTTCTTAGGGCAATAATCCTGCGGCCATGTTGGATCCATCCACCATGTTTGGCCCATCTGGTATTAACTGTAATACATGTTTAAAGCAAAATACCATCTGGTTCAAAGCATATTTTTGTATAGTTTTTAATTTTACAGTCGATTTTTTTTCATTGTTTTCAAAGCATATAGTATGGGGTCAATTTTTGGTTTTGTATTTCTTCCTTCCAATGTTCCAATAGCCATAACTTTTAAAATTTTCCACTCAGCCATATGAGGGCTTATTTTTGGGGGGATAAGTTGAACTATTTAAAATGGAAAATGGGGGGAAAAAAAATCTTTATGGGGCTGAATTTAAAAAAATATAAATAAAATTCTGGCAAGGTTTTTACATTACAGCGTTCACTATATGCTAAAAATGACATAACGTTCTTATTCAGCGGCTCAATACAAATACAGCAATACCAAATATTTTTTATTTTACTACTTTTAAAATACAAACCTATCTCTTTGCATCACCATTTTCCATAACTTTTTTTTAAATATTTCGGTCTACAGAGCTGTATGAGGGCTTGTTTTTTGTGGGACAAAATTTAGATTGTATGACTTTTTGATCAATGTTTATCAATTTTTGGGGGGAGGAAAGGTGACAAACAATGAATTGTGTTTTTTTTTTTTTCCATAAGATGCTCTAGAATTAGTACAGTCCTGATCAAAAGTTTAAGACCACTTGAAAAATTGCAAAAATTCATATTTAGCATGGCTGGATCTTAACAAGGTTCCAAGTAGAGCTTCAACATGCAACAAGAAGTAATGGGAGTAAGACCAAAAAAAAAATTTGAGCATTCAATTTAATGAAAACAACAAATAAACTGAAACAGGCTGTTTTTCAGCTGATCAAAAGTTTAGGACCACACCTCCAAAAAAATAAACACCCCCACCCCCCAAAACAGAAATCCAACTTCCAAACATGAACTCAGTATAATGAGTAGCTCCGCCGTTATTGTTTATCACTTCAAAAATTTGTTTTGGCATGCTTGATGCAAGCGTTTCCATGAGGTGAGTGGGAACATTTCTCCAAGTCGTGAAGACGGCCCCACGAAGACCATCTACTGTCTGGAACTGTTGTCCATTTTTGTAAACTTTCCTTGCCATCCATCCCCAAAGGTTCTCAATTGGATTTAGATCAGGGGAACACGCAGGATGGGCCAAAAGAGTGATGTTATTCTCCTGGAAGAAGTCCCATGTCCTTTTAGACCAACCTATACAAGAAAAACTTACTAACATACAGTGTATGAATAACAATGGGGTCTAGTATAATGTATACTAAGCCAACAAGAGAGCCAAACCAATAACCCCAAAAAGAAATAGGGAAAACACACATATAAAATATATGTAATTTATTGAGACCTAATCAAATAACACAAAATATATAACATAAGGCACAAAGGTTGAGGAGGGAAGGAAGACCTCATGTATTGGGGTCATCAACAGCCTCCCTCACAGAACCCAGCTGACAGGGAAAAGGGTCACAGCCCTGGGTATAGAGCAGCATAGATAATGAGAACTGTAGGTTCTCTCAAAGTAACATATAGTGCTATATATGCTGCATGCATACAAGGAATAGATATGATCGCACATGGCTGACTAGCCCACCCAGGGTAACTGGGATGGCCACATACAAGTAGCCAATAAACTGTAATACAGACAGGGCGAGTGAGCCAAGTGCAAGCAGTAACAAGAATAACAAGCTATTCAAGCGTAACAACAAAATGGAGATTACCCATGGTATGCTGGACCCAGAGCAAGCGACCGGAGCTGCACCTCGACGCACGTTTCGCCTATGGAAGGCTTCGTCAGGAGGTAAAGTAACAAACAAGGTTCGTCCTTGAATGGTGTGGTCCACAGCCGGCAGGTAATTGGCGCATGCGTCCAGTGTTGCAGGGCATGACATCATAGAGGCGCGCCACCCAGCCTGCAGAGCCGGGCGAGGAACGCCCACAGCGTCACATGACCAGACCAGGAGGAGGGAGCATCACACATTGCGCAGCCACACCTCCCCGGGTCCGATCACATGACCCGTGGGCGCACGTCAGCCGGCCCCCAGCAGGCCAAGTATAGGAGCACCGCCCGAGCAGCGCACCGGAGCGATGCGCACATGCCGGGTGGAAATAATACCTGGAGATCGCAAAATCACAGGAAAATGATAGTATATAGTGTCTACTCTAGGGTACAGCATATCGCAGCAGTGTCCATCCAACAGTAAAATGCCTCAAGACCCTGGAAATGTATATATAACCCTTTTTGTTAATGAAGTATACACAAGATAATGTAATGAAGTCCTGTAATATAGCTACAAATATCTTAGCAGCATATTAAAAAACTAGGAGGACCCATGCGGTGGTTTCACAATCAACATAAATTACAATAGCCTATACAGTGAGTGGGATAATGACGCTAAACAAAATCATACAACGGTGAATATATATAATTAGTATAATACTAATACAATAATATTCCATAATGTGAGTTATAATAATAAAGAATAAAAAATATATAAATAAAAATTTAAAATGATAAAAATTTAAAATATACACTATATATATATATATATATATATATATGTGATAGGAGAAATCATCTCCCGTGCCACCAATAAATATATATAATTCTTATAGTACCAATACAATAATATTTCATAAAGTGAATAAGAATAAATAGAGATCATTAAATAGGTGAAATAGGGGCATGGATGCTGACGCATCAAGGGAGAAATAATCTCCCATGCCACTATTGTGTGAGTAACAATCATAATTAGTATACACGCAAAATTAATAATAAATAATTGTGAATAATTTATGTAAGTGAAAATATATAATACAAAAAATTGATTATAAAACCATATAAAGTGCATGGTGCAAATAAGGCCCTGAGCGGGGTAGCCACAGAGCAGAAAAAACAATGGCATCACAAAAAGGCCATGAAGCCACCCATTACTGCAACCGCACTGGTCAACCCAATAAAAGGAGCAGAATACAAGAAACAACAGACAACAGCTATTTCCCATATAGCGGGATGAATATAATGATGTTAGTAGTCAAACGATGTCCATTGTACCATGGGGAATGTTCTGCTGTGGATCAGAATGCGAAAAGCCTCCATTGGGACCACACCATCGCAGCAATCAAATATACTATAAAAATACAGATGACATTAATGAATACATGATAAAATAAAAAGCATGATTTATAGAAAAGACTTGAAGCTAACAGTCTCATTGAGACCTTTAGGGATCTCACTCTTTAGCAGAATAATCCACTTGGTCTCCAGTTGCAGGAGACGCTTCTTGATATCTCCTCCACGGCAGCCCATGGAGACCCTGTCAATACCCATACATTGCAACCCACGAGGGTCCCCCCTATGGTGGTCCCTAAAATGTAGAGCTATGGGTTGAAACTGGGTCAGCTCATCCTGTGCACTAGTGGCTGCCTGGCAAATTTTTCTTGCATGTTCTAGGGTCCTAACCCGCAGCTCCCTGGTGGTCATCCCAACATACAGGAGCTTGCAAGGGCAGATGATCAAGTATATCACAGAGGCCGTCCTACATGTTATATGTTGCACAATTTAATACTCACGTCTGCCCTCTGAGTCCCCAAATGTGGAGGACCGGGCCATGTACCTGCACACCTGGCAGTTATTGCACGGGTAGGAACCCCATTTTGGCCCTTTACTGCCAAAAATATACGATAGCGAAGGGGATACATAGTGACTACTGGTGAGCAAGTCTCCAAGATTTTTGGAAAGTCGCCATGTCACCTGGGGATAATCCCGAAACGTCGCCCGCAAATCGTTGTCTGAAAGCAGTATGGGCCAATATTTAGTGAGTATTTCACGTATTTTTCGCCACTGCATATTAAAAGGAGTGATGAATCGAGAGCTGACATTGTCAGTCTGTGGTCTATTACTGGTCGAAAGAGAATCCCTATTTGCAGACTTGGCACGCATGGAGCCCCGCTTGATGTCAACCTGATTGAAGGCCCTATTACGGAACCTACTAGATAACTCTCCAGATTGCTTTTCAAAATTCTGATCGCTGGAGCAAACCCGTCGGAGGCAGACATTGTGTACTGCAAACCCAGTCGTTACCACACAGGCGAGGGCCCTCAGTCATGAGGAATGCTCTCTGTAACATCTGGACATAGCCAGCGGCCGTTTGACGCCCCTGCGCTTCCTGAAGCTCCATTGTTCCACTGAAGGAAAAAGCACCCCAGACCATTATAGCGCCCCCTCCACTGTGGCACGTAGAAACATCTCAGGTGGGATCTGCTTGTCATGCCAGTAACGTTGGAAACCATCAGGACCATCAAGGTAAAAAAAAATCTCATCAGAGAATAAAACTTTTTTCCACCTTTGAATGTCCCATGTTTGGTGCTCTCTTGCAAAGTCCAAAAGAGCAGTTCTGTGGCGTTCAAGGAGACAAGGTCTTTAAAGACGTTTTTTGTTTTTGAAGCCCTTCAGTCTCAGATGCCGTCTGATGGTTATGGGGCTGCAGTCAGCACCAGTAAGGGCCTTAATTTGGGTCGAGGATCGTCCAGTGTCTTGACGGACAGCCAATTGGATCCTCCGGCTCAGTGCTGATTAAATTTTTTTGGGTCTTCCACTTGACTTTTTTGTTCCATAACCCTCAGGATCATTTAAGAAATTCCAAATGACTGTCTTACTGCGTCCCACCTCAGCAGCGATGGCGTGCTGTGAGAGACCCTGCTTATGCAGTTCAACAACCCCACCACGTTCAAAAAGTGAGAGTTTTTTTGCCTTTGCCATCACAACTTGTGACTACCTGACAGAAAATGACAATGAATCCACATCTTTGCACAGATTTGGCCTTTTAAAAGGCATGTGGTCCTAAAATTTTGATCAGCTGAAAAACAGCCTGTTTCAGTTTATTCGTTATTTTCAATTAATTGAATGCTCAAAAAAATGTTTTGTCTCACTCTCATTTCTTCTTGTTGCATGTTGAAGCTCTACTTGGAACCTTGTTAAGATCCAACAATGTAAAATATGATTTTTAGCCATTTTTCAAGTGGCCATAAACTTTTGATCAGGACTGTATTATATGGGCATTGCAAGTAGTTACTAAAACGGACATATCAGGAAAGGTGAAAAGTCCTTTTTAAGTGATTTTAACTGGGTATTCTTCCTGAGAATAGTGGATGTTTTTAGATTGTTTCTACCTGCCTAAAAATGCTTTGTAAGAAGGGACTAATATATGAGAATAACACATGACTGCAGGATCAGACTACAGTTTTTTTTTAATCTGTAACCATAGATACACACAGGTCTGCATCAGAGCTGTGACACAAATGATAATTACAATTACATGACTTTCCAGAACCCATGACAGCACCATAGAGAAAGATTTGCCCCCACAATTGGACAGGAAGCTTCAGAGCAATCAAAAAAGGAACACTCACTTCCTCCCTCAGTGTTAATTCCAGAGTAGATCAGTAGGAGCCGTACAAATAGAATTCCTATAACTTTTATTTATTTTTTTACTTGAAAGACAGAAACAATTCTCATCAACCATAAGCACCAGGGAGGGAATTAGAGGGGCGCTGTCATGGGTTCTGGAAAATCCAATTACCAGTAAGTGTAATTATTAGAAATGAGCGAATTTACACTTATGAAATTCGTTCACACTTCGATTGGTGGTAAAAGGTGAATTGTGTTATGGATTCCGTTACCACAGACCAGAATGCAATTGTATGACGGAATTCCCTTAGAGGTATTCCGTTATTCATTCTGTCATAATAGAAGTCTATGGGCTGCAAAACTGATCCGTCCTGTTTCCGTTATGCAGGAGAGGACCACCACAATGGATTTGAAATGAAACGAACAAGATGTCCTTTAACTGCAGACTGTCAGCTTTAATTTGAGGGTATTTACATCCAAATCAGGTGAACGGTGTAGGAATTACAACAGTTTGCATATGTGCCTCCCACTTGTTAAGGGGCCAAAAGTAATGGGACAGAACAATAATCATAAATCAAACGTTCACTTTTTAATACTTGGTTGCAAATCCTTTCCAGTCAATTACAGCCTGAAGTCTGGAACGCATAGACAACACCAGATGCTGGGTTTCACCCCTGGTGATGCTCTGCCAGGCCTCTGCTGCAACTGTCTTTAGTCCCTGCTTGTTCTTGGGCATTTTCCCTTCAGTTTTGTCTTCAGCAAGTGAAATGCATGCTCAATCAGATTCAGGTCAGGTGATTGACTTGGCCATTGCATAACATTCCACTTCTTTCCCTTAAAAAACTCTTTGGTTGCTTTTACAGTATGCTTTGGGTCATTGTCCATCTGCACTGTGAAGCACCGTCCAATGAGTTCTGAAGCATTTAGCTGAATATGAGCAGATAATATTGCCCGAAACACTTCAGAATTCATCCTGCTGCTTTTGCCAGCAGTCACATCATCAATAAATACAAGAGAACCAGTTCCATTGGCAGCCATACATGCCCACGCCATGACACTACCACCACCATACTTCACTGATGAGGTGGTATGCTTAGGATCATGAGCAGTTCCTTTCCTTCTCCATACTCTTCTCTTCCCATCACTCTGGTACAAGTTGAATCTTGAGTAAATTCACAAGTGATGGGTAGCTTATTTTATTTAAAACTTAACATTTAATAATGTCAAAGAGTAAAATGATGGGCCCTTATTACTGAACACTCAAAATTTGTAACCACTGGTTACACTAATCTCCTATAAAAAATGGGCGGAGATGGGAGAGGACCAAATGTAGGGATAGCACAAATTGAAACAGATAGGATGAGAGGTACATAGGTACCAAGGCAGAAAGACACAATGCTGGGTCCAGACCCTAGGCGTCCCTGTCTCTACCTCTGCTCCCCCCTGTCTGATGCAAGAGCCCTATTGTCACCTTCCCTATGTTTGGACTGCCCAGCTTTGCCCGATAGACAGAAAATGGTCCCGTAAATGACCTAGACCGTCACCGGTAGTATAGAGGGCACTTAGATTGGCAGAAAATATGTGGTGAGTAAGACCAGGTGTGATCACAGTGCTGCTGTAGATAGCCTGTGGCACTTGGTCTAATCCACACACATGTATAAATGTGTATTATCAGATACAAGTTGATCTTGGTCTCATCTGTCCATAGGATGTTGTTCCAGAACTGTGAAGGCTTTTTTAGATGTCGTTTGGCAAACTCTAATCTGGCCTTCCTGTTTTTGAGGCTCACCAATGGTTTACATCTTGTGGTGAACCCTCTGTATTCACTCTGGTGAAGTCTTCTCTTGATTGTTAACTTTGATCCACATACACCTACTTCCTGGAGAGTTTTCTTAATCTGGCCAACTGTTGTGAAGGGTGTTTTCTTCACCAGGGAAAGAATTCTTTGGTCATCCACCACAGTTGTTTTATGTGGTCTTCCGGGTCTTTTGGTGTTGCTGAGCTCACCGGTGCGTTCCTTCTTAAGAATGTTCCAAACACCTGCTGATGAATTCAGGAGTGGACGTGATCGTGCAGCGTTGCGCTCTCCCCGCCGCCCCTAAGGCCGGCTGGAATGTGTCCTGAGCGTCTTTCTGGCGTCTCTCTGGCTTCGTGAATCTGAAAGCTTTTACTGACCCCTGACGACTTCTGTGTGTTTCCCGGAGGCTGGGCTGCATTGCCGACATCGATCAAAGCCTGCCTTCTTGATTTCCATTAGACCCCGACTGACCTGTGTGTTCCGGATGTGGAGCTTGCAGTGTGGACGCTGATTGAGGTGGGTCGGGCTGCTTGAGGGGGTGAGAGCACTGTGTGCTGGTGCTGGGCGCCCCCCCCCCCCCGGATCTACCTGCTGTGTTGACACGTTCCATGGGCCGTGGCTGCGTGTATGGTTCTCCCTTGCCTCCTGCCTGCTTCCCTTGTCTCCTGCTCGGTCTCTCTGCTGATGTGATGTCCGGCTGTCTGCCTTCTGGTGGGATGGATTACTCTCTCTGAACTATACGGACCTCTTTGTATGGACACCACGTTTATGACTTCTGTCTCCGTTGGGCTGAGGTCCTAGGAAGATTGGAGCCGAAATTTGAAGACCTGACTTTGGTGAGATCTATCCTTGCCCCCCTCCCTTGTCTGGACTGGTACCTTTTCCCTGTTGTACTCTGGAGTTGGAGCTCCCCCTTGTCTTTTTTTTTTCCCCCATATTTTTTTTCTCCCTCCCTCGATTTAATAACAGTTTTTAACTTTTCCATCCTCTAATTAACTGCCAACTATCTACTGTTTTTTTTTGTTGTTCTTTTTGGCTTATTGGAAAGGGAGAAAGAAAAAAAAAAAGAAAAAGAAAAAGGGGGGGGGGGGAATGTAAGGAAAAAAAAAAAAATAATAAAAGGGAAAAGGGAAGGGAGAAATCAACTCAAAAAAAAAAAAAAAGACTTCCGGTTCCGGCGCTGGGATGCTAGCAGCGGAGTGAAAGAGCTCCGGCACCCGCTCGTCTTCAAACTAGATCCCCACCGTGTGTGCATACGTGGGAACACTGTTAAAAGTAAAGTTGAAGTCTGCTATCGACTAAAGCACCTGGTGTATGGAGCGGTACCTTCTACGGAGCGGCAGCATTAAGTCCACCATGTCGGCCAGCGCGGGAGATTCGCAAGGCAAGATGGCGGAGCCGTGCGCTTTTACACCTGACCCAGAGATCAGCACTTGTGATGAGGGTGAGTCGCTGTCACCGTTGGCAAAGGGCATCGACTACAAAGCGCTGGCTATAGAAGTGGCAACTTACCTGGCCCCTGATATCAGGGATACGCTGACCAAAACATTATCTGCGTCCCTGCAACAGGTTCATGAAATGATACACCAGCATGATGGCAGGTTAGAGGAGCTGGAGCAGAGAGCACATTCTATTGAAAGCGATACTGCCAGTCATGCCCGCACCCTGAATGAACTGTCCAAACAAAACGCAATCTTAATGGACAGGGTAGAGGACCTAGAAAACAGGTCGAGACGCAGCAATCTGCGCTTGATAGGCTTACCAGAGTCGGTAAAAGCAATAGACGAAGGGTCTTTGCGAAATAGAATTGCCGCGAGCGCTGGGCCTAGAGGGACGTCATAAGGTGGAGAGAGCACATAGAATTGGGCTTATTGAAAATTCACAGTTGAAAAGAGCGGGGGAGACGCACGGTGCGGCCGTAAAACCGCGACAAGTAATTATGAAATACCTTGATTACTGTGATAAAGAAGCCATCCTGAGAGCATTTCGAAATAGGAAAAGCCCCCTCAGAATACAAGGAAATAATGTGCTGCTGTTTGCAGATTATTCAGCGGCGGTTGCAAAGAAAAGAAGAGAGTTCAGCAATGTATGTTCGCAGTTATACCAAAGGAAAATTAAATTCCAGCTAATGTATCCAGCAAAACTGCGCGTTACACATGCAGATGGATCTACGATAATATTTCATGAACCACAGGCGGCTGAGGAAATGCTGGACACTATTCAGAACAGAAGACAGGAGGGGGGAGAGGAGCGCAGACGGAGATCCTCATCACCGCGTCTAGATAGGAGTGAAGGGAGAGACGGCAGGCGAACTCTCAGGATACTAGCCGGGGTCACCATGACAGAGAGAGCCGTTCAGGGACAGACAACAGACGTGCTTCCAGGAGAGAAGGGCGGTCGTATCCGAGGAGGTGACTCTTCCTGTGATGATTTGTGATATGGTTCAACATGATCCACCACCTGCAGTAGCGGGTTTTATTGTTCACAGAGGGTAATATTCCCTTTGGGCCTACATTTTCCACTGATATTGATGAGTGGAGGAAGTTATCAGTTGAAAAGTTTGCCGTTTAAAAACTTACTTGGTTGATAATGTTAATGCTTACTCTGGGGAACAAATGACCTTAGGTAAACTAGGGCCTGAGTAAAGAGGTCGAGTGGGTGCCGCAACCCAGAAAAAAGGAAGTTTAAAAAGTGTAAACTTAGTTAGGGGCTGCTCTAACGGTAAGGGAAGGGAGGTCAAGAGGATAAAGTAGGGAAATTTATCTAGGGGTTTTGGTAAAAGGGCTTAATAACTTTTGTCCACTTTGAAAGTTTTTGGTAATCCGGCTACAAAAGTATTGATATTGAGTAAGATATAAGATGAAAATCATCTCCTGGAACATAAAAGGTCTGAGGTCACCCCATAAAAGATGGATGATTCTCAGGCATTTAAAGAAACTCAAACCTGACTTTGTGCTTCTCCAGGAGACCCACCTAGAGGAGAAGGACTTTGACAGGATGAAAAGGTTGTGGGTGGGGGAAGCATTTGGATCCTCGGCATGTGATAGGAAGGCAGGAGTTTTAACTTTAGTCAATAAACAGCTCAACTGCACGATATTAGGGCATTCTGCTGATACAGAGGGCAGATGGGTACAGGTTCTGATTCAGGTGCAAGATACACAATACAGCATTTATAACGTGTACGGTCCCAATACCAATAATGGTGTTTTCTTTAGTGACTTGGAGTCCAAGGTTTTGGGAGATTCGAACCTTCATAAAATCATTGGAGGGGATTTTAACTCAGTGGTGAGAGGTGCAGAAGACAGAAAGCGAGAGGGTGGTAGGATTGGGATTGATGGGCCACAAGATAATGTGATGCAACCCTTCATGGAGGGAGCGATTCTGGTAGACCCTTGGCGCCAATTACATCCAGATGACCGGGGCTTTACATTTTATTCCAACTCACAGCTCTCATAGTCAAGGATTGACTATATTCTCCTTTCCCTTTCCCTTTCATATAGGGTGGAAGAGGCGGAGATTGGCGACTTGGTTCTATCGACCATGCACCGGTATACATAGAATTATTTGAGTCATTTCCAAGAGGACTAGATTATATTTGGCGCTTTCCTTCTCATTTGAGTGCAAGGGAAGAATTTGTAGAAAAGCTATCCATATGGTGGGAGGAGTACAAGTCTGATAATGAGATACACTTAGATGACCCGCAGCTATTTTGGAACGCATCAAAGGTGGTGATGAGGGGAAAGATCATGGGATATATAGGTAGTATCAAAAAGAAGGTCAGGACAGCGTACTCTAAATTCAAGGGTGACCCGTCAGATATTAATAGGCAGAATTGGTTAACTGAGCGACGTATTTTTGAAAAATGCATGAAGGAAAGGGAGTCGCTGAGACAGTCAGAAATGGAAACAAAGCTATATAAATATGGTAATAAATCCGGGAGGTTGCTTGCAAACCTAGCTAAGGGGATGAGGAACCCACAACATATTGCATTTCTGGTAGACAAAGAGGGGAATGGGAGCCATGACCCTGCGGAAATCAGTAACATTTTAGGTTCCTATTATGAAGCCTTATATAAAGATGAAGCAACGAGTGATCTGACAGACACAATTTTAAATAAGGTGAAGTTACCAAATTTGACAGAGGAACAACTACATACTCTGAATGCTGATATTTCACTGCAAGAATTGCAGGAGGCTATTAGACACTTGGGTAGTTCCAAAGCCCCAGGACCTGATGGATTCACAGGGGAATATTTCAAGGCCCTAATACCTCAGGTTTCTACGGTCCTATTGGAACTATTCAATGATGTCTTTCAAGGTCGTAGGACTTTAGACAAGGAAAATATGTCTTACATCAAACTACTCCCCAAACCAGGGAAAGATCCATCGTCACCGGGCTCTTATAGGCCCATATCTTTAATTAATGTGGATGCAAAATTATTGGCCAAGATTATAGCGGACCGCTTAGCGAAATTTTTGCCCCAGTTAATAGGGAAAGAACAGGTCGGATTTGTGAAGGGCAGGTCATCTGTGACAAATATAAGGACTGTCCTGACAGTCTTGGATCGAATTCAACATCTCCCGGTTAAGGGGGAATTCCCAGCCATGCTCACCTTAGATGCGGAAAAAGCATTTGATAATGTAAGATGGGCATGGCTGGAAGCAGTGTTGGATAAGATGGGTTTTAAAGGGGCATTTAGGGCTTATTTATCTCAGATATATCATAACCCAAGAGCAAGGATATATACTCAAGGCTTTTTGTCTAAACCCTTTCAGCTTCAAAAAGGCACCCGTCAAGGTTGTCCGTTGTCCCCTCTTTTGTTTAATTTAGCGTTAGAACCACTTGCCAGGGTATTGTGTGACTCTAATATTTTTGAGGGCATCAAAGTGGGGGGGTGTAAGGTGAAAGCGGCCTTGTTCGCGGATGACATAATATTATTTTTAGCTCGCCCGAATCAACATCTGGGTAAGATTATGGATTTGCTATATGAGTTCGGGAAATACTCGGGTTACGCAGTGAATAGAAGTAAATGTGAATTGCTTCCGTTGGCCCAAGGAGATGATGGGAGGGGTATCGGCGCAGAGAAATATGGCATCGCTAAACCGTCAACCCAGATTACTTACCTAGGGGTCAAAATAGGGAAATCGCCACATTCCATATATAGGTTGAACTATCCACCTTTGTTTGCCAAAATTAAAAGAGATCTGGACAGGTGGATGAATTTACCTCTTTCCTTAATGGGTCGCTGCCAGCTGATTAAGATGATGGGGGCAGCGAAGCTAATGTATCCTCTGCAGACAATTCCGATTCTTTTACGTCATGCAGATATTAGCGACCTAGAGAAGAAATTTAATCGATTCTTGTGGAGAGGGAAGAAAGTAAGAATTGTGTTAAAAAAGTTGAAACTTAAGAAGGAACAGGGGGGCCTAAATTTCCCAGACTTGAGAGGGTATAATCTGGCGTGCCTCAGCAGACACATATTAGACTGGGCAAATAAGACTACGTTTTACTCGAACCCAGGTGTCGAGAGTCAGCTGGCGGCCCCATGGAACTTGGTAGCCCTCCTCCATACCCAGATGTCAAAACTCCCATATGTAGCAAGAAGGTCTCTTATTCTTCGGGACACAATCATTACCTGGAAAAATGTGAGGAAACTCTTTGGTTTGTCTTATATGTTATCGAAGCACCTTCCTATACAAGGCAATCCTAACTTTCCTCCTGGCTATAGTGAAAAATCCTTTCAGGAATGGGCGAACAAGGGAATTACGAAGTTAGGGGATCTGATGCATGAGAGAGAGACTAGATGGGCATCACTGGATGAGTTAGTAGAAAGATGGGGCCTGCTGAAACCAGCACAATTCTCGTATAGACAGATTCATAGTTATGTGAAAAGTATCATAAGAGATATCTCCAAAGAAGGGCAGAAGAACAAGTTTGACACCTTTCTGGGACACAAGAATAGGTTGTCTATCTCAGAAATCTATAATGTTCTTAGGGCAACCTGGGAAGATCAGTTGGTGGTTAGCTTGTTTAGAAAATGGGAAAGTCAGTTGGAGATGACGGATCTAGAACCCATTGCTCGGTCAGGTATTCAGGCATTATATCGGGCAGTACCTAATGAACAGATGAGAGAAACGCAGTTCAAAATTCTACACAGGGCAATATATGGATTTAATTTTCCATCTTCTCAAGATAGGCCAGATAGAATAACTGCCTGCCCAAAATGTAACTCCCAGGAACAGACCTGTTGCATGGCTTATGGGAGTGTCCTGACGTAGCGAGATTCTGGGCTCAGGTGTCCGCAATTATAAAACAGTTGGGTAATACTTGGTGTATTTTATCACCCCAGTTGGTTATATTTCAGGCTGAAGGGAAAGAAACATCTGATGATGAAAGAGAGAAGGAGAGGAAGGGATTGTCGGCTCTGGAACACAAGATTCTTTTGGAGGCAAAGCGCTGCTTATTAGCACATTGGTTGTTGGTGAATGTTCCCAGCGTTGAAATGCTACTAAATCGTGTGAAACAGTTATTTCTTCTAGAATGGAGAGATGCGAATACAAGGAAAGAAATGTTAGGTAAAAAGTGGTACAAAGTGTGGAGAAGATTTATGGTACATTACATTAATAACTTGGAATACCCCACATTGATGGAGCCCTTTAGACTCACAACTTGGTATTTACAGGAAGATTTGAAGGGTCGATTGGGCATTTTGAAAGTGTGACAGTATGAGTGAATAGCCTTATGGAACTGACCAATAGCTGTTATGATTTCGAGTAGCCGAGACTTTCAAGGTGGACAAAAGCGAGAGGGGGGGGAAGGGGGGCCTGGGGGAGGGGAGAGTGTTTCTAAAGGGGGGGGGGAAATGAAGACAAACAAAATGATAAATGTTTTTCACTGATGTTAATTCTATGAGGATGTGTTCTCCAAAATTTTGCACGGTCAATTGATCATTTTTACAGTCATTTGGAGGGCAAAGAGGGGGGGGGGGGGGGGGAGGGTGAGGGGGGAAAGGGAAAAAACAAAGGGGGTAAAATGGAGGAAAAGTACTTGTATTCTCTTATCTTTATGACAAGCTTCTTTTTTCCCATGCTGTAATTGATATGTCTGATGTAGTTGCTATTCTGAACTGTTTTGTGTACAGTGTACTTGTACCTTTCTTTGAATAAAAATTATAAAAAAAAAAAAAAAAAGAAGAAACAAAAAGGGGAAAACGAGGTACTAAGTATAAAAGAGAAAGGAGGAAAAAAAAAAAGAAAGTGGAGGAAAATGGCCCCTAAATAGGATAGACGATCAACAGACTCGATGCCGTTCAAGCCAGGACAGAAACAAATAGAGTCTGCTAAAATTGATAAATTCTTAAGGTCACCGAACTTAAACACCAGGTCTGGTCAAAAGGGAAAGCAAGATGTTGATGCAAAAAAAAAATATCGCTGAGTTTAGATCGGAGGATACACACGAGGGAGATTCGGATAATGGAGACGGGGAGAAGCAGGTAAAAGGCTCCTCTCTAGTAGAGGAGATTTTACTGATTGTTAAAAATTATGGAAAAGCGATAGAAAATATTGCTATACAATTAGGGTCAGTACAGTCAGATATACTGATTATAAAAGATGATCTGATCAAGATTCGCGATAGAACTGAACTAAGGAATTGGAAATCACAGTAAATAAACTGGAACAAGAAGTGAAAATGTTAAAGGCTGAGAACAGTACAGTAAAAAAGGACTACAACTATCTGAGAAAAAAAAAAAAAACGGTGGACCTTGAGGATAGGTCAAGAAGATGTAATGTATGAATTTTGGGCCTAACAGAAATCCCTGATGAAAAAAAAAATCTGGCAATCCATAATTTTTGATAATTTCGGGAAGGAATTTTTTTCGGCTCTGTTTCTAATTGAAAGGGCCCACCGAATCCCCGGTGGTAAATCGATCCTGGGGAACCCCCCGAGAACTGTAATAATTAAGATGCTTGCAGCTTGTGATAGAGACATGATCCTAAGACGTGCACAAGATGAGTCTCTGATTTCATACAATGGGTGTAAACTTTCCTTTTATCCAGATTTCTCAAAAGAAGTTCAAGATAAGAGACGTACCTTCCTAGATGTTAAAAAAACGCCTTCAGAGCAAGGACATTAAGTATTCTTTTTTGTACCCAGCCAAATAAAGGCTTGTACATAAGAAAACAGTACTTTTTTTTTTACACTCCAGAGATGGCCACGGATTGGTTAGACAGGAATGTTGACTGAAATATGTTTCCTTCCTTGAGATTTCTACTTTTTTTCCTGGATGGAGATCCGGCTGGGGGAGTGATGGTCCTAGTTAAGAGGTCTGTTTTTTTTCCAATTACAGACCAAGGGGGATATGTGGTTTCTGGGTGGGGGGAGGCATTGGGAGGAGCTGGAGGAGGGGGATGGAGGGTAGGGGATCCTGCGATGCATCTAACATTGAAGTGCGGAACGGAGTGAATCTCGAGGAGGATGGTACCTGGAGAATTTAGGTTTAAGTAATGATTACAAGAATATTTACATGGAATGTTCGGGGTTTAGGGGAGAAGGTAAAAAGACAGGCGGTATTGGATCTGGTAAAGAGACATCTGCCAGCTATTGTCTGTTTGGTTGAAACTCATATCTCACAGGAGAAGATACCCCAACTTGGGGGGAGGTGGGCTACACAGGTGTATAACGCCACAAATACTACTTACTCCAGAGGAGTTACAGTATTGATTCACAAACAGATCAACTTTTTATGCCTTGCATCCTCTATAGATAAATAGGGGATTTTCCAGGCAGGCATTGAATTGTTTGTTGTCTTTTGTGGACCAGTGGCCTGATTGTTTGCTGATAGTCAATGAGGATTTTAATTGTGTGATGAATCCAGAGGTAGACAGGATCTCTACTGGAGGGAATGGGTCCAGGGATCCCCCTTGGCTTGTTTTTGCCAAGAGGTGGGCCTCGTGGATGTCTGGGAGTATCTATTTAGAGAAAAGAGAGCTTTTTCCTGTGTTAGTAAATCTGGAAGCTCTGTCTAGAATTTACCTGACCTTGATAAATAAAGGCTAAATTGTGTTAGACGTATGAAATACAAGGCCAGATCCGTTTCAGACCATGTCCCCTTCTTAATAGAGCTATGTATGCCAGGAAATGACTTTAGAGTGAAACCCCCATTTAGACTGAACCCCCACTGGCTAGTGATAATAGATAATCATAATCAGATAGAAAAGGAAATGATCTCTTTTTGGGAGAGGAATTATGCCTCAGCTAAATCTCAGTACATTTGGGATGCGTTTAAAGCATTTATGAGAGGGATCTTCATTAGTACTATCGCAAATTTGCGCAAGCAGTATGCGATGAAGGAGAAAGAACTAGAGGAAGCAGCCGCTGAAGGAATGGCTAGGTATGCTAAGGTGAAAACGGTTGAAGATAGAATATGCAGAGGACAAGCCAGGCTTTTTCTGACTTCCTTCTGGATAAAGCACAACAGAAGTTGTTCTTTAGAGGACAAAAGTATTTTTCAGAGGCAGGTCGTCCTGGGAAGATGCTGGCTAGAGTAATAGCAAGCCAGGATCCAAAGAAAGAGATCCGTAGTATACGTATGTCTGATGGTACTATGGTGGAAGATCAGGAGGGAATAATAGAAGTATTTATAAAATATTTCAGTGAATTGTATGAGGCAGAGAGTGTCCTCTCAGATGCAGCAATTGACTCGTACTTGGACTCTATTTCCCTTCCGGTTCTTACAGATGGGCAAAAGGAACGTTTGGAGATGGATTTGTCTCCCCACGAGATAGAAGATGCAATGAAGGCCTGTTCCGGTAACTCTGCCCCTGGATTGGATGGACTCCCGTATGAGTTTTATCGTAGATACGGGGAGATTGTTCTTCCCCATTTGGGGAGAACACTCTCTGACTCAATAAAAGAGGGAGACCTCCCAGAAACAATGACAGAGGCTGCGATAATAGTAATATTAAAGAAGGGTAAGGACCCTAGTGAGCTGGGATCTTATAGACCGATTTCCCTCCTTAATACAGATGTTAAACTTTATTCTAAATTTTTTGCTACGAGGCTATCTAGTGTTATGTCATCAATTATACATCCAGATCAAAATGGCTTTATTCCCAATAAGGGGACTCATTATAATCTACACCGTCTTTTTGCTAATATACAGACTGCTGGGGGGCCTGCACGTTCTATTTTGTCTATAGATGCGTCTAAGGCTTTTGATAGAGTTGAGTGGGGATTTCTTTGGAGAGTGCTTCATAGGATGGGCTTTGGCCCTAGGTTCATTAACATGGACATCCCTGGCGAGTGCCCCATGTCTAGGGGCACTCGCCAGGGATGTCCACTCTCTCCTCTTCTATTCGATATTTATATCGAACCTTTGGTTGCCAGGGTAAGACAAGATCCTAGGATATTAGGCTTTGGGGTATTGGGAACGGAAGATCGCATTTCTTTATATGCTGATGATATTTTATTTTATGTCCAACAGGCAAAGCCTACTCTCCTAACTATTATGCAAACAATAAATTCTTTTGGAGAAGCCTCAGGTTTGGAGGTAAATTGTGATAAAACTACGATTATGCCACTAGATACCACAATGACGCCCTTAGATAAATTATTATTTCTCAAGGATAGTCCTATGAACACTTTGAAAATCGCTGAATCCTTTGAGTATCTCGGCATTACAGTCTCCCCTAGTGTGAAAGATTTCATTCCGCTTAACTTGATGCCATTGATAAATAAGTCAAGGTTAAAAATAACAACATGGCTTTGTTTATCTTTATCAAAGGCAGGTAGAATATCTTTAGTTAAGATGGTGATTCTCCCTCAGCTACTCTATCTCTTTAGGAATTCACCAGTTTGGATCCCAGATAGGTATTTTAAGGTGATCGAAAGAATTATTAATGATCTACTCTGGGGCAGGAAACGGGTTAGACTTAAATTAGAGCATTGGTATAAGCCCCTGGAGAGTGGAGGAGTCAATCTCCCTTGCTTCAAGGGATATTTTTTAGCTGCACAGTTTTGTTTTCTGCGTGAATGGAAAGATAGCCCACTTTGCAGGGACTTAGTTAACAGATCTCCATATGATAATTTTTTTACTCTTCTGGAGTCTGGTCAATTGACCAACTCCGATAAGGAATTTAAATTAGCCAGGAGTCTTTTTGTGAAGTCATGGCAGGCTATTAGACTATGTTGTGGAGTGAAAGGCTCACTAGGATGCACTCCTTTATGGTATAATCAGCATTTCAAAACTTTAGATGCACTAGCTAAGGAACAATATTGGCAAAAAAGTAATATTGTATATTTGACACAGGTAGTAAATAATGGAGTTATTATTTCTTTTTTAGAACTATCACAGAGAGAAAAAGCACAGAAATTATTATGGTTTCGGTATTTACAGTTAAGATCGGCACTTTTGAGTATACAAGAAAAAAATAGGCTTCAAATACACACTTTAACACAATTTAATGAATGGATAGGGAACTAGGACCATAAGATGACGATTTCTCACCTTTATAAAAATGTATTAATAAATCGATTTTGAGATGCTTCTCTCAGAGGACTTGGAAAAATGAGTGTCCAATGGTTTATTTGGATGACCAGGAGAAGGTAACTCTGAACCTGAAATTGGTTTCACATAATTTTAATCACGTGGTGGTTCAGTTTAATATTCTACATAGACTTTATGTTACACCTCTCTGGCTTAATAGATGTGGGATTAGGAAATACTCTAATTGCCCCAGGTGCAATGTCCCTGAAGCGGACTATCTGCATATGTTTTGGTCCTGTGCAAAGAAAAATATGTTGATAAATGTTAGTAATGATATTTTTATACAATGTGTATTGTTGAATGTTCCAAACAGTTTTTTGGGCCACACCTAATGTTTTTGCTCTCTCTCTGATGGGTTTGTTTTGTTTTTTCAGCTTGCTTCACTGATAGTGACAGCTCTTTGGATCTCATCTTGAGAGTTGACAGCAACAGATTCCAAATGCAAACAGCACACTTGAAATGAACTCTGGACCTTTTTATCTGCTCATTGTAATTAGGATAATGAGGGAATAACACACACCTGGCCATGGAACAGCTGAGAAGCCAATTGTCCCATTACTTTTGGTCCCTTAACAAGTGAGAGGCACATATGCAAACTGTTGTAATTCCTACACCGTTCACCTGATTTGGATGTAAATACTCTCAAATTAAAGCTGACAGTCTGCAGTTAAAGCACATTAGTTTCATTTCAAATCCATTGTGGTGGTGTATAGAGCCAAAAAACTTAGAATTGTGTCGATGTCCCAATATTTATGGACCTGACTGTATATAACGATTACATTTATTATTTAAATGTGACTCAACTCACCATAATGCAGAATCAGTGGGAGCACTGGGCTTGCTTCTGTGTAATGAGACAGTTTCATCTAGGGGTGATGGGCGACAATGACACCCGAAGTGTGTTCCTTATGTCCCGTCTACTCTGTAATCTTGTTTTGGTTGCGGTTACAGCAGAAAACCCTGCTTCACAAAGATAGGAAGTTGGAAATGGCAGCAGAGTCTTCAGCGCTTTTGTGGAGATCTCAGGATGTTCTGCTTTGTCTTTAATCCAGAACGTTGCGAGATTTGACGTCTCAAACATACTTTTAAGGCCACCATCATTTGCAATCTCAAGCAGTTGGTCTTCTAGCACAGACAAGGTTGCCTCACCAGGCATGTTCACAAATGGGTCACGGATCCATTCCTTCCTAGTTCGCGGGTCTTGTGCGTTATTTTCCAACCATACAAACTCTTTTAAAAGCTTACCAATACGCAAAATTCAGAGTATATGCATGGCGATTAGGGAAATAAGTATATGTCTCATCAGATCATGCAGAGTAAAGCGGCCCAATTTGTCTCCTCTATTAAGACGAACAAGGGAACGTTTGTTTCCTCTACAGATGCTATAGCAGAGGAGTTCTGCTCCTTCTATAAAAACTATAGTATAATCTTGATAACGTCCCTGGAATGTCATCAAATAAGCCCAGTGAGTCTGAAAGAGTGAGACAAATATACCAATTTTTAAATGCCCTAAATCTGCCCAAATGCAGTCCAGAAGACTGCTCCTCTTTGTTAAAACCATTTACAGATGAAGAGGTCCAAAAGATTATCAAAAGAATGCCTCTAGGTAAGGCCCCGGGTCCAGACGGCCTACGGAAAGGATACTACAAGAAGTTCCTACCCACTTTAATCCCACACTTAACTAAGTGGTGTCATGCTCTTCCAGAAGGAGAAACTCCCCCAAAACAAATGCTGGAAGCCACAATCACCATAATCTCCAAGGAATGTAAAGATCATCGTGAATGTGGCAATTATAGGCCTATTTCTTTGCTTAACCTCGATATAAAAATATGGGCCAAATTATTAGCGTCTAGACTTAATGTTATAACCCCACAGATAATCAACAAGGAAGAGAAGGGAATTTTCAATCCTGTTGACTTATCAATGCTATTTCTTGGGCTAAGAGTAAATCATAGCCTCTCGTGCTCTTAAGCACAGACGTAGAGAAGGCTTTTGACTAGGTTGACTGGCTCTACTACGCACAGCGCACTCGCCACAGGTTTGGAATTCCCGAATCGTTTATACAAGCGATCGTGTCCTTATATCATGCCCCTAGCGCTATAGTGAGGGTTAATGGTATATATCTAGACCGTTTAACATCACTAACGGGACTCGGCAGGGGTGCCCCCTATCCCGTTTTTGTTTATATTAGTGATGGAGACATTACTTCAGGCGTTCCGTGACAACCCATTTATCTGAGGCCTGTCAATAAATACAGTCGAACATAAGTGTGTGGCTTTTGCGGACGACTTAATGCTCTTGATAACAAATCCTTTCCTCATGTCCTAGATCTCTTTTCCACTTTTGGATCTTTATCTAACTTTAAGATAAATTACTCTAAATCAGTAGCTATGCGTGTGGGGCTATCGTCCCGAATGACACATTTCCTCAAAACATCTTATCCCTTTAGATGGAGTGATGACTCCCTAACATATCTGAGAATAGAACTCACTGATCCCTCCAAGCTGTATAGATCCAATTACTTTTTCTCCTGAAGAAGATTCAGAATCAGCTACAATCCTTATCACTTCCATGGGTTTCCTGGATAGGCTGAATAAATCTACTCCAAACGTACATAGTTCCAAAGTTGCTGTATCTTCTTCAAATGGTCCCTATCGATCTCCCTCATTCATTCTTCAGAAGAGTTAGACAGATTTTTACTTCCTTGTGAAAGAATAAAAAACCTAGATTAGCTCACGATAGGTTAATTAAAACCCGCACGCAAGGGGGATTTGGTCTGCCAGATTTAAATTACTACTACAAAGCGATAGTTAAAAAGATGGTTACAATTATGCATCCCTAAATATCGAACACTGGGTTCCGATATTGAGCTTGTACTATTGTCTGAGAAACAATACACAGGGCTTTGGGGCATTGTTACTCCTAATGTAACGCCACCAGGAATATCCAAGGGCCTTTACCTGAATATCTACAACATCAAATCTGTTGTAAATCTTTTAAAAACACAGAGAGGCACATTAGGCCACATCATGTGGTATTGCCCGCTAATTTCCCCCTTTTGGGACCATTTTGGAGCACAAAATAAACGAGATCTGTAATTCTTCGACAGTGCTCTCTCCTCAATCAGTACTTTTATGGCTTCCCTCAAAAAAGTGGCAGCTGTCGTTGTTTGACTTACCGACCCTTTTAATTCAGACAGCCAAGTTGTTTATTCCTCTAAACTGGTTAAATGCCTCACCTCCCTCACTGGAGAATTGGTTCGATAAGATTAATCAGATGTATTTTATGGAGGAATTGGCAAGCTGGGCTACCAGGTCTCATTCCAAATTTCTAAGGTTGTGGAAACCGTGGATAGTGTTCCGTGAATCAGGGAAAGGGAATTAGGCATTGTCCCTCATAACCTACACCACCTCAGAGAGGTAACCTCTAACATTTGAATCATTGACACTTGACTAGTCAGTTGCCTTTAACTTCTAGTACCTTTGTAATGCAACCTTTTCACATGCAAGGTTTCATAGTTTTATTGGTTCACGTAGCTATGATTTAATGTAAAATTTCTCTGATGTTATACTCTGTGGTCGTTCTCCAATCTTGAAAACGTTTTGCACTGTTTAATACCATGGAGCACTGTGCTATAAAATGTTATTAGCTCATTTATCATTTTCCCCTTCCTCCTCCACCCCCCCCATATTTCTTTTAATTTTCCTTATCCCCCCCCATAACTCCACCCCCGATCCTTTATCTCAAACATTTCAGCTCATTCTGTGATGTGTTCTTCAAAATGTAACAATTACTATATACTTTTGTTAAAAAAAATAAAAACGCTTTTAAAAGCTGCGATAGGTGAGCGTGCAGCAGCTGGGAGAATGAAGGTACAGGCTCAGTCTCTTTCAAAATCCCTGTTAATGTTTGAAACATGTCAAATATCCCTATTTTCACTCGCCGTCCCCACAATTCCAGTTTCGCTTCGAATGCAGCCAATTTATCTGCCAACTTGAAGACAATGGTCATTCTCCCCAGAAGTGACAGATTGAGGTCATTGGGGAAGTTGAATATGTCACACAAGTAAGAAAGTTTAACAACCCATTCTTTACTACTGAAACGTGCAGCAAGCGGTGATTCTTTTTCTAAAAGAAAACTATGAAGCGGCTCTCGTAACTCAAACTCTTGCCAGAGATCTTCCTCTAGAAAGCCACCTCACTTCTGTATGTAACAAAAAGACATTTGTGCTCCGTGTCCATCTCCCCACAGAGCTGCTCGAACAGACGTCAGTTAAGCGCATGTACTTTGATGTAATTTATTACTTTAATCACATCTTTCAAAACGCTGTCAAGTTCGGGTGACATTTTTCGGCTAGCCAGCAATTCTCTATGGATGACAGTGCATAGACTCACATTCAGGCATAACCTCTTTGACCCGAGTAGTTAAACCAGAAAGCCGTCCAGTCATGGCAGCGGCTCCGTCTGTGCAGACACAAAATGACCAGTTTAGTTTTCCTGTTATATAATCATCCAAAGACTTAAATAGCTCTGCAGCTGTGGTGTTGGTTGTCAACAATAATGCACATAACATATCCTCATGCACATGCTCCTGAAAAAAATATCCCACAAAAACAAGCATTATTGCCTTGCTGTCAACGTCAGTAGACTCATCAACTTGGATTGCGTACCATGGTGACTCATTAATACTCTCTAACAATTGTACCTCAATGTCCTCTGCTATTTCATCAATTAGTCTAGTTATGGTGCTAGCCAAAAGAGGAACCTGTGCTGCTAACTGCAGCCTCTTCTAAAAGCTCACGGCGGATGTCCTTAGCAGCAGGCAGGATAAACTCTTCACCAATAGTAAAGGGCTTCTTAGCCTTGGCAATGCGCATTAATTACTGTGATGCTGTACAAGGAATGGGCATCGCAGTGCGCAGGCGCGGGATCTTGGCGAAACAAGAAGTAAGTAGATGGGCGGTCAGAGGGAAAGGATGGGCGGGCAGAGGGAAAGAATGGGCGGGGGGAAACGACGATAAGGCTGAGCTAGCTGGGCACCTACAAGGGTAACGCCGCCCCTGGGCACTTGCGAGCCCTCATTTGCATATGCTACTAAGATGTTTTTTGCCGGTTTTATAAGTCCAGGATTGCTCATAAAGGTAACGTTTTTATTAACTGTAAGGCTGCTATAAAGCTATGGGAAGGGTTAAAAAGGTGAAACTTTGATGACAGACTCCCTTTAAGTAGGACTCTTGGTATTTTCTTTTAAATGCAGCTTTTTTTTTTTTTTTTGCAGTGTTGGAGGGTTCTGCTGTCTCATCATTGGGTCTTTCTCCCTTTTCAAAGAAACCCTGCAGCAATGTTTGTTTTTTACTCATTTTACAAGGGTTAATTAGCTTGTGGCTTTATTTTATCAGTGCGTGGAGTGCACAAGTGAGAAAAAATTAAATCTAATATGTCCACTTGTTACGGTTCCTCCCCTGAATATAGCTGTTTTTTTTATTAGCCCCTCAGTTCTTCTGCTACAGCCCCTGTTCCTTTTTCGCACCTAGTATGTATTCACTTGATTTATACACAGGTTCAACGGCACTATTCTTGTTCTCCTGTTTGGCGCATGGCCCTAATAAATCCTGCTGTTTGCCATACGGCCATGGCCGGGCAACGGCCGTGTGCATGAGGGCTTACGCTGGGTTCACACCTGAGCGTACTCTGTTGCGCTCTGTATGCACGATTTTATCGGGCGCTTACATACGTGGCTCCGGAAACAAGCAAACGCCCATTGTCGCGCGTTCCTGGAAGTCTACGTACGGGAACGCGCGACATTACGCCCCAAAGAAACTCCTGTACTTCTTGGGGCGTAGGGTGTTTTACAGCGCGTTCGTATGCACTGTAAAACACTCAGGTGTGAACCCAGCCTTAGGCAGATGGAGATGAAAAAATTGCAAATTGGCAGGGTGTCTGCTGTTTTTAAAGTCAATATCGCAGAGTCATACAGTGGTAGGGTAGTCAGTGGATAATCATGCTAAGTGTAACTATTGGGAGGATAAATAAAAAATGGTGGATTACTGATCCTTCTCCTCACACGTGCCCAGCCCACACTGAGTGTTTGACCATCAAAATGGTGGATTATTAATCACACACCAAGTGTTTGAATATCAAAATGGTGGATTACTATTGATCCTTCTCCTCACACGTGCCCAGCCAAGCACACCGAGTGTTTGAACATCAAAATGGTTGATAAACCCCTGTATCATACAGGGCGCTGGTGGGGATAAAGCACTGCAGCTTCAGCTTCTGTGCTGGAAAAAGCGGAGCTGCCTGAAGTGAGTGACTGAGTCTCAGAGCCCTCCTCTCCTCTCTTCCACAGTGGTGCTGATTGGGGCAGGACCAACCCGCCATTTTGAGGTTCAAAAACTTGGTGTGCTGGGCACCTGTTAAGGGAAGGATTAATAATAATCCACCATTTTGATATTGAAACACTTGATGTGCGATTAATAATTATGATACACCATTTTGAGGGTCAAACACACTTTGTGCTGGGCACCTGTGAAAAAAGTGGCAGAGCAGGCAGAGAGAGAGACTGAGGCAAACAGCAGCCATTTCAGTCAGATTAGAGCCAAAACTGCAGAATGGCTGTAATCTGACTAATTTGGCTGCTGCAGGCCTCAGTGAGTCTCTCTGCTGCTCTGAGTGCATCTCACTCACACATCCCACTACCCTGCCCTGCTGCCCCTCAACATTCATGAAAATTTACTATTGATGGAGCTTTGGCTGCTGCTAGTCCTCCTCCTTGCTGCTTTCTTAGTTGCCACTAATAATCTGCAGCCGTCCACAGACCTAGCCGAAGCTGTGCTGGCACTGAAGACTGGGGACGGGCACATCGGCGCTGGTGGGGATAAAGCACAGAAGCTTCAGCTTCTGTGCCGGAAAAGGCGGAGCTGCCTTAAGTGAGTGACTGAGTCACAGAGCCCTCCTCTCCTCTCTTCCACCGTGGAGCTGATGGGGGCGGGACCAACCCGGCTGTTTGAGTCTGCAGCAGGCAGCGGTAAGTGAAGTGCTGCAGATATGTAATTTGCTATTACTGTAGCGCAAGTAGGTAGGAACAGTGGAGTGGGTGAAGGTCAGGTCTTTACTGCTTCCTACCTGACGTGAACCTATACACTGCAATACTTCTGCATAGGAACTTACACTAATTCTATTATTTGCACAGTTCTGAATAGAGGGAGGCCCCTCCCTCTGTCTAATCGCTCAGATACCATAGTCACTATTGACCATGGTAGTTGAGAGATTAAATTGCTGGGATCAGAGTTATCTTTGATCCCAGTAAGTAAGAGCAGGGAGTGCCAGCAGTAGGATACTACACAGCTCCATCCACCAACCATGCAGTACCAGAACTGGTTACTGCAGCAATGTTCCACTGCAATAATATGCCAGAGCCTGTACTAGGCTTATTACTTGTATATTAAAATTCAGGCCAGCAGGTGGCATCAACAAATTGTTATATACCGATCTTTGTATACAGTAATGGATATAATTAGAGATGAGCGAATTTCATCTTATGAAATTTGTTCACGCTGCGTTTGGTGGTAAAAGCAGAATTAAAGAAAAGCAGAAAGAGGACTCCCCTGCATAACGGAAACGGGACGGATCCGTTTTGCAGCCCACAGACTTCTATTATGACGGAATGAATAACGGAATGCCTCTAAAGGCATTCCGTCATACAATTGTGTTATGGTCCGTGGTAACGGAATCCATAATGCAATTCCCCTTTTACCACCAAACGAAGCGTGAACGAATTTCAAAATATGAAATTCGCTCATCTGGAGATATCATACCATTACTTTATACAAATTGCAGTATAATGATTGCAAGATGGGCTCCACTTGGTGGCGTAAAAAAGTCTAAATTATTATAAAAATAATAAAATATGAATGCATATCATCTCCCCTTTCCCCAAAATCAAAATAAATACAAAAAATTAACATCATAGGCATCCCTGCATCTGAAAATGCCTGTACTATTAAAATAAAATAAAATCCCGGATGGTGAATGGCGTAACAGGGGGAAAAAAAAATATAAATATATATCATTCGCCATTTTTTTTCATGACTTCACCTGGAGGGTTGGCAGTTGTCTGCTGGGGTCCTTAG
Source organism: Bufo bufo (assembly GCF_905171765.1). NCBI lineage: Eukaryota > Metazoa > Chordata > Amphibia > Anura > Bufonidae > Bufo > Bufo bufo. Next base: position 439,858,705 of record NC_053393.1, on the reverse strand, counting down.
TGCGGTAGTTTCCAGCAGTGTGTACCCTAGGACAGCGCCAACCGCCGGACCGGGCCCTGGAAAATTGTTTGCCAGGCCGCGGCAAAAGGGCCCACAGTTGCACACATACGGAAAACTCACTGGTGTGAAAGGGGCCTTAGGCCTCTTTCACACAAGCGAGTTTTCCATCCGAGTGCGATGGGTGAAGTGCACTGAATTCTGACATTCATTTCGATGGATCTATGCACATGAGCATTGTTTTTTACGCATCATTTCTGTGTTGTGCGAGAATCGCAGCATGTTCTATATTCTGCGTTTATCATGCTGCACTGGCCCCATAAAAGTAAATTGTTGACCTCTGCCAAAGAAGTAATGCCCTTGAAATTAGCGTTTCAACACACCAGTAAGTGAAGAAAGTTTACATGTTGGGAGTCGTAGTTTTACCACAGCTGGAGTGCCGTAGGTTAGCCATCACAGGGTTGACAAATGGTGTATTTTTATTTTCTTTGTGGGTCGGATGTGGACCCATTAATTTCAACGGACCCGCAAAAATGGGGACAGTATATCGTGTGCTGTCCACATCTGTATCTCCATGAGGCAGTTCCACAAAATAGATAGAACACGTCCTATTCTTGTCCATTATGTGGATAAAAATAGGTAGTTCTACAAAAGGGCTTGCAGAAAGTGCAGGATGCACAGGCCAGTATTGTGTTTTGAAGACTGCAAAATGGATACGGTTGTGTGCATGAGGCTTAAGACACAGGGGCCCCGTGCAGCTGAACACGCTGCACAAACACTGTGTCCTCACCTGATTGATGCTGTAATCTGTGGGATTTGGCAGTCGTGTGCCATGTGGAGGTGGTGTTATGAAGGCTGACTTTTTGTTTATGCGCTGAAATACATACAGGGTTGTAGATCAGTTTGCCAAATACAATTTGAATCATCTTATGTACATGAATCCATTATTTTGATATGAATTGTGAGTCAAATATTACGTTACATATTTGTTTATTTAACATTATTGGCAGAGGAGTTCGTTTTAGGCCCCCCTCCTCCCCTGTAAAGTCTTCTTAATCCCTTTGAGAACCAGGACAAATTTTTTGCCTTGAGGACATGAACACTTTTTTTTGCCTTTGTATTCTGTTCTGTTACTTATAATTTTTTTTTACTCTTGATACACGTACAAATATACATTAGAGGTTAATTTCGATTTTTGGGGGGAAAAAATAAATCTGACTGACTTTTTTGTTATTACCCTTTTATGTTGCTTACAGATCATAAATGTTATAATGTATTTCATGTGTTGTTAAAGTTGTGAGGGTACAAAAATGTGTACATTATTGTTTGTCTTGGAATTTAATGCATTTAATTTTTTTTTTAAGTGGGCTTTTTAGGCTTCAGGCAGAGAAGTTTACCGGAATGTCTACTTGCTCCATTAATTAGAAATAATAAATACATAAAATATATCATCATGGAATCAAACATTAATTAAACATAACTCACATTTTATTATACTCCATAAAATATACAGGAATTTCAATGTACTGAAGGAGTGCAGGTAAATACAGTATCCAAGCAGTCACTATTTCTATGTACATGCCGATATTGTCTTAAAAGGGGAAAAAAAAAAAAAATCACAAAATTTTCAAATAGATCAAAATACTGTCACATTCTGTTCATAAAACCAGCAGATCATTTACAATTTAAGTTTTCCAGTTTCACATTACAGAAAAAAGGAGAAAAAAAACCTTTTTTTTTGCTTATAGTTGGCCTGGAAAAAAACTTTTATGGCAAACTGAAATAGTAAAATGCAGTTCATTCATGAAGGCATTAAATATACTTTCTGAAATGTGGTATCAATTTGTAGGTAATAAATTCTGTGTTCAAATCTAAACCTTTGTATTAAAGTTTTTTTTTTAATTTTAATTCAAGAACTTTTTATATCTCTAGTCGAGAAATACAAATAAATATGCAATAAATAAAAGTAATTCACATTATTGAAGAGAATTGTTTCCACCCTGCCCCTAAGGACCAGCAAAGAAGAAGAAAAAAATAAATAAATGGTGACTGAAGTTCCATACCTCATTATGTATCAGTAGATTTAGGGGTCTTTCACACTAGCGTGTCTCTTGCGGGAATCGCGCTCCGTGTGAGAGAGGGATTGTGCGTTCTGGACTTAGGTAGTGCACAGCATTATGACTGATAATGCTGTGTGCCTCTGCCTGACCTTTCTGTAATGTAATCATACTGACATAAAGCTGTCAGTATGATTCCGTTACAGAAAGGTCACGCAGAGGTACACAACATTATTAATCATGATAATGCCGTGCGCTTCTAAGTCCAGAACGCATGATCCCTATTTCACATGGAGCGTTATTCCCACAATAGACACGTTCGTGTGAAAGAGCCCAATTACTGGTGATCAATGCTAGGTTAAAACATTTAGGGGGTCATTTATTATCTAGAAATACACATGTATTAGGTGTATTTCTACGACTTTTCACCACTCACACAAGGTCTATAAAAAAAAAAAAAAAAAAATAATGGTTTAAATGTAAGCCAGCAAGGGAGATTGCTTACATTTAGACTGGCGCTGGATCCACCAAAGTTATGTAGAGGCCGGCGCCTCTTCATAAGTTCGGTGGATCCACCGCCAGATAAAGGGGGGGGGGGGGGGCTAAAACGCCAGTCTTAATAAATGACCCCCTTAATTTAAATTAGTTTCACAACTGGATTTGATGCCCATTAACAAGAGGATCTTTAACCAAAGCAAACCCTGGAAAAAGGCCATGCAAAATAGTAAAAAACAAAGCCCACTCAATGAGCAGAAAGATGTCACGATGCACCCTACTTTTAACCAATCAGTTTAGAGGTCTCTCTCTGCATATTGCACACAGGGTTTTCACAGAGATATCTTAATTTCATCTGTCAGGTTCCTCACGCTGGACAGCTGCAGTTTAGCAGTGATCTTTCTTTAATAAAAAAAAAAAAAAAAGAGTTCTCTCCTGGATTAAGTGGTCAAATTAAAATGTAAAATTCTGTTGATCCTGCAGATGTTTTATTGTGTAAATCTGGTCATAAATCTGAGATAACAGTCAGCCAAATGTTAGCAACTCGCCTGATCCCTATCTGACCCAACATCGCTAGTCGGGGAGAGTCAGCTCCGTACACATTTGATGATCGGCCAAACCTGACGAAATAGGTTCAGCTGACCTAGATCCAATGTGTATGGCCAACTTTAGTAAAAGAAAATAACTGGTTACTGGAGAGGCAACTCCCCAAACCTCAGCTTCCTACACTCATGTAAGTGTGGCATGGGAAGTTTAAGGGGTGCCCCAGAACAGATTATAGCATATATCCTGGATATGCAATAAGTCTGGTTGGTTGATGATTAAGAGAACAATAGGGACCAATAAACCCACATCACCCATAGACTAGAGTTAAAGAATTAGGCTTTAAAAGGCTTCTCCAGAATTCAACAGGTTCCACCTAGAATAGGACATCAATATCAGATTTCAGGGGTCAGACACCACGCACATCAGCTATTTGGAAGTAACTCTGGCACCAAAAGTACACAGCTCTGTCCACAGCTGTGTAGTGGCCAGAACTGGTTATTGCAGAGCTTCTCTTATTCACTTCAGAGGAAGCTTTACCGTCCACTACACAATGGACGAAGCAGTAAAGTTCTGGAAACCAGGCTTATTGGCATAGGGTGGGGAGTCAGCTCCCACCAATTTGATATTAATGACCATTTGTTAAACATTGGAAGGCGCCAGGATACTACGAAGGAGAAAATGGCTTGTAAATTTGAAGCAACTCAGTGAGGCTGGGTTTATAAATTTCAGCATAAACAAAAGAATGCCTGTAAGCCCAGCCTTACGGATCTACAAAATATTTATTAGTACACAACAAAAGCTAGTGCAGTAACTAACGCTGGTAAGTGTGTGTACCTGGCTGTTACTCAGTCCATACTAAACAGCCCTCAGAAGTTACCATACCAGTATATACACACACACAACAGATTTTTATATTTTTTTTTTAGCACGTGTGATTGACCTTTAGTTTAGTATTGATAGTTCTATTTAACAAAAACGCCAAATATGATAGTCAGGGAAAGAAAAGGCGGCTAAAGGTACTCTTACAAAAGTAATACGGTACCCTTTCATTCCCCCTACAAGGCCGGTAAACATTCAGTTCTTTAAGCCAAATCCTGGAGTGGTTTCACACGGGAGAGGAAATAAAAAGATTGGATTTAACCTTTTCCTTCCTGCTGGATCCACTTCTGGCTTTGGCTCAAAAACGCATAAAAAACGGCACCAAATGTGTGTTTCCTGCCTTATGTTTCCAAACCCGGAGCTGCCATGGTTGTACTGAACCAAACTTTTTGAATTCTACGGTGACCTAGTATAATTTTACCTTCCAACCCTTCCTGAAATAATGTAAAAAGAGTAACAGAATCACAGAGAGCTCACAATCGGTTAAAAAAAGATGGAAAATAAAGGTCAACTTGGGCATCTAATCATAGTCAATGACTAACTAGGCAGACATTATGCTGGTTTGCAGTGGTTACGAGCCTTCAAAAATTACTTCACATTACAATAAAACGTCTGCCGTTCGTGTCCAGTCATAATTCATTTTTCAGATTTTATTTTAACTTGAGACTAAATGAACATGAGGAATCCTGCCACATACGTTCATTATTGGGAACATGCCACTAGAGCCACTTAAAAGCCGTAACAGAAAAACACGACAATTATTGATTCCTCATACAACATTATCCAATGTCATAACAGTGAACAGCAAGGAAAAGTTTAGACAAATCGTCCTGTTCGACTTCTGCTATCCAAAAAGAAAAGAAATTCTATTCTGGACAAATTTCTCGGCATGGACAGAAACAAGACCTAGAAACAAAAAAAAAGATTAGATGCACAGTTCTAGATTAACGGATTCCAGTCAATTTACATTCAAAAACCATTTGAAGAAATAAAAAAGTTATTTGGTCCTTTGGCAAACGGATGTACACACAATGCCAGATGTACCAAATTCATTTATTGCCATCAAAATTGTTTTATTTTATTTATACAAGGTTTATTATAGTGTTTCCTGTACAATATAGTAGGAGTCTGCTGACTGGTCTGCTATGCCCCGCATTATAAAAGATCCTCTCGACACGGACAATAAAACTTTAAATAAAACAGTAACGACTGCTTGAAAGTCCTTCAGATCCTCCATTTCCACTTTCCTATCTTCCCACGACAGCTTCCGTAAAGGACATCTATTCACATGTAGAAAGGATATTCTTATCCAACAAAATGGGTCAAGATTAAAACATTTGCAAAGTTATTCATCAAATCAGTGTATATTTTAAAAAGGAAAAAAGAAAAAAAACTTTTTTAATGTGATAATTTAACACCTAAACTTCTGGCCACTGTGGCAGAACAGGTAAGAAAACTCTTTCGGGTTGCACAAATCAAGGAACTTAAAAAATCTGGGCTCCTGTAAAAACCTAGTAGGTTTCAGAGTCTGAATCATTGAGCTCGTCTTCTTCTGTGTACGGATATCCGTCTTCCCTGCCGATATTGTTGAAACTGCAGTACGAGCTGGGCTCACTTCTCATGAGAGGCAAAGAGTCAAATGTGACAGTCTTTGAGGGATTGGTGTAGTGATTTAAAGTTAGAGATGGCATTGTGCTGCATGATGACACCGGCATCATTGTGGCCAAGATGAGGGCCAGACAGTCAGCAACATCTTTATTTGGGGCACATGCCAATGCTGGTGTGTAGCCTGTATAACAGGAGAGATTAAAATCTATGAAAAACAGCAAATAAATACTATACTATATACACACACACACACATTACATAAAATATGCATAAGCAGAGAGAAAGACACAAGGACAGACACAAGAAGAGGCTGTAAGAGACATAGGAAGAAAGCAAACACAGGCCAATTTCACGAGTGTATTACGGGCATAGCTCTGAACCTGTAATCTGGTTGCACATCCCGGCTTTTAGATCCCTATGATACTGCAAGTTCAGTCAGAACAGGAATTGAGCCCATATTATGCTCTTGTGAAATTGGGCGTAAGAAGAGAGAGCGAGAGAGGAAGAGAGAGCGAGAGAGGAAGAAAAGTAGAAAGAGCACGAGAGAGAGAGTGAGAGCAAGTAACAATGGGGCAGATTTAGCGATCCTATTTAATCCCTTCAGCGATTTTCCGCTTTTGTGTTTTTCACTCTCTGCCTTCCCTGAGCCATAACTTTTTTATTTTTCCGTTCACATAGCTGTATGAGGGCTTATTTTTTGTGGGACAAGTTGTACTTTTTAATGGCACCATTTGTTAATTAATTCAAGGTAGTGGCATGCTGTAAAAAAAAATCCAAATGGTGTGAAGTAAAAAAAAAATAAATAAAAAATGCAAGTCCGCCACAGGATTATGGATTTTGTTTTTATGGCGTTCCCTATGTTGTAAAAAGAACCGGGTACCTTCATTCTTAAGGTCTATCCGATTACAGCGATACCACACTTAGTTTTTCTTGTGTTTTAATACATCGCCATATTCTGAACCCCCATAACTATATGTGAGCTCATGTTTTGCAGGACAACTGGTAGTCTTTATTGATACCATTTTGGAGTGTGCATGACTTTTTGATCACTTTTTATAAAAAAAAATTTAGGAGGTGAAGCGGCCATTTTTATTTTGTTTCCCCTATTACACAGTTTGCCGTACGGGGTAGATTTTTTTATATTTTAATAGTGTGAACTTTATTGTTCATGTATTTATTGTTTTATTCTTGGGAGAAGGGGGTGATTTGAATTTTTATATTTGATAATATATATATATTTTTTTTTTGTTTTCACTTTAAGTCACCCTAGGCAACTATAACATGCAATCATTAGAATGCATTGTGTATTCTATAATTCATATCTTTGGAATATACTAAATTCAGTATTCCATATAATGCAGTACTGCCACCTACAGGCCTGCATTGGAATATACTAGTAAATCTGCCTGGAAGCCTAGTGTACAGGCCGCCTCCCCTGATCTCAGCCAGGAGAAGGCGGCTCGGGCAGGGAAGCACGCATCTCCCGGATTAACTCTCCCAGATGCCGTGGTCACATTTGACTAGGACATCAGAGAGTTTAAATGTCCGTCACATGTAGACATTACCCCTGGGCCTTTGCTGTGTAAAACGCTGCGCTCGCCATCTTTAAAGGAAACGTGTCACTAAAAATTTTATCTGCAAGATAAAACCAGATAGTAACACATATCCTTTTTTCTAATGTTTTTATTTTCTGATTGCAGATTTATTTATTCTGTTTCCTGAACATTATTATGGGGGCAGCCATCTTGCCAGAGCTGTTCTTAACAGCATTTACAAAGCATTAAAAACGGATTTACGGCAGCCCAATGGTCCATAGACACAATTGACTGAAGGGGACCTCATTGACTTCTATGGGAAAGTTTTCTAGGCATGCTCTGTGATCTGTGCAGAGGTCATTGCACAAGCGAAGAACAGATAAGCTTGGACAATCACCTGTTGCGAATGGTGAATCTTGTCTTACCTGTCATTCTAATTCTGCCTGTAATGATATCACCTCTGTGTACAGATAAGGAGATAACTGCAGTAAAGTGATCTGTACAGACCAAGAAGTGGCGCCTATTATTAGGCTTAGTGGCCAGTGTGAAAACTGATGAATTTTACGTGTTTTGTTTAAATATATATATAGATTCACATGGAAAATAAAAAAAATAACATCACCAAAAATAATAATAAAATTGGTTAACATAAAAATATGTTAGCTGTCTAAATAAAGTACGTTAAGAACATTTTATTAAATAAACTATTAAAAATTGGTTCTCCAAGTCTAACAATCAGGCTGGTGGTGAATGCCGGAGGCTCTACCTTGCTGCACACACGCCATCAGAGGCGTGCAGCGTTTGTTTCACTGAACTCACTAAGCCAGCCCCCAATAAGATTATAATTAGATAGGCTGGCGTTATACATGTCATCATCGCTACACACTCACCATTAGAGTGATGTAGTAACACATCTGAATAATACCCTCTATGATAGGTTGCTCTTTGCTCCTGAGGGAATACCGATCAATAACAGCAGGGAAACGCGTCGAGCAATATAGTGCGCCTTTCCATGTTCAGCTTAGACAGGTTAACAACAATACAGAGCCGCTAATTTATTGGAGAAACGGTCCACTTTAATTACCAGAGGTCGTATTCCTTTGCTCCAGTGTCTACAGCGGAGATAAAATAAGGGGGTAAAGAATAGACCGCACCAAAATTACCGGTTTGGACCGAGCTATCCCACTATCCCTGTGGGCTTTATGTAGCTCCCACATATTTAAAAGGGAGACATTTTATGGCGGTGTAAGTTGAGATAATATATATACATTTTTTTATACTCCCACTCGCACCACAAGCCTGATTGGTAGACTTGGTGGAGAACCAATTTTTAATAGTTTATTTAATAAAATGTTCTTAACGTACTTTATTCAGGCAGTTAATAGTTGTACTTGTAGTATGTCAACCACCTACCAAGGAATAGAGAATTAGTGTTAAACATAAAAATGTGATTTAAACAATAGGTCATTTTCTGATGACACATTCCCTTTAACCCCTTCCCGACATCCGCCATACATGTTTTTAAAGATGGTGCCCGCTCTGGAGTGGAGCGGGCACCATCTTTAAAGTCATGTACAAAGAAAGCCAATATGGTGAATGGCATTACATCATCTCCCCAAAAAAATTGAATAAATACAGCAGGCACCCGCAGCTAATGTCCGCGATCGGCAGTAATGCCGACAGCAGACATTTAACTCCTCAGATACCATGGTCCAATATGACCACAGCATCTGAGGAGGCTAAAACCAGGAAGTGCATGCTTCTTAGGCCTATTGCACACGACCGTAGGAAGTCCCGTTGCCGTATTGCGGACCACATATGCAATACATGGGCACTGTTCAGTGTGCATTCCGCATCACGGATGCGGATCTATTGACTTGAATGGGTCCGCAAATCCGGAGCGGAACGGAACCACTACAGAGTGCTTCCGAGGGGTTTGGTCCCGTATTTCTGTTCCGCAAAAAGATAGATCTTTTTGCGGAACAGGCGGATCGCGGACCCATTAAAGTGAATGGGTCCGTGATCCGCTGCGGCTGCCCCACGGTCAGTGTTCGTGCATTGCGGCGACGGGGCGCACACGTTCGTGTGCAGGAGGCCTTAGTCAGACACGCTTTCCCCTGACTGACATTGGGGTTAAGAGCCCTGCTCTAATAATAAGCCAGAGCCTGTGCTAGGCTTCCAGGCTCATTATTAGTATATCCCAGTTCTGGCCAGCAGGTGGCACCACTAAACTGGGATATAGTAATTTCTGTACAGAATAATGGACTATTTTCTATTATTCTGTACAAGTTGCAAATCACTTTGCTACGTGCGAAAACACCCATACTAATAAAATATAAAAAAAATTAGGCCATACAGTGAATGGCGTAATGGGAAAAAAAAATAATGGCCGATTCGCTGTTTTTTTATTACTTTATCTCCCCCCCAAAAATTGAATAAAACATGATCAAAAAGTGACACACACCCTAAAGTGGCAAAAACTACAGATCATCCCTCAAAAAGTGAGCACATCGCTGTAGACAACTACAAGAAAAAAAAAATTCAAATATTTTTTTTCAGTATTAACACACAAGAAAAACTATACATGTGGTATTGCCGGATTCATACTGACCGGGAGAATAGAGAACGCCGTTAAAAAAATAAAAATGTTGCAGAATTGAGTTTTTTTTTCCCAATTCCACCCTATTTGGATTTATTTTTCCGCTTCCCAATACATCCTATGTAATATTAAGTGGTGGCATTAGTAAGGACAACTTGTCATGCAAAAAATAAGCCCTTATATGGCTATGTAAAAATAAAAATAAAAAAAAACATTATGGCTCTGGGAAGGCAGGAAGCGAAAAAAAAAAAAAAAAAAAAAAAAATGTAAATCCCCACGTCAGGAAAAGCTTAAAGACCAGACTTCTGGAAGGGGTTAAAATGTAGACAGAGTAAACTTAGACAAAGGTGGTCTATACATGCAGCAAATATATCACAGTGGATCACACTGTTAACTTTAGACTCCTTTGTCTAAATTTACACCAACTATTTGTGGGCTTTGTGCTAAACTTTTGGCACAAGTGTTCTCATTTTAAGCCACATTCCCTTTCCACCTAGTAACGCCCCCATATTGAGCTGGGAAGTGGTTTATTTAATTTTTTGCCACATATGCTGCTTAAAGAAAAAAAAAGTCTAAAACTTGACAATAAAGGGAATCTGTCACCAGCGAACTCCCTATTGTTTGTGTAGACACATAGCTGTGGCTCACCTGATTAAGGCTATTTTAACACTAGCGTTTCTATTTTCCGGTATTGAGATTCGTCATAGGGTCTCAATACTGGGGGGAAAAAAACGCTACCGTTTTGTCCCCATTCATTGTCAATGGGGACCAAACTTAAAGGGGTTCTGCACTTTCATTTAACCGATGATCTATCCTTCTGATCGTCGAGGGTCAGACACCCGTGCCGATCAGCTGTTTCAGAAGGCAGCGGCGCTCCAGCAGCGCCGCGGCCTTCTCACTGTTTACCGCTGGCCCACTGACGTCACGACTAGTATCAACTAGCCTGGGCGCGGCTAAGCTCCATTCAAGTTAACAGAGCTTAGCCCCGCCCACGCTAGTTGATACTAGTCGTGACGTCACTGGGCCAGCGGTAAACAGTGAGAAGGCCGCGGCGCTGCTGGAGCGCCGCTGCCTTCTCAAACAGCTGATCGGCGCGGGTCCCGGGTGTCGGACCCCCGTCGGTCAGGTGCTGATGATCTATCCAGAGGATAGATCATCAGTTAAATGAAAGTGCAGAACCCCTTTAACTGGACAGAACGGAATGCTCCAAAATGCATTCCGTTGTCATACCGGAGAACAAACCGCAGCCCACAATGCAAGTCAATGGGGATGGATCCGTTTTCTCTGACACAATAGAAAACTGATCCGTCCCCCATTGACTTTCAATGGAGTTTAAGACGGATCCGTCTTGGCAATGTTACAGATAATACAACCGGATCTGTCATAACAGATGCAGATGGTTGTATTATCAGTAACGGAAGCGGTTTTGCTGAACCCTGCCGGATCCAGCAAAAATGCTAGTGTGAAAGTAGCTTAAAACACTGTTTTTCTTTGGTTGATCCGAGGCTCAGTTCCGGAGTTATGATGCTTTTTCTTAATATGCAATGAGTCCTTCAGTGAAATGAGGGCCACCTCGTTTGGTCACCAAGTGGATTGACTGGAGGGCAGGACACATCTCATAACATTATCTGTTAACCATCTGATTGGGCAAAGGAAATAGAGGGTGTGTTTGCCATGGGAAAATTTTAAAAACCCACCTGGATATGGTGAAGGGGGGGGAATGCTTGTGTGGAGCCATGCTATAATATCAGAAGTTGAATCACAGCTCCCTGGATAAAGGACAAGAACTAAATGCCAACTGTGGTATCTTCTGCAGTTGCCGTGCAGTAGGTGGGAATATTCGTAGCATAGTAAGGAGTCCCAGAAGATAAGGTTGGAGTCCCATAGACTAGAGTACTGGATCTGTCTTCGTATAGCCTGGGGATAGTGAGGAAAGGTGGTGGCTGGCGTAGTTGTCCATGAGAACCGTACTGCACCAGAGGCCTAATTTGCATATTAAAAAATATATCATAACTCAGGAACAGAGCCCCAGATCAACAAAACAAACAGTGTTTTAATCAGGCGATTACCTTTAATCACAAATGCTAATGCAATTGCATTAGTAAATTTGCCCCAATGTGTTTTTGATAGATTTTATCATGTACCATTTTCATCGACTGCCAATACACTTGCTCCTTTTCCCAGAAGTTCCTGGACAACAACCGTTAACCCGTTTCGAGCGGCTACGTGCAGAGGTCTGCAAAACATGTATAAAATACACTTAATCGTTTTTATCTCCAGATTCCCTTACGTAACAAGAAAAATAATAATAATTGTGATATGTTAATTTGCTTATAGGATATGAAATCATAAAAAATGTCTAATATATGTATTAAAAATTATGCTCCCAAAAAAAAAAAAGCCAGTTTTAGTCATGTGTATTGCATCTATGAGGTGAAATGAATAGGAAACATATAATAAACATGGGGCCAGTCATGTGACCCTTGGACACACATGACCACTTCAGTTAAAGGGGTTCTCCAGGATTGATGTGGGTGGCATATCCTCAGGATAGTTCAATATCTGATCGGTGGGGTTCCAACTTCAGGCTGGCGGCGCTCTGTAAGCCATGTGATGTCACGTTCATCAGTCACATGGCCTAGGTGCAGCTCAGTCCCATTCAAGTGAATTAGGACTGATCTGCAATACTAAGCACAGCCGCTATAAATTGTACTGCGCTGTGGTAGACTGCGAGAAGGCTGTGGCAATCACCAGAGCTCCGATGAGCACTGTGGCTTCCTCAAACACCTGAGTAGCAGGGGTACCAGGGGTCAGACGCCCACTGATCTCATATTGATTAGAATTCCTTTAACAACTGTCTCAGGTATCTAACAGATGAAAAGCAGTGTCATTATGTCTGTGCAAAAGCAGTTCTCCTCTGTGTATGCTGCGTTTTTTCAAGTTAACTTTATTAATCACATCACCTAAGGACAGGCAGCCATGTTTTGAATCACCTAGTCAGGTAGTGTTGTTCCAAGGTAAATGCACACTAAGTTGTTATGATGACAAAAAAACATTCCACCAATAGCCTAATAGTTACCGTGTGTGTGTGTTGACCCAGTATACTGTAGGTCATGTATGATATATATATATATATATATATATACACACATATACACTGTTTTTTTTTTTACAACATTTGGAATATTTGATGATGGCTACAATGTAGCTCAATTACCATACAGTTGCTCTGATACGGTCCTCTCCCGGCCTTCCTCTTTCTGCGCTGTGTCGGGGAATCTCCTACAACCCCTATACACAGCCACAATCTCCAGCAACTCTATTATCCGGCGAGTGATACAGTCCACAGCCACAAACCGGGAATACAAGCACGCTAACCCAGACACAGCGCAGAAAGAGGAAGGGCGGGAGAGGACCGTATCAGAGCAACTGTATGGTAATTGAGCTACATTGTAGCCATCCTCAAATATTCCAAATGTTGTGAAACATCATTATTTGATACAGAGGAACAGTTTTTTTTTCAATATACCCATTTCTATATCACTACCGGGAAATATTTCATTACTATACAATTATCTTTACCCCCGGATTACATTTGTATCTTCAAATCACATTCTTGATCCACCGATTATATCTATATATTTAAATCATGCCTCTATACTTTTTACCATCACCTTTTTGAGTTACCTTAATTAACTTTTTCCAATCACTGGACTTGTATCATTATTATTTTTTACAGCACTGGACTTTATATTTTTTATTTTATATTATTTTTTTTTCAGTTTTCTCTTTTCTACACTTCACAATCACTGAACTACATCCCTGTACATGGACATATTGTACCATAATAATTAAGAGACTTATCTGAAATATTTATTTACATTTTTTTTTTACATTTTTGATTTGTAATAAATTATATATTTTTAGGAACTATATGTATGAAATTTCTTATGAATTAGACACTATATAATATATTCCAGTGGCCAAAACACCTAACTAATTGGTCCCTGGGATATAAAACCCTGTACTACACTTGGGTTTGTACAATATATTGGTACAGTTCTGGATGATGTGCCTACGATACATAATTAATCATATTTATTGACTTTATAGGGCTTCCAGGAAAAAAACCTTCTTTTTAGCGCTCCGCTAAACCATTTGTCACAACAGGTGAGCCACCACACACCTTTTTGTATGTCCACAAAGGGCCTATACAGAACAAAATTTTCACTGTTTACAGTCACAGCAAAGTGGATGAGATTTCACCAAATCCATGCGGAATCCTCAGAGGAATTGACATGTGGTGCGGATTTTAAATCCACAGCATTTCAATTTACGCTGTAGATTTTACCCTTTGCAATGCATATGGTGAAATTCACGGCAAATCTGCAGTAAAATATGTAACAAATAACAAATTCTACCCCGTGTGGCTGTACTCTAAAGAAGAAATATATAAAGACCAATAACAGAAGAAGTGTTGAGGCTTTCATTACATGGGAGTCAGTTTGGTTGCTCACACTGACATATGTTCTCATACAATATTAATAAATCACTTACGTCTGCAAAGCTGCATTTGTTGCATTGATGAGGTTTCGGTCAGTAATTTGCTCTAGTATTAACAAGGCACTGGTTTCATGACCCTACAAGGGAAGGAAGAAATAAAATACACTGTGGTACCTCATTATTACAGAGTGACAAAGGCCCTGCACCCCAGTAAACTGCATAAATCTATTCTGTCACCATGAAAATGCAGTGCAATCCTGTCCTTCAACGGCCACCAATGACTGACATAGCAGACGGACTGCACTACTTCCCTGTCCATCCACAGTGTAAGTCAATGGATGCTGCTGAAGGATGGGACTGGTCACATGACTATCAACAGCCATTTTGGGACCTCAGTGACAGGTTGGAGGTAACGGACAATGCTAATAAACTAGAATCAAGCTTATTAAACCATCGGACATCAGTGCCAATGATTTAAAGGGGTTTTCCAAGACTTTTATACATATATAAAGACTACTCGAATATCTTGAGAAAACTTATAAAATCATGTATACATTTAAAAAATGTAATTGAAGATGGATCAAAGTCTATTAAAAAGCATCTGTCTGGCAGCGGAAGGCATCTGTGTTGGCCCCATGTTCATATATGGCCATGAGAAAAATTAAGTTGTAATAGGAGCAACAGGGGCATTGTCGTTACACCTAGAGGCTCTGCTTTCTCGACCTTCACTGACGGGGCCAGGCAGGGAAAACATGATCACTTCTGGCCCTGTTAATCAAAGTGCAGAGGGTGTGGCAGTTGCAGAGAGAGCTGAGCCTCTAGGTGTATTGCCAACACCCCTGTTGCTCAAGAGGCTCATTTGCATATATAAAAAAAAAACATTTCACAGCAATGCCAGCAAATATGAACATGGGACCAACACAGATGCCTTCAGCTACCGAAAAAGGGGTTCCAATAACCCATTCTCAGCTCTGGAGTTGCCAGTACATGTACAGTCACCTACCATACAAACCAGTGGTACTGTTGGAAGCCACTGCATATGAAAGCTCAGGCAATTCAAGGGTTAAGAAAGGTGACTTATCCCCATAATTAATCTTATTTGATGCACATTCTTTAACAGTACTTTATTTCGCAGTCTACAGATACATACCTTGCTGCATGCCAAATGCAGTGCAGTATTCTTATTGTTATCCTGCAGGGTTAGATCAGCTTTAGCACTGCTAACCAACACCTCTGAAGAGAAAGAAGGGGGGGGGGGGAGAAACAAAAAAACATTAAATTAACACTATGTAATGCACACAAAAACCACCTCAAAATATTACAGCCTATGGCTGCAGGAAAACAGAATATCAATATCAGATCGGCAGGGTCTGACTACTGGCACCCCCGCAGTTGTAGGAAGAGAACACAGTGCTCCTGCGAGCCCAGAGGAGAGCAGTGTCATTACAACTCCGCCGTCCCCGTCACTCGAATGGTACAGTTACATTCCGTCCCATTCAAGTGAATGTGATGGCGGAGCTGTAATTACACTGCTCACCGATGCAAAGTCGAAGGCGAGTAGGTAAACCGAAGAGAGAAGCCAGCACTCGCAGGACCGCTGCGTTCTCTTCATACAGCTGATCGGTGAGGGTGCGGGGAGTGTGACCCTGATGATCTGATATTGATTTCCTATCCTGAAAACTGGGACATCATTTCCCTACTGGGCTTGTTGCTTGTATTTAATGGGAACCTGCACGTTCGTTAAGAAAATCACCATCGTTAGCCATCACTGGAACTGCATTGAGCTGCAAAACCAATCCTATATGTAAATGTTTTAGTGACACCTACTGGCAATATATGGTGCTACAATAAATCGATAGTAATGATAGACAGCATTTTGCATTTACTTTTTAGGCTCAGGTTAAACACATACTTTTGCTCACCAGCAAGTTGATGTAAACCTGGTGGTTTACTCACAGCCGACCAAAGATTGGGCTGCCTTCAGGCCCCCATGCACATTCATTTTGATGTTGGTCAAAAAAACTGCTCTCTCTCTCCTGACTCCCCCATACACATTCAGATCAGTCAAAGGTGTATGTGTATAGAGTGGTGAGAGGAGAAAGCGCTGCCAGACACTTCTGGGAGAACTAAAGGATCAGACAAAAATAATCACTTCACGCCATCCTTCTTTCCCCCGACATCATCGGTCGCGGGAGAGTGAGGAGCTCCAGTACACATTAGACTGTCGACCGAGGCCGATAATACACTAATGTGTATGGAGGCTTTTACGCTCAAAATTAATTGCAGCCTCACTCAAAGAGAAAAAAAAATAAAAATAAATGAAAATAAGATGATCTGGGGTTGTTTAGGTGCACCGTCATCCTCTTACAAGGCATCTAAAACCGAGGATTAGTTTACACGGAAGATGTCGTTTGTGTTTTGCAGTAGAGCAGAACATGAAATAGCATTTCAAAGTCTAATATATTGAATAAGAAAAAAAAATATAATAAAAGTGCTGTAAAACACATTTCCTGTTCAGATTTACTAATCCTGTTTAAGATTTAAGCAGTGTAAACTGAGGGCAGACAGCATGAAGATGCAACAAATTTATCAAAGTAGCTTAAAATGGATAGTAAATCTGATGCATATTTAGATAGTTCTGTCAAATGTTACACTACTTTTTCATTAGGCTTAAGGCTCATGCACACGGCCGTATGTATTTTGCGGTCCGCAAAAAATACGGAGGACGTCCGTGTGCTTCTGTATTTTGCAGAACGGAACAGCTGGCCCCTAATAGAACAGTACTATCCTTGTCCGTAATACGGACAATAATAGGACATGTATTTTTTTGCGGAATGGAAACGGAATGCACATGGAATAACTTATTTTTTTGCGGATCCATAGAAGTGAATGGTTTAGCATACGGTCTCCAAAAAAAAAATGGAACGGACACGGAAAGAAAATACGTTTATGTGCATGATCCCTTATTCTGCACCAAAATTGCTGCATCTTAATCTATGACCCTTGTCGGGTGGGGACAAAAACATTTAAACAATACATAAATGTTGCAAACCTGTTTTTTGTGTGCAAGTTAAGCCAGAATCCTAGCACATTTAGCTTAGTAAGGCTATGTTCACAGTAGCGTTATGAAATCTGGCAGGCTGTTCTGGCAGAGGAACAGCCTTCCGGATTTCACCGGATTCGGCAGATTATTACACTGGGATCCCACCGGTTTCTGACAAATGCAGCGGTTTTTGTACGGCTGACAGCCAGCATTTATCCTGGAACAGCCAGATGGATTTTTTTACGCTAATGTGAACCTAGCGTAAACCAGCCACTATGGGTGTGAGCTTTTTGTCTACAAGAAAAAAAGAAAGGTGTCTGTAGCCAGCACAGGACTCTATGATAACTGGTGTTCTCCGACATTCTTACCTACTGCATTTGTTTGCCCATTTTCAGCAGCCATCATTAGTGGCGTTTTCCCAGAAGAATCCACAGCATTTACTTGAGCATTATGGCTGAGCAAAAGCTGCAAACATTCAACATGGTCTGTAAAGGCTGCAGCATGAAGAGGCGTCCTGCAAAAGAAGTAATGTGAATTAGGAGGCACTGAATATTCTTGCTTGTACTATACACTGCCATACGGCTGTATTAGGGTGCTTTCACACGACCACATGTATTTTGTGCGGATCTGCAAAAAATACAGATGACGTCAGTGTTGCAGCAGTTTTTTATATATTTTTTGGGCAGATCCTTGTCCGAAAAAAGGACAAGAAAAGGACATTTTTATTTTTTTTCTTGCGGGACTGTGGAACGGACATATAGTTGTGTTCAAAATAATAGCAGTGTGTTTAAAAAAGTGAATAAATGTATTGGTGCCGCAGCAGTATGACGTGAAGACGTGCCGCGCTCTCTCCTCCCTCGTGCAGGCTGTCGGCGTCTCGGCACGCTGCTCTCTATGGAAGGCACACGCATGGCATGGAGAGCCTCTGAATGATCCGCAGACCTTACCGGTGAACCGCTGAGAGGAATCAGGGAGACCGTGACCACAGGAGCGGAGCCGAGATGTAGCGGTGATGTAACTTTGTAACCCTGTGGAATGCGGAAGTGATCCTGTGAGCCTGTGGAAGTGAGCCTTGCGTTACTGGGAGATTGTTCTGTATGCAGCGCGACTCTGTTGCTCTCCTGGCGGTGTATGGAGCGGCGTATTGGTGATGTGAAGCTGAGGACGCAAGCAGGGAAGGAAGGCGGTATGATGATGGGGGTTATTTGCTCTTTCTCTCTGCCGGAATAACTGCTGGGAGGATCTGGTATAAGAAGTTTGATGGACATTACAGATTACCGTTGAAATCAGGCTGTACAGTATTATAAACGTCGCCCAGTGGGTTCGGGATACTGCTGTTAAGGGGGGCCCGCAAGCGGGTATACACCTGGAGCCACCTGGAGGCTTTCAAAGCTGCCCTAATGTGTTAGGTACCCCTAGCAGGATAGGTGCCCGCCCAGAAAATTGAACTTGCCTTTTTTAAGGGTCTCTAAATATCGGGTGACCTGGGAGACCACCGACATATTATGTGCCTTTGCGTGGTGCACCTGACGGTATAACAATATAAATGGCACGGTACAGTGCCTCCTGAGCTGCTTTTTCCTTTTTTTTTCTTTTTTCTTCTCCCAAATATGCCTGAAACCAGCCGCTGGATATCACCCGTTGTTCGTTAGGAAGAACAAAACGGACAATTCTTTTCTCCTTTTTCTCTTTTTGTGTGTGGACTGGTAAATAGAGCTGTTGGCTTTGGCCTGATTTTGGACTGCGTCGAGGGGACATACCCCTCCTTTATCTTTCGGCCTTTCTGCCTATATTGCCTTGTGATTGTGTGGTATTCACCTGATACTTTTTCGTTTGTGCATTTCCGTTTTTTTTTTGTGTGCTGGATGTCGGAAAAAATGCCACCTAAAAATTACAGTAGAAAATCCGTTGGCACTTCCTCACCGGGCGGAGGAAAGGGTACTAGTATAGCAACTGGCCTAGAAAAATATCTAAAATCCCCTCCAAACCCAAAGAGTAGGAGTGCACTACGGGGGAATAAGGAGGCCCAGAAAGATGGAGGTGATCCACCTGTTCCAGACGAATGTTCTGGGGTGGAAAGAAGGATAGGTAATGGAGAAGGGATGGAGGAAAGAATAAATTCAGTGGATAAAAAACTGGGAGAGATTTTAGGGGCGGTGCAACAGTCTAATCATAGCCTGGAGGATTTGACCATCAAGATCGCTTCTGCTCAGGCGGATCTCTCCCTGATTAAGGAAGAGATGAATAAAGTGAGGGAAAAAGTCAAAGAGCTACAGATATCCTCAGGAGGAATGAAGAGAGACATTGAGGGGATAAAAAAAAAGAGTGGAAGTTATAGAAGGGGAAAAGAAGATCATGCTAGAGAGAGTTACCACTATGGAGGATAGATCCCGGAGATCTAATATGAGATTAGTGGGATTTCCAGAGGGAGTGGAAGGAGAGGATATAGCGGGGTTTATCCAGCAGTGGCTGGAGGATAGTTTTGATAAAAGTACCCTGTCCAAATGGTTTTCAGTTGATAGAGCACACAGAATCCCGGGAAGACCACCGTTAATAGGGAGTCCCCCTAGGGCTATCTTAGTTAAAATCTTAAGTTCCAGAGACAGAGACGTAATAATGAGGGCAAAAAGGAAGATGCAGACAATAGAGTATAATGGTCGTAATATAGAAATATACCCAGATTATTCCAGAGCAACGCAGGAAAAGAGACGTGAATTTAGAGAGGTAAAGAGGAGGTTAGCAGCCGCCCAGTTACAATACTCCCTGATATATCCAACTAAGTTACGCGTAATATACCACGATCAAGTTAGTTTTTTTGGATCACCAGAGGAGGCCGTGGAATGGATGGATTCCAAGGGAATAGGATTATGAGATGGCCTGTGGAGTGGGTGAGGGGGGTGTGGGGGGGGAGGGAAGGGGGCGTAGAGTAAGAGGTGGGGGAAATGTTCTATTTCGCCGACCAGAAGGGGGGGGGGAGGGAGGGGCTGGGGGAGGGGGGGTAGGAGGATGGGCTACGGGTGGGATGGTTGTCTTGATGGGATTATTAATGAAGATAAGAACGAAAACACAGGTGGACGGCACACATGAGTAGGATTCTAACATGGAATGTACGAGGATTGGGGGATAAGGTTAAGAGGGTTATGGTTTTTGATACTATTACTAGACACCTCCCAGCAATTGTGGGATTAACGGAGACACATAACACTAAGGATAAGACATACTTATTACTGCGGAAATGGGCCAAGTACCAGTATCATTCATGTTTTTCTACCTACTCATGTGGAGTTAGTGTATATATCCACCACAAAGTTGATTACCTCCCACTAGATCAGAAGATTGATGATAGGGGCAGATATGTTTTCCTCCACTGCCAGTGGAACGGGATATTGTGTGTTTTAGCTTTTGTGTACATACCCCCACCATTTTCACTATGTGTTATTAATAGCTTAGTGGAGTTTGCAGAGTCGCGAGGTAAATGCCCCATACTGGTAATGGGAGACTTTAACAGCGTTATGAATAGCTCTCTAGATAGATACTCGGTGATACCAAATGATAAACATGGGACAAGTCAACCAACACTTCTTAAAAGAATATCACAAGAATTGTTGTTAATAAATGTGTGGAGGTATTTGTACGAGGACAAGCGAGCGTTCTCCTGGTTTGGTCATGGGAGCAAAATCATGTCAAGAATAGATATGGCATTAGCTAGCCCAGAACTGGTAGAGCAGATATCAAAAATGAGGTATGAGGTCAATAGTATCTCAGACCACTCCCCAATCTGCCTGACATTTAAAACAACGGTTAAACCAAAATGTAGAGTGTTCCGGCTAAATCCACACTGGTTAAATCTGATAAATAAAGACGAAAGTATTAGCGCTGATATACCGGAGTACTGGAAAATTAATCTTGGATCTGCCCAAATAGGGTATGTATGGGATGCATTTAAAGCATATTTATGGGGCATCCTCGTTGGTAGAATTCAGGGCTTAAAAACGGAATTCGCCAAAAAGGAGAGGGAGCTATGCGATAAAATAAAGAAACTAGAGGAGGATCTCCTGGTTAACAACTCCCCTGAGACGACGGCTCAGTTAGAAGAGTCTAAAATCTCCTTAAATAATTATCTGGAGAATAAGGCACAACAAAGAGTGTTTTTCGAGGGGGCCCGATATTTCGGGGAATCTGGGAAACCAGGTAGATTGTTTTCCACCATTATACAGAATCAAAGGGGGGACGGCAGAATTAAGCGTGTTGAGAGGAGAGATGGGGTGATAACATCCAGCCCGGGAGAAATTGAGCAGGAATTTGTTAAATATTACAGGGACCTCTACTCCTCGGAGGGAGTGGGGGACGATGGAGACATAAAACTCTTTTTAGAGGGGGTCTCGCTCCCTACTCTCTCCGAGGAGGACAGGGAGTACTTGAATGGACCAATAGAATTGGAGGAATTATGTGACACTCTGAAATCGATAAAGGGTAACTCTAGCCCCGGGCTGGATGGTCTCCCCTTCGAGATATATAGAAGATATGGGGAGGCTATCCTTCCAGTGTTCTTGCGGGTCCTTAATGAATCTATGGACAGGGGTGAACTCCCTGCCTCCCTCTCAGAGGCTGTAATAACCCTGATAGGGAAAAAGGGGAAGGACGAGAGTAAGGTGGACTCGTATCGCCCCATCTCTCTTCTCAACACGGACTTTAAAATATGTGCCAAATTGTTGGCAAATCGCCTAAAAAAAGTGATAGGTGGAATAGTACACCCAGATCAATCGGGGTTTATACCGAAACGTCAGGCTCAAATGAATATCCGCCGGGCCCTTCTTAATATACAGATGAGTGGAGAGGGCGCCCACTCCATCCTGTCATTGGACGCAGAAAAAGCGTTTGACAGGGTGGAGTGGGCATATCTCTGGAATATAATGCGTGAGCTAAACCTGGGGGAAAAATTTATTAGCTGGGTGCAACTACTTTACCAACATCCGAAAGTAAGGATCAAAATCAATGGAGAGACATCTGAATCGATAACATTGCAAAGGGGAACTAGGCAGGGGTGCCCCCTTTCCCCATTACTGTTTGCCATATTCATCGAACCGTTAGCATGTAAGGTGCGATCAGATGATAATATCAGGGGGTTTGGGAGTAGGGGCGCTTCAGATAAAATGTGTTTATACGCGGATGATGTCTTGTTCTTCTTGAAAGGGGGGGCGACGACGGTTCCATATTTGATGCGAACTGTAAACCAATTTGGCCAAATTTCTGGCTTTAGGGTGAATTGGATGAAATCAGTGCTACTCCCAATTGGCTATGAAACCAGGAGAACGGATATTAATGTTAAAATATTGAAACCCACAGATGCACTGGAATATCTTGGAATAAAAATTAGTGCGAGGACTCAGGAATATATAGAATTGAATTTTGCCCCTCTGCTTAAAAGGGTCAAAAATAAAATAAGTATCTGGCAAAAAATACTGATAAGACAGGCAGATCGCATCGCTATTATTAAGATGATTTTGCTGCCGCAGATCCTTTATGTTATATCCTCATGTCCTGTCTGGATAGGGGACCACCTTTTTAACGTACTGGAAGGATTGATAAATGATCTTATATGGGGGAAAAAAAGGGTCAGGCTCAAACAAAAATACTTATGGCTCGATGAAGAAGACGGTGGTTTGTCTGTGCCCTGCTTCAGAGGCTACTATTACGCATCCCAGCTACAATGGTTAATGACAGAGGATGACAGATTACGTCAGTATCTAGTGGGTGAGTTTGTAGGTCTCCAATACAATATTTTTAGTGTCTTGGAAGCCGGGATATTGAAATTAAAGGGTAAGAAGTGCCCTATTAGCAATATGATGCACTTGATATGGGTGAATGTTAAAAAATTACTGGGGATAAATTATTCATTAAAGATTACCCCTCTATGGGGGAATATAAATTTAGGCGAGTTTCAGAAGTTAGATGATTATGTATTTTGGGAAAAAAATGGTAT